>NW_022436958.1:21523397-21659488 GCF_009761245.1 Sapajus apella
TTTTTTTTTTTTTTTTTTTTTGAGATGGAGTCTTGCTCTGTCACCCAGGCTAGAGTGCAGTGGCACGATCTCAGTTCACTGCAACCTCTGCCGCCAAGGTTCAAGCAGTTCTCTTGCCTCAGCCTCCTGAGGAGCTGGAATTACAGGCATGTGCCACCATGCCCAGCTAATTGTATTTTTAGTAGAGATGGGGTTTCACCATGTTAGGCTGGTCTGTAACTCCTGACCTCAGGCAATCTGCCCACCCAGCCTCCCAAAGTTCTGGAATTACAGGCATGAGCCACCACACCTGGCATATCATCACAACTTTTTAAAAATTTAATGCTGTCTTTTTTTAAATTCCTGGAGTGAATTTCTTACCAGTCCATTATTATGCTAACAAAAAGACAAGGATCCCGGGGGACATCATTTTTGATTGGTTTCACAAACATTTTGTAGCAGCCTGTTGAATATTCACCAGTTCCCTTTAATTTTTAGTTTATCATGATAGATCTTCGCTTGTTTTATGATCAGCATGTTGTTAAATGGCATAAGTTCACTGTGACATTGACAGACCTAATCTTTCAACACATCATCAAGATCTTCATTTTTGGCTTTATGTATTGTTTTTCTATTTTTCATTAACTTCTGTTCATCACTTTCAGCATAGAACTTAAAACGGTTTATCCTTCTGTTTCTTCAGGTCACACATGGAGGTCATACCAACACCATACTCTTGTGTAAGACATTTCACACTGACACTGCTGTCCAGTTTCTCCAACAGCTTGACTTTCTGTGTGCTGTAGATAAATATAAATGCTTCCCCTTTTTCTTATCCCTGTTACCCAGAGGGGTATCTGCAGGCACTTCTGATTTGTTCAACACATTTTTACACCACAGAGCGGAGAATAAGCAAAAACCCACAGTGAGTAATTCATGTAGGTTTGGGTCTCGTGTAGGGCATCATGGGGAACCTGCCATTGGCATGCCTGGCCTGCACATGTGCCATTTTATTAACCTGGGTGGGTGCGCTTGTGTGGGGAAATTTGGGCATGTATGGAAAAGATGTCACAGTTAAGGAGGGGCTGAGAGGGTCTTTTCTCCCATGGGGAATGCTGAAAAACTGTATATGCTATGTGCCTGTGTCTTTACAGTGACCAATCACATGAGGTCAGGTGTGGAGTTTCCATTTGTGGTGTCATGCCAGTGCTCCCAGTTTTTTATTTTGGAGCATTTCAGATTTCAGATTTTCAGATTAAGGATGCTCAACCTGCATATCATAGATCCTCACTGATGATCAGAAGAAAGTGGGGTGGAATTATTAGTGTCACTTTATAGAGGCAGTCACTTTCCCAAAGCCTCATAATTACTTGTATTGAAAAAGTTGCCACTGGACTCAGGTCCTTCACACCGTTTATTTTACTTTCTACATCACCCCATTTCCCACAGGGCGGTTTCTATAATCAGGTCTCCCCAGCCCCTACTAAGGTGTTCTGCAGAGTAGGTCAGCACAAAACTTGGATTAGGGTAGAAACCGAGCATTACCATACAGTTGCCTAGTGGTTTTCTTTAGTTGGAAGAAGGGTGACCTTCCCAGTTTGATCACCCAAATATCTGGATCACATCTTGAAATGATGACAACGGAAGGTACAATAAAGATACTACAGTACTCCAAACTGAGCTCTCTGTACATGATCTAGCTAACAAATAATGCTGGCGATGGGCACATCCATCATTGGACAATGTGCTAACGAAGAGAAATTTGGAGGGAAGATACAAGATGCAGTGTTGCAGAAAGAGCACTATTAGCTTTTGTTTCTGAGACATATATTTTTTCCCCACATTTTAATGCTTGGAAATAGGCATTACAAATCTTAGAAATCCATGAGTCTTTGATTTGGTAAAAAGCAGTAAATGGAAACTCATTAAAAATAGCTTCTTTGTCTAAACTCTTACATTTCCCCATCTTGGGCAGGCCATTTAATCTCTCAGTGCTGTGACATGAGGTGACATATATAAAGCTCACTACGGGCTACACAGGAGGTGCTGTTAATAATAACTAACATTTATTGAGGGTTTACCCTGTTCCACTGACTATTCTTAGCACTTCGAGAGGATTTTCTCATTTAATCCTCACAGCAAAACTCTAAGGAAAACTCTATAAATATCCTAGTGTTCTAGATGAGCAAAGTGAGATTTAGAAAGTTCAAATGAATATAGCTATAGGTTAAAACCTGGTAAGTGGCTAAATTGGGAATTGAACCAGGTAGTACCAGGCCAGAGGCTCCCTCATAAACTCCGCTGCTATTTCCCTGCCTGCTGTGTGTTAGTTCACAGCATTTTCCTTATTCCTTTCCTACTCCTCTGTGTGTTTGCTAGCTGATTTTGATTTATTATAAACTTAGATGCCCTCGGGATTATAAACATGGAGCTGGTAAGGGCTGGTGAACATTAGGGATGATAAACAATAAGGACCTAATTCAGTACACACACACACACACACACACACACACACACACACACACACACACCCCAGACTGACCTTTGGCTTGCCTTTTGCACAGTGGCAAAAAATTAAACGACAAATCAAATTAAACAAGAAAAAAAAAACCCAAATAACCTTGCACTGGGTCCTTATGAAGTAAAACAAAGAAAAATATCAAAAAAGAGAGCTAAGGATAAAACAATAAAAGTAAAGGAAATTAAATTTATTAAAATATCTTGCGATATCCAAAAAAATGTATTGACTTCAGCTGCCTGTTTGGATGCCTTCCTTAAGTCACCACACCAGTAAGAGTACATATCCTAGACTGATCCCAGCAGTACCTGCAAAAGCTTAAAGGCAAAAGAGATACTAAAGGGGAGGAGAAGGTGGCCTAGAAGGGATTTGTAAATTCCCAAAGAGGTCTCCACCACGTTGTTTTTACTGAGTCCTTCCTATCAAATACTGGGTATTGTCTGTGCCATTATCTTACACATCTTTACCTTATCTCTGTGGAGAAGAGATTGAGGGTTCCATTTTACAGATTACTGGATAAAGGCTTTAGGTAGTGAGACACTTGCCCAAGGGTTTTGAAGCCTCAGCTATTCCAGTATATGTGGCCAGGGATAGATGTGGATATGTCACAAAGCTTGCTGGCCAGGTGCAGTGGCTCACACCTGTAATCCCAGCACCTTGGAACGCTGAGGCTGGTGGATCACCTGAGGTTGGGAGTTCATGTCGGTCGGGTGCCTAACCAACATGGAGAAACCTGTCTCTACTAAATATACAAAAAAAAAAAAAATTAAAAATAGCTGGGCATGGTGGCACATGCCTGTAATCCCAGCTACTCGGGAGGCTGAGGCAGGAGAATCACTTGAACCCGGGAGGCTGAGGTTGCAGTGAGCCGAGATCGCACCATTGCACTCCAGCCTGGGCAACAAGAGCGAAACTCCATCTCAAAAATAAAACAAAACAAACTTGTCCTCAGTTGCACTCGTTCTTTCTAAAGCCCTGAACCTGACTTTACTAATAACATTTTCTTCCTTCATTTGGAGAACCCACCAAACTGTATAAATGTAACGCCCCCAAACCTAGATGCATGTCTGTATGGGAGTCAAAGGCTGTGATAACAAGCTATCTTGAGCAAGTCAACCTCAACTTTTCCCCTCGGGGTGTGGAGAATGGCAGGAACGAAAGGATCTCTGGCCAGCTTCAATGGTGGTGGGACCTTCCCGCGTTTCCCCTGGATGTCCTTCCTGTAAACTTAGCATTTAACGATCCTACTACACTGGCTCAACTCACGGAGATGCTTGGTGGGCAATGCAGACGATATTTTTAAAGCTCTGGTTTTTCTATTAATTGCAAAGTTACCCCTAGTCTTCAGGAAATGAAATGCCAAAAGGAAGGGGAGTGGATCCCTTCCAGACCTTCACAACTCTTAGATTATACTAAACCAGGAGGAAAAACCTCTTTAGCATATGAAAGGCAAGGCAATTGTATTACTAAGCCTCACTCCGCCGCCTCCAGACTTTTCTCAGCCAGAGAACAAAGGGCAAAAAGCAAACACCACTTCATACCCCTATTCACTGGAGGTTAAAAGAGACCTCCCACTATACAAAAGTGCTTCTAAAGGTCAGTTTGGGAGTGTATTGAGGAGGAGGGCACTGGCTGGGGAACAAAATGTTTACCATCACCCTCAGGCGAGCTGCTGCTGTTTTCCTTTCAGCACGTGCATGGGGTCCATCAGTCAGAATTGGACATTTTCATCCCTGATTAGCTGCTGGTGGTCAAATTATACTTCCTTGGCCCTCTGAGGTCTTTTTCTGATTTCTCGATTCCAGTTGAACTAAGAAAGTGGGGCCACCCTGAGCCAGGACAACTCCCAGGGCCATTAAGTCAACAGATACTGATTGAGCGCCCCCTGTGCATCCAGCACTGTAGTAGGCGCTGAAAGGATGTAACAATGCACACAGCCCATACGGTTGTTTTTATAGCTTGCATTCAATTGGGAAGACTGACATTGAATGATGAGAAACACACTTCATTATTTAAATACAACTGTGATAAATGTTTCAAGGAGCATGGTGTGCAAAGAGAGCTTAACAGGAGAGCTGCTAACCTCAGCTGGGCTGTGAGAGAGGGGGCTTTTCTGAGGAAGCAAAAGAGTAGGAGTTAGCTATGTGCCAGGGCAGTTGAGATCATGCTGGGTATAGGGGTGGGCAGCAGGCAAAAAGGCCCCGAGTTGGAAAAAATATAGCCTGGCACAGGAACTGGAAAGAGACTAATGTGGCTGGCCTCCACGGGCCAAGGCAGAATGGGGCTGGAGACGAGGCAGCGGGGGAACTTCCGCAGGGCTTTGTACTCTGTGGGCTTTCGCATTCTGTCTCTAAAGCAATGGGGAGCTAGTTATTGGCTTTAATGAGGGAGGTGACTTATGAGGTTTGCAGTGTAAAGGAAGAGTTTTAGGGGGCCAGAAATTTACCTTGACATAGTAAATGATATCAAAAGATGAGAAGGTAAGTTCTCAAATTTTAAAAAATTTTGCTTGGGGACCTTGTTAAAATGCAGATTTCTGGCCAGGTGCGGTGGCTCACGCCTATAATCCCAGCACTTTGGGAGGCCGAGGCGGGTGGATCACGAGGTCAAGAGATCGAGACCATCCTGGTCAACAAGGTGAAAACCTGTCTCTACTAAAAATAAAAAAATTAGCTGGGCATGGTGGCACACGCCTGTAGCCCCAGCTACTTGGGAGGCTGAGGCAGGAAAATCGCTTGAACCCAGGAGGCGGAGGTTGTGGTGAGCCGAGATCGCGCCATTGCACTCCAGCCTGGGTAATAAGAGTGAAACTCTGTCTCAAAAAAATTAAATAAATAAAATAAAATAAATAAATAAAATGCAGATTTCTGATTTAGTGGGTCTCAGGTAAAGCCTGAGATTATGCATTTTTTAAGAAGCTTCCAGGCTGGGCACAGTGGCTCACACCTATAATCCCAGCACTTTAGGAGGCCGAGGCAAGCGGATCACAAGGTCAGGAGTTCCAGACCAGCCTAACCAACATGGTGAAAACCCATCTCTACTAAAGATATAAAAAAATTAGCTGAGCGTGGTGGCTCGTGCCTGTAATCCCAGTTACTTGGGAAGCTGAGGCAGGAGAATCCCTTGAACCCAGGAGGCGGAGGTTGCAGTGAGCCGAGATCGTGCCATTGCAATCCAGCCTGGGCAAGAGGGTGAGACTCCGTCTCAAACAAACCAAAAAAAAGGCATCCATGTGTTGTGCTGCAGGTCCACACCACAAACACTTGAATCACAAAATTTTAGGTCAGGGTTGCAATGGAGATGAAGAAAAGCAGATAAAATTGAGAGTTATTATGTAGGAAGTGAGTGAAAATATCAAGATATCTTGCAGGTCTCTAACTTGGGTAACTGAGTGGAAGGGGGTGGTATTCACTGAGACAGGATTCACCAAAGAAGAAAGAGCAAGTTTGGGTGGGAGGTGAAAAACTCAGTTTTGGATACGCTGACTTTGATGTGTCTTAGGAATATCCAAGGAGGCACTGGTACATATGGATCTGAAGCTCAAGGCAGAGGAGGAAGCTGGAGATACAAATTTAGGAGTCATCAGTATGTAAATGGTAATTAAAACTATAAAAATGGATACTATCAGCCTAGGAAGCATACAGCAGGGGTTAAAAACTCAAATTTGGCCTGTTGGCCATCTGTTGGCCTTTTTAAAAATACCTTGGAAAGAGATAAGGACCAGGACCGAGCAAGAATTTAACAACTCAGTGGGATGAGGATGTCAGCAAAGAAATCTAAGAAGATACCAAGTTGGAAGAAAAACCACGTCAATATCCAAGATTTGTTTCCTTTCTTTCTTGCTAACAGGACTGGTTTTAGACTTGAAGATGGCTTTAGATCCAGGAAAGTAGATCCTTCCTGAAGCCTCAATAGCTGAGTCACAGTTATTTAAACCATACATGATCATCTCATTCCACTTTATCTGAAATTCGTTCAACAGTGGGCTCTGACCAAATTCTGACCAATGAGACGAATAAAGGAAGTAGGCTTGGATGAGTGAAGATTCAAGGAAGGCATTTTTCTTTCCTATAAAAAGAACAAGCAAAGAGCTTCACGGTGCCACTGCCTGTATGCACCACCACCCCAGCCCTTTTCTTCCAGCTTTGAACTCAACCACAATGTCAGACATCCTAGGACTGAGAGGAGATAAGATAAGGGTGAAAACTCAACAGCTAAACGTGGTGGAGTAAAAAACTAAAGAGTACCTGTGTTGACACAGCTGAGCTGCTGACTTGCTCTGAACTACCTCTCTTGAGTTCTTGCTGTTAAGTGAGATGGAAAATGCCTATGCTGCCTTAGCTACTGGTAGATGGTTCTGTCACTTGCAGCTGAATGTATTTCTTATGTTAATTAGTGTATGTCGTATCCTGACATTGAATAGTGTAGTTCTGGAGCTAGACAGACACGGTTCAGATAGACAGTGTTTCACTTTGCTCACTTTTTTTGTGTTTCCTTAGTTTCCTCACCTGTAAAATGAAGATACTCATAGTATCTCTCTCAAGAACTCTCATATACTGTTGATGGAAGTGTAAATTAGTAAAGCTACTTTGAAAAGTAATTTGGCCAAATTTCCTAAAACTGAAAATATATATAGCCTGAGGCAATTCTACTTCTAGGTAAATCTTAGAGAGACTCTTACACAATGCATGGAGAGATGTGTGCAAGATTATTCATTGAGGTATTTTTTTTTTTTTTGTATTAGGAAAGAATTAGAAACAGTCTAGATATCCATCAGGAGAAAAATACCTAAGTAAGGTACAGTATATAGATGTGATCACATATAATGGAGCAGCTTAAACAGATGAACTAGCTCTCTCTATATATATCAACGTGGATGAATCTCAGAAACATAATGCTGAGTAAAAAAAGCAAATTGCAGAGTGAGACATACAGTATGATTCATTTATATACAGTTTAAAAGCAGACACTATACTACATATTTTTACGGATCTGTAAGTCTATGGAAAGTAGATTGGAAAGACACACATTAGATACACTTGGGGATGAAGGATAAAGAAGATAAGAAAAAATAGGGGTCATGTCTAGACAGATGATTATATCATGCACATAACAGAAAAGAATGACTGATTGAATCAATTCAGCTCTAAGCCTCTGCAGCTCAACCTTAGATACAAAATAAAACAAAACAAAACATGATAGTATTGCTCTTCCAGGATTAAGTGACATAATAGCCCAATGTCTGGCACACAGTGAAGTTTTAACAAATGGTGGTCATCATTATTACTATGCTTGCCTGCTGTGCTCTGCCTTTTTGGTTTCCATAGGCTCTTTCTAATACGATAATCTTAGAAAGAAGGGGGAGTGTGGTTGGGTACTTATCTATGCACCTAAATTTCCAGTTCTCATTTATTAGCTTGAGGGTTATAAAAGCAAAAGGCTTGGTCTGGGGCCAGGTATTGATGTACATTGAGGCCACTCTAGTGGGTTAAAAAAATTGCTACCGGGCACACACACAATGGGAGCCCACATCAATTCAGCAAATAACCACAAGAAAGGAAGCACCTTGCTAGCATAAGTCCTTGCATTTTGCATAAGTAGCTTGTATTAATCAGGACTAGATTGGGCAAAAAGGGAAATTTATTGGTGAACATATGAATTTGGAAGCTCAGGAAAAATAACTGCCTTCAATTTTCTAAACTAAATTGAGGAATTCTCATTGCTTTGCACCTAATTCTGCTGTTTGCACAGCAGAGTTCTGTTGCTTGCAGTCTCACTCCCAGGTACCATTTCTGAATCAGTTACTCCAGAAACCGAAAGAAGCTTTGACTCACCTAGATGGAAAAAGGAATTTACTGGAAGGACACTTTATAGCTCACAGAATTAAAGGAAACACTGATAAGCCAGGTCTTGGGAAGAAAGAGGATCAGGAAGCTATCAAATCTTAGTCAGAAATATACATGCCTTCTTTCCTTAGATCATGCCATGGGAATAAACTCATTTCACCCACCTAGAGTCCCTCCGTCATTATCCCTGGAGAGTCTAATTGGCTTGGTTTAGTAGAGGGCCCTGTGCTTGACTTTCTTATTAAGACTGCCTAGACCGGCGGATCACCTGAGATCCGGAGTTCCAGACCAGCCTGGCCAAAATGGTGAAACCCCATCTTTACTAAGAATACAAAAATTCAGTGGGTGCAGTGGTGGGCACCTGTAATCCCAGCTACTGGAGAGGCTGAGGCAGGAGAATTGCTTGAACCCGGGAGGTGAAGGTGCTAATGAGCAAAAATTGTGCCCCTGTACTCCAGCCTGGGTGACAGTCTCACTCTGTCTCCACCAAAAAAAAAAAAAAAAGGTGGGGGCTAAGCACAGTGGCTCATGCCTGTAATCCTAGCACTTTGGGAGGCCGAGGCAGGCAGATCACCTGAGGTCAGCAGTTCAAGATCAGCCTGGCCAACATGGTGAAACTCCGTCTCTGCTAAAAACACAAAAAATTGGCTGGACATGGTGGCGGACGCCTGTAATCCCAGCTACCCGGGAGGCTGAGGCAAGAGAATTGCTTGAACCCTGGAGGTGGATGTTGCAGTGAGCCAAGATCACACCACTGTACTCCGGCCTGGATGACAAGAGCAAAACTCTGTTTCAAAAAAAAAAAAAAAAGACTTCCAGAATTGGAAAGCTGCTTCCAAAATAAGGGGTGAGGATGCTGGTTGTCTTGGTTGACTTGGACGCCAAATATAAGAAAATACCATAGACTGATGGTTTAAATAACAGAGACCCTTTACACAGTTCTGGAGGTTGGAAGACCAAGATCAGGGTGCTGGCATGTCTGCGTTCTGGTAAGGGCTCACTCTTGGCTCGCAGAAAGCTGTCACCTCGCTGTGTCCTCACATGGCAGAGACAGCACTTTGGTAACTTTTCTTCTTTTTATAAGGGCATTAATCCCATCAAGAGGACTCTATTCTGGTGACCTTATGTAAATCTGATTATCTCCCAAGGGCCTTATCTCCATATACTGTCACATTTCGGGGTTAGGGTTTCAACATGTGAACTTTGAGAGGACACAGTTTAATCCACAGCACTGGCCTAGAGAAAACATTAGCTGTCTACTACATGGCTAAACGTAGTCTGCATCTTATCAGAGAGTTCCAAAGGTCACAGACTGAAAGATATAGTTTCACTATCAGCCTGCTTAGTGACGGGGAACTTTCACAATTCTATCTCTTCCCTCTTTCACACTTGCAAAATAGTGTTTGAGAGACATTCTTTTTTTTTTTTTTTTTTTTTTTTTGAGATGAAGTCTGGCTCTGTCACCCAGGCTGGAGTGCAGTGGCTCGATCTTGGTCAACTGCAACCTCTGCCTTCTGGGTTCCAGCGATTCTCCTATCTCAGCCTCCTGAGTAGCTGGAATTACAGGCGTGCACCACCATGCCCAGATAATTTTTGTATTTTTAGTAGAGATGGGGTTTCGCCATGTTGGCCAGGCTGGTCTCAAACTCCTGACCTCAGGTGATCCACCTGCCTTGGCTTCCCAAAGTGCTAGGACTACAGGCGTGAGCCATTGAGCCTGACCCCTCACTCTTTTTTTCATGACTGAACCTGCTCCCCTGGCCCAGGGTGGGCATTTGTCCCAGGTAAAGCCAATAATTGTGCCTTTGTCCCATCAGGGTGAGATTAACTCTGCTTGGAATTTAAACTGTGAGTGGAAACCCACAGAGGTGAAAGGCCGTTTAGTTATCCAATGATAGTGCCATGAACTGAAAAAAGCACCAAGAGCTGTGACTAAGTTCTTCACAACTGAACTGCTGTTATTTCTGTCCTTACTAACCCTGTTTTTGCAGCTCTCCTGATTTGTGAGCCAGCCCAGAGGCCTTCCAATTAATCTTGTTTGCTTGCGTAGGTTACAATCAAAGAGCCTTAGTGAGTCAAGCTACCTCAAAGTTTGCTTTGAAATTAAATAAGACAATACATGAGAGGCAATTAGCATATTACAGGGGATAAAATAAATGCTCAATAAACGTTAGCTAGTATTATTACTATAAGTCAGCTTCCTACTTGGATTCTACATGGTTATGCAAATAAATCCCTGCTTATTACTGAGAAGTCAGCTATAGGGTGTTGCTCATGTGAGAAGCAGCCTGCCTGTGAACTGAAGCCTACACATCAGTGTCTACTCTTATGCCGTTAGTCAGGGTAAGAATCAGAGGTGGAAATTCTACTCATTAGGTTGAGTTGGGGAGGCAGAGCTTGACTTTGAAGCCACCAATTATTTTCTCTAATTGGTGTCTTAATACATACCATAGCTCTCTTCTGATTGACAGATACATGAAACTGCTATTGTTTCTCAATTTTGGGTTCTCTAAAAGCAGCCTGCTCTTTTTTTTTTTTTTTTTTTTTGAGATGGAATCTCACTCTGTCACCCAGGCTGGAGTACAGTGCCATGATCTTGGCTCACTGCAACCTCTGCTTCCTGGGTTCAAACAATTCTCCTGCCTTGACCTCCTGAGTAGCTGGGACTACAGGCACGTGCCACCATGCCCAGCTAATTTTTGTATTTTTAGTAGAGATGGGTTTCATCATATTGGCCAGGATGGTCTCAAACTTCTGATCTCTTGATCTGCCTGCCTCAGCCTCCCAAAGTGCTGGGATTACAGGCCTGAGCCACCGCACCCGGCCTTGTGAGAGTATTTTCTAAACTGTTATGCACCAGATACATTTTTGGCCATGTTTTCTCCAAAACTGCATCATAGCTTCAAAATTCAAATTTCAGCTAAAACTACAGTTGAAGTCAATAGGAGTGGAAGTCCTGACCTCTTGATCCGCCTGCCTCAGCTTCCCAAAGTGCTGGGATTACAGGTGTGAGCCACGGTGCCCAGCCAGACTGCTCTTTGAAAAGCCAGAATCCTCAATGTTAATTTCACGTGTGTTGCATATGGTAAATCAATCCATCTCCAGTAGGCTGAATGGCTCCCAAGTATGTCAGGTTATAACCTCTGGAACCTGTAAGTGTTCATTTATAAGGATAAAGAGTTTCTGCATTTAAGAGTTTTGATTAAAGATCTTGAGATGGGGAGATATGAATTACATTAAGGGTGGACCTTAAATGGAATCGCAAGTGCCTTTATAGGAGGAAGGGAGGAGGAGGGAAATTTTATCCATACAGAGAGATGATGTGAAGACGGAGGAGAATTGGGGTGACACGGCCACAAGTCAAGGAATACTGCCACCACCAGAAACTGGAAGAGTCAAGGCCTCGAGCCTGTAGAGGGAGCACGGTCCTGCCAACACCCAGACTTCTGCCTTGTGAAACTGCCTTTGGAGTTCTGGCCTCCAGAACTGTGACAGAATAAATTCCTGTTGTTTGAAACCACCAGGTTTGTGGTAATTTGTTATCATAGCAGCTACAGAAAACCAGTATGTGGTCCTAAATACCTTTGTCAAATGTATTGAAAATCTCCCTGATCAATTGTTTTAAAAGACTGAAGCTTGGTCCGCTGCCGCTGCCTGAGCCGACTCCGCGCCGCCGGCTGCGATGGAGGCCGCCGCCCAGTTCTTCGTCTAGACCCCGGACGTGGTCTACGGCCCCGAGGCTATCGAGGCGCAATACGAGTACCAGACAACGCGCGTCAGCCGCGAGGGCGGCGTCCTCAAGGTGCACCCCACTACCATGCGCTTCACCTTCCGGACCGCCCGGCAGGTGCCCCGGCTCGGGGTCATGCTTGTCGGCTGGGGCGGGAACAACGGCTCCACGCTCACCGCCGCGGTGCTGGCCAACCGACTGCGTCTGTCCTGGCCCACGCGCAGCGGCCGCAAGGAGGCCAACTACTACGGCTCGCTGACTCAAGTGGGCACCGTGAGCCTGGGCTTGGACGCCGAGGGCCAGGAGGTGTTTGTGCCCTTCAGTGCACTGCTGCCCATGGTGGCGCCCAACGACCTCGTGTTTGATGGCTGGGACATCTCGTCGCTGAACCTCGCCGAGGCGATGCGGCGCGCGAAGGTGCTGGATTGGGAGCTGCAGGAGCAACTGTGGGCGCACATGGAAGCCCTTCGGCCTCGGCCTTCCGTCTACATCCCCGAGTTTATCGCGGCCAACCAGACCACGCGCGCGGACAACCTCATCCCGGGCTCGCGCGCGCAGCAGCTGGAGCAGATCCGGAAGGACATCCGAGACTTCTGGTCTAGCGCGGGGCTGGACAAAGTCATCGTGCTGTGGACGGCCAACACAGAGCGCTTCTGTGAGGTGGTTCCAGGCCTCAACGACACGGCCCAGAACCTGCTGCGCACCATTGAGCTTGGCCTGGAGGTGTCTCCCTCCACACTCTTCGCCGTCGCCAGCATCCTGGAGGGCTGTGCCTTCTTCAACGGGTCCCCGCAGAACACCCTGGTGCCCGGAGCTCTTGAGCTCGCGTGTCAGCGCCGGGTTTTCGTGGGCGGAGATGACTTCAAGTCTGGCCAGACCAAAGTCAAGTCCGTGCTCGTGGACTTCCTCATCAGCTCTGGCCTCAAGACCATGTCCATCGTGAGTTACAACCACCTGGGCAACAACAACGGGCAGCACCTGTCGGCACTGTTGCAGTTCCGCTCTAAGGAGGTGTCCAAGAGCAACGTAGTGGACGACATGGTGCAGAGCAACCCAGTGCTCTATACGCCCGGCGAGGAGCCCGACCACTGCGTGGTCATCAAGTACGTGCCGTACGTGGGCGACAGCAAGCGCGAGCTGGGAGTATATGTCGGAGCTAATGCTGGGCGGGACCAACACACTGGTGCTGCACAACACGTGCGAGGACTCCCTGCTGGCCGCACCCATCGTGCTAGACCTGGCGCTGCTGACCGAGCTGTGCCAGCGCGTGAGCTTCTGCACTGACGCCGACCCTGAGCCGCAGACCTTCCACCCTATGCTGTCCCTCCTCAGCTTCCTCTTCAAGGCGTCGCTGGTGGCGCCGGGCAGCCAGGTGATCAATGCGCTTTTCCGCCAGCGCAGCTGCATCGAGAACATCCTCAGGGCCTGCGTGGGGCTCCCGCCACAGAACCACATGCTCCTGGAGCACAAGATGGAGCGCCCAGGGCCCAGCCTCAAGCAAGTTGGACCCCTGGCTGCCACCTGCCCTGTGTCAAACAAGAAAGGACCGGTACCTGCTTCCACCAGCGGCTGCACCGGTGATGCCAATGGGCACCCACAAGTGGAGGAACCCCAGATGCCCACCACCTGAGGCTCCTGTCACACAGCTTCCCAGCCCTTCATCCCCGCTGTCCCCCAGGACCCCACCTTTCCAGGCTGCTCCAAAGACAATAAAGCCGCTGCCACTCTCAAAAAAAAAAAAAAAAAAAAAAACTGAAGTTTAATTTTATTTATATAGATCATTTTGCCCTTTCCTACCATGCTAATGTTCCAAAAAGCTGTGAAGAGCTGTTTCTGCACAGATACACCTCCTCCTGTGGTGTGGCTCACGACTGTCCCTAGCTGAATCATCCTGCTGTAATGCACCCAGATTCATATGCTTCTCATGTGGTTCTCATGGTCACTGGATCAGAGCTGGAATCCCCAAGCCCTTGGGCCCTTTCTGAAGGAGGAATGAAAGAGTATGGCTGGCTAAAGACATCACCCGCCTTCTCATTCCCACCTTCTCTAGGCACAAGCTCTCAATAGCCATCATCCATTCATTCTTTCCTCTTGGGTTGGGTGAAGTGAGGTCAAACTTCTTAGGAGATAAATAAGGACATTGCTAAAGTTTTCTTCCCGTTTCCAGTTCTCTCCCCCTATGTTGATTGATCCTTTTACTTTTCCTAATACTTTAAAATGTTATACAAATATTTATAGAAAATATCTAGATATGGCAGAATGTATAGAAAATTGTGCAAATTTCTTTCTCCAAAGCTTTTCGTTTTACTTCCCTCCATGTATTTAACCAGTATTAAAACTTTGATATTTTCTTCTAGAGATTTCTTTAAATTCACATGCACTTCATTGGATGTACATGCATGTATGTAGACTTATACATATACAGACAGAAAGGGCTTTTTTTTTTCTTTTTTTTGAGATGGAGTCTCGCTCTGTCACCCAAGCTGGATAGTGGTGAGACCTCAGTTCACTACAACCTTCAACTCCCGGATTCAAGCAATTCTCCTTCCTCAGCCTCCCGAGTAGCTGGGAATACAGGTGTGTGCCACCATGCCCAGCTAATTTTTGTACTTTTAGTAGAGATGGGGTTTCATCATATTGGCCAGGCTGGTCTTGAACTCCTGACCTCATGATCCGCCCACCTTGGCCTCCCAAAGTGCTGGGATTACAGGTGTGAGCCACCGTGCCCAGCCTTTTTCTTAATTAGTAACAATAATGGGAAGAGAGTGAATGCAGAAGTAAAGCAATTCTGCCATGCCAAGATTAGGGCCAAGATTACGAAAAACAGGACACTGTCCCTTGAGCTAGGCGAATTTCGGTGAATGTCATTTAAGATTTCGAACCCATAGTTCAAAGTCTTTGAATTCCCCTGGTCTGCAGAAGTGACCATCACCCTCCAAGAGTTAGCACACCCTTCTTGTTTGAAGAAAATGGAGAGGACTTTCCCTGTAGCCACATGTGCCTACCCCATGATTTGCTCCCATTTCCCTTCCTGGCTACTAGATCTACAACTAAGTTCGAACATAATGCAGCTTCAGACTTGCTGGGCTTGATAAGGAAAGAAAAAAGCTCTACCCCAAAAAATTGCAAGACCTAAACAGAATGTATTGGTTGTCATTATTAGCACTGGATTCTGAGGGTGCACCATTAAGCAATCTGGAACAATATATTGGATAAGACAGACTGTATTTATTTGAGGTACTCTCCAAAAATATAAGATTCAACACTCTGTCAAGGATCTGAGGAGACATTAGCAACTCACTACTAGTATGGATCCTAGAAGCATGCAAAAAACAACAACCCATACTAAAGTTGAAATGTCAGAATTGCTATAGCAGGCAGTGGAGGAAAGGATTAAAAGCTCAGGGAAATAGGCATGCTGAAATGGGCATTAGATACCTGTGTAATGCTGAAAGACTCATCAGATGATTATGTTGAGCACACCGTTACCAAGGCCATAGTAATGCCCTGGGGAGAGGGGTACCAGCATCACTAAAATGTTTAGTGCAGGGTCTCCTTTATTAGACAGGATTAATAGTAGGAGAGGCCATTACAGAGTAGGCTCAGTAAAAGCAATGGGGATGTTAGGATTCCAAAACAATAGAGGTTGTATAATGGTATGGAACTGCCAGAAGACAGGTTGATATAATTATCTAAATGAGTGGCGGAGTCAGGGTTATAACCAAGAGCCCCTGACCTGCAGAGAGTAAAGGAGATGGTTGAAATACAGTATCCATAGGGGCAAAATACATGGGCAATAAAAGTATAACTCGGCTTGCACTATCAGAAGAAATTGAATATGGGTGACCACTAAATTGAGAGCAATTACCCAAGTTAAAGTTTATGATTCCTTGCTTAGCTCCTGGATCTAAATTAGTTTTCAGCTACAGACCCCATTGACTGAAAAGAGGGCCAAGTTTCCAGAAGGATGGACTCTAATCTCATGCCAAATATACATGTTAATAATTCCTGCTAGTCCTTCTCCAAAGGGACCACTGCCCACTTACTTAGGTATCCCAAATATTTTGAACACTAGTGGGATGCAAAGGTTTCACTTGACATCAATATCCAAAGACACAAGGTAACATCATGGTCTCCCTGTTAGAATGAGGCCTTACAGTGTTATGACCGAAGTCTTGCTTATAGTGGGGCTATTTGATTTGTTTTCCCAACTAGCTGTCATTTCTCCGGTTCACAAATGTATAACTGGGATTGCCCTATGTAGTATTTGGCACAACCCTAACTTTGGGTTTTTGGCCTGTAGAGTAAGGGATCTCATAGTGGGAAATAACCAAGTGGAAGCCTCTAAAAATACCCCATCATCTCTTCAATCCTATCTGATATGGTCTAAATGTGACCCCAAAATTCTTGTGTTGAAACTTAATGGTTAATGTGATAGTATTAAGAGAGAGGTTTTTGTTTTTTTTTGTTTTTTTGTTTTTGTTTTAAGGCAGTCTCCCTCTGTTGCCCATGCTAGAATGCAGTGGCGCATTCTTGGCTCACTGCAACTTCCGCCTCTTGGGTTCAAGCAATTGTCCTGCCTCAGCCTCCCGAGTAGTTGGGATTATAGGCATGTACCACCATGCCTGGCTAAGTTTTGTACTTTCAGTAGATATGAATTTTGCCATTTTGTCTAGGCTGGTCTTGAACTCCTGACCTCAAGTGATCTGCAAGATGGAGGGTCTTTTGGAGGTGATTAAGTTATGAGGGCAGAGCCATCCTGGATAGGATTAGACCTTATAAAAGGATTGGAGGAGCAGGTTTATTCCCTTCCATCTCTTCTACCATATGAGGACGCAGAAATAAAGTGCCAGCCTGAAAACAGGGAACAGGCCCTTGACAGACATCAAATTTTCCGGCACCTTAATCCTAGACTTCCCAGTCTCCAGAGCTGCAAGAAAATAAATTTGTGTTCTTCAAAACTTAACCCAAGCTGGCCAGGTGCAGTGGCTCACGTAATCTCAGCACTTTGGGAGGCTGAGGTGGGCAGATCATGAGGTCAGGAGTTCCAGACCAACATGGTAAAAACCCGTCTCTATTAAAGATACAAAAATTAGCTGGGTGTGGTGGTACACACTTGTAATCCCAGCTACTCAGGAGGCTGAGGCAGGAGAATGGCTTGAACTCAGGAGGCGGAGGTTGCAGTAAGCCGAGTTCATGCCACCGCACTCCAGCCTAGGTGACAGAGCGAGACTCCATCTCAAAAAAAGAAAAAAAATTATCCAATCTGTGGTATTTTGTTGCAGCAGCACAAATAAACTAAGATATCATCAAAGGACCAAAAACAATATAACCACCCCAGGTTGGTAGATGGCAAAAATTAGTACTACTTTTTAGGATGCAGAGATGATAGACACTCTTATATTTCCATTTAATTTGGCAATTTGGCTCCAGAAGAAACCAGACTGCTCCCAGAAAATGACAGTTTACTGCAAACTTAAATAAGTTGTTTCTCTAAGTTCAGCCACAGTACTAGATATAATTAATATCTTTGATACAGGAGATGAACATGGTTTCAGGTACATGCTACATAGCCACTGACTTGGCAAAACATTCTTTTATATTCTGATCAGAAAGAGTTTGCATTCTCATGGAATGGTTAGCAAGACATATTTATGGTTTTGTCCCAAAGCTATGCTAATTCTCCTGCTTTTGGTAATAATACAATCCAAAGAGATCTGGACCATCTGGACATCCCATAAAACTTCACAATGACCTACTACATCAATGATATTATGTTAATTAGAGCTAATGAATAAAAAATTGCCAGTACATTAGAGTACTTAGTAAGACACATGTGCTCCATAGGACATGTGATAAACCCTATAAAGAACCAGGGGCTCACATGTAAGCAAAATTTTAGGGCTCCTATAGTCAGATGTGTTAACATATCAGGGCATATATTTCAAAGTAGAAGACAAATCATTACATCTTTTACCTCCCACTACAAAGAAGGAACCTCTATGAATAATACTTTGCCCTTAATTCTGGAGACAGCCTATTCCACACTAGGGAATACTTCTTCAGCCCATGTACCAACTGATAAGAAATATTGCCATCTTTAGTCTGAGCAACATGACAAAAGCTCATCTGTGCAAAAAAATAACCAGGCGTGGTGGCGTGAGTCTATAGTCCCAGCTACTCAGGAGGCTGAGGTGGGAGGATCACTTGAGCCTGGGCAGTTGAGGCTGCACTGAGCTGTGATGGCACTCCAGCCTGGGCAACAGAGCAAGACCTTGTCAAAAAAAAAAAAAAAAAAAAAAAAAGAAGAAAAAGAAAAGAAAAAGAAAAAAGAAATATTGGCCATCTTCTTCTTTATTTATTTTGAGATGGAGTTTCACTCTGTTACCCAGGCTGGAGTGCAACAGCGTGGTCTTGGCTCGCTGCAACCTCTGCCTTCCCAGTTCAGGCAATTCTCCTGCCTCGGCTTCCCGAGCAGCTGGGCTTACAGGCACACACCACCACACCCAGCTAATTTTTGTATTTTTAGTAGAGATGGGGTTTCTCTATATTGGCCAGGCTGGTCTTGAACTCCTGACCTCGTGATCCGCCCATCTTAGCTTCCCAAAGTGCTGGGATTATAGACGTGAGCCACCGTGCCTGGTGGCCATATTGCCATCTTTAAGAAGGTCCTAGTGTAGAAATGAGTTCTATACCAAATCCAAGCTGTAGGGCTAGCAGCTCTGCTACTTGGACCACAAAACCCTGCAGATCCTATGGTATCAGAAATACCAGTAGCAAGAAAAGATACAAAGTGGCAATGGGGCTATAGGAAACCCCAGCAGTTGAATAACAGTGCTGGCTCCTGAGATTCTGGAGCAAAGAGAATTATATACCTCAAAACAAAACTCCTGCCATATTGCTAGCCATTCATAGAGATAAAAGTACCTGACCAAAAGACACCAATGGCCATTCCTCCAAGAAATGCCCATCATGAGTCTGATTCACAAAGACCTCCAAATTATAAGGTTGCTTAAGCCCTGCAGCACTTATCTAAAAAGATAAGCATGAACTCCAAGCATAAGAAGGACTAGTAAGAAACAAGCAGTGTTAAGTATGTAGCCCAGACCCCATGAATTTCACCACTGCCTACTAGGACCTCTCCCTCACCTCACTATGATCATCATAGGAATCTCTCATGACCAGCTAATAGAAGAACAAAAATCCAAAGCTTGATTTAGAAATGGAACAGCTTTGTATGTGGTTCTTAAAAATGGAAGCAACTGAACTGTAGTCTCAATCTGAAGTGGCTTTAAAAGACTATAGCGGGCCTCGCAGTAGCTCATGCCTGTAATCCCAGGGCTTTGGGAGGCCCAGGCGGGTGGATCATGAGGTCAGGAGTTCGAGACCAGCCTGACAACATGGTGAAACCCCATCTCTACTAAAAATAGAAAAATTAGCCAGGCATGGTGGCGCGCGCCTGTATTCCCTGCTACTCAGGAGGCCGAGGCAGGAGAATTGCTTGAACTCGGGAGGCGAAGATTGCAGTAAGCAGAGACCTCACCACTGCACTCCAGCTGGGCAACTCCAGCTGAGCAAGACTTTGTCTAAAAAAAAAAAAAAAAAAAAAAAAGAAGTAGTGGCTTGATTTAACAATAAATCCAGACATATGGGCAGGAGCACATGAAAGAGTAAGATTGAAGGAATGAGATAAGGAGGTGGTTGAACAAATGGGAGTAGGAATGAAGTGAGAAAGTCTTTGTATCATACACTGATGCCCACCAAAGAGCATTAACATGGAGATGGATCTAAACAGCCAAGTAGACAGCATTACTCCACCAGTCTCTGTCATCAGCTACCCCAGTGTTGGCACAATAGGTAGATGTGGCACATGGGTTCCCACTTACCAAGGTGAATTTAACTGTTGCTGCCCTCAGATGTTTCCAACTTGTCAGAAGCAGACACTGATGCTGAGCACCTAATATATAGTTTGTCAAGAAGACAATTTAGTGGCAAGTTAACTACAAGCCCATTTGAACTTAGAAAGGCCAGAGGCTTGCTCTGATAAGAATAAGCCCACGTTTTGGAATGGGTTTACTTTTCCTGAATCCTGGAATGTTTTCTCCTTAGGAAAGATTCTTTTCCTGACACTGTCAGAGCAGGGAGTTCACTTCACTGCAAAGAATGTATAGGAGTGAGGCTATGACAATTGGATCCACTGGTCATATCACATCCCACACCACTCAGAGGCTGGCCGCCTGGGAGAGCATTGAAATATCATGCCGAAGACACAGTTGAAATGCTAGCTTAGAGACAATCCTTTACAGGAAAAGGGTTTTATTCTCCAGAAATAGCTCCAGCTACTGGGTATCAGTAGAGATTGGCTTCCATCTCCCAGAAGACTGAATCAAAACATTTTTACATGATACTGTATCTCCAATTAAAAAAAAAAATCAGGGGTCCAAGAACTAAGAGATGGAAGCAGGAGTGACCCCACTTGCCATCTCTCCCAAAGACTCAGTGGAGACCTGAACTTTCTCTCCCCACAACTCTAGGCTCTGAAGGGTTAGTGGTTCTGGTTACTGAAGGAGGTACAGTTTTGCTAGTGGATCCAGCAAATGTAGATGACACCTGTCACCAGACATTCAATGCTCCTTGTGCCCAGGGACTGGCAGACAAGAAGAGAAGTTATCATCCTGGCAGGGATCATGGACCTTGTTCTTTAGGAGGGAGTAGGGCTGCTCTTATACAGTGGGGGTGGGGATAAATATGTTTGCATACAGCTAATACACATGGATGGTTTGTTGTATTCCTTTGTCAACTGTGATTTTATTTGTACATTCAAATATTTTTTTATTATTTATTTATTATTTTTATTTTTTTTTGAGATGGAGTTTCGCTCTTGTTACCCAGGCTGGAGTGCAATGGCACGATCTCGGCTCACCGCAACCTCCGCCTCCTGGGTTCAGGCAATTCTCCTGCCTCAGCCTCCTGAGTAGCTGGGATTACAGGCACGCACCACCATGCCCAGCTGATTTTTTGTATTTTTAGTAGCGATGGGGTTTCACCATGTTGACCAGGATGGTCTCGATCTCTTGACCGCGTGATCCACCCGCCTTGGCCTCCCAAAGTGCTGGGATTACAGGCGTGAGCCACTGCGCCCAGCCCAATATTTTTTATTTTTAAAATTATGTATATTTCAATTTAATAGAGGTAGAATCTCACCATGTTGCCCAAACTGGTCTCAAATTCCTAGGCTCAAGCAATCCTCCTGCCTCAGCCTTCCAAAGTGTTGGGATTATAGGTGTCAGCCACCACACCCAGCCCTAACTACAAAATCTTGTCCAGAGTGTTCTTTGTTGAACAGAAAGCCTCAATTTAGATGTAATCAAATTAATTTACTTTTTTTCCTTTGGTTATAGCTTGTGTTTCTGAAGTTTTGTATGTAACCCTTCCCTACTCCTAAGTCACAAAATGTTCTATATTTTATTAATTTATAACATTCATTTTTGTTCTTAAATCTATCTGGATTCCATTTTTTGTTGTGTTATATAAAGATCCAGTCTTTGTGTGCATGTAACTAGTTATCTTTTAGTGTCTATTAAGTTCCTGTATAAACGTGTCCCTGGCACTCACTTCTGTTCATTTTTGTCTCTGTTTGTTCTTGAACCAAACCAACAGTATAATATTGTGGTAGCTTTGAACTGTGTCAGATTAGTTTTACTGGAATTACAGTTCCTATAATTATTTTTTCTGTATAGTTTTGTATTTTTTGTGTTGGCCACAGGAGGAATTTTGTGTGACACTTGAAATGTGGTAAGTTCTGGGCGTAGTGGCTCACGCCTATAATACCAGTACCTTGGGAAGACTAGGCAGGTGGATCATAATGTCAGGAGTTCAAGACTAGCTTGACCAACATAGTGAAACCCCGTGTCTACTAAAAAAATACAAAAATTAGCCGGGTGTGGGCATGCCTGTAATCCCAGTTACTCAGGAGGCTGAGGCAGGAGAATTGCTTGAACCCGGGAGGCAGAGGTTGCAGTGAGCCAAGATCATGCCACTGCCCTCCAGCCTGTGCAACAGAGCGAGACTCCATCGCAATAAATGAATGAATGAATGAATGAATGAAAGTGGTAAGTGAAGGGGCAGCTGTCTGTCTGTCTATCTACCAATCATCTATCTGCTCACTGCAACCTCTGCCTCCTGGGTTCAAGTGATTCTCCTGCCTCAGCCTCCCGAGTAGCTGGGACTACAGGCGTGCGCCACCATGCCCAGCTAATTTTTGTATTTTTAGTAGAGACGGGGTTTCACCATGTTGACCAGGATGGTCTCGATCTCTTGACCTCGTGATCCACCCGCCTCGGCCTCCCAAAGTGCTGGGATTACAAGCGTGAGCCACCGCGCCCGGCCTAGATTCTTAATTACAAAATGTGTAATACATACATTATTTTCCTTTTGTCCATTTTCTACCTTTTTGTCCTGTATTTTATCTCCGTATTCTCCACATGTTTACTTACTTTAGCTCTGGGCAGTCTTCACAGGCAAAATAGGAAACAGTCTGCATCATCGAAGCTCTGCCAGATCCCCAGTAGAATCAGCTCTGTCTCTTTCTCTTTATCCTCTACCTAAAATCACAGGCAGTTTTACAGGCTCAGTTAATACCAGGGAAATGATAACCCTGTTGTGAGTATTTATAAAGAGCAAACAATCACAGATAAGAAGCTAAAGTGAACCGGGGTATAGAGAGTTTCAGACATTTGTCCAAGTCTTAGGCAAAAAGTGTCACATTGTCTTTAAAATTTCTCATCTGATTCTAATAATTTGCTTAAATGACATTTGTCTGGTAGAGCCAAATGGAAAGATCCCAGAATAAGAGGGAGGAAAGCACCAGCCCAGTAAGACAGCATGACAATGCATGAGTGGGGAGTGGACCAGATTATAAGAGACCAAGTATAATTAGATAATGAAAACATTTTAAACCCGTAATATTAATAAGAGGTGAACATTGACTCCTTTATAAATTCTTTACTATATCAAAGAAGCTTGGCTAGAATTTCAGGAAGCTGAGCTCCTACCTTGTCAATTAATAATTCTGTGACCTTTGAAATTTTCTTTTCTTCACTCTCTTCACTTACAAATTAAATAATGGGATTGTTGTGAAGCTGGAAGGAACTTATACAAATGAAATTATAGTTGGTCCTTTGTTGTATCTGTGGTTCCCCATCCATAGATTTAACCAGTCTCAGTTAAAAATATTGGGAAAAAATAATTAAAAGTAACAAGACAATAATAAAAAAAGAATACTAATTTAAAAGAATGCAATTTAACAATGCTTTACAAAGCATTCACATTGTGTTGGTATTATAAGTAATGTAGCGATGATTTAAAGTGTACAGGAGGAAGTGCTTAGCCAATAAGCAAATACTATACCACTTTATATCAGGGACTTGAGCATCTGTGGATTTTGGTATCCTTAGGGGTCCAGGAACAAATCTCCTGAGGATACCAAGGGATGATTGTACTTAGAAAAAAAGAAGATTCAATGGGAGAAATGTGAGCCACCTTTTCTTTTCTTTTAATTGACTAAAAATTGTATATATGTATGGTGTACAACATGATGTTTTGATATATGCATACATCATGGAATGGCTACATCAAGCTAATTAGCGTATGCATTACTTCACTTTTTTTTTGCGCTGAGAACACTTAAAATTGACTGTCTTAGCAATTTTCAAGTATTCAATGTTATTAATAGTCACCGTGACATATAATAGATCTCTTGAATGTATTTCTGATGTTTAATTCAAAATTTGTATCTCTTGACTATCATCTGTCATGAGTTTACACAAATTGTATCTCTTGACTAGCATCTGTCATTATGTCATGACATAATCCCCCTGTCTTATGTCATGAGTTTCCCAACCAACAGAGAATGATGAGCCCCTGATAACCTCCATTCTACTCTCTGCTTCTATGAGTTTGACTTTTTCAGATTGGCTTTGTGTGCTTGGCATATTTCACTTGACATAATGTCCTCCACGTTTATCCATGTTGTCACATGACAAGATTTCCTTCTTTTTAAAAGGCTGAATAGCATTCCGTTGTGCACATACCACGTTTTCTTTGTTCATCCATTGATGGACACTGAGGTTGATTCTGTATCTTGGTTTTTGTAACACTGCAATAAACATGGACATGCAGATATCTTTTTGACATACTAATTTCATATCCTTTGGATATATACCCAGAAGTGGGATTGCTGGATCATATGGTAGTTCTATTTTTAATTTTTTTCAGGAACCTCCATACTCTTTTCCATAATGGCTGCACTAATTTACATTTCCACCAACAGTGTACAAGTGTTCTCTTTTCTCCACATCCTCATCAACACTTGTGTTTTCTATAATAACCACTCTGACAGGCATGAGGTGATATATCATTGTGATTTTAATTTGCATTTTCCTAATGGTAAGTGATATTAAGCATCATTTCATATATCTGTTGGCCATTCATATGTCTTTTTTGGAAAAATGTTTATTCAGGTTTTTTGTCCATTTTAAAATTGGGGCTGACTCTGGGCCCACTGCCTAAGAATTAGCCATGCTCTGCAAGGAACAGCAAAAAAATAAAATAAAATAAAGTAGGTTTTTAATACTGAGTTGTGCAAGTTCCTTATATATTTTACATATTAACCTGTTTGACCTCTTTGCATGATTTCACAAACAATTTCTCCCATTCTGTAGGTTGTTTCTTCACCCTTTTGATTGTTTCTTTTGTTGTGCAAAAACTTTTTAGTTTGATGTAATCCCATTTATCTATTTTTTCTTTTGTTGCCTGTGGTAAGCCATCTTTTCTTTTTCTTTTTTTTTTTGAGTCAGAGTTTTGCTCTTGTTGCCCAGGCTGGAGTGCAATGGTGTGATCTCAGTTCACTGCAACCTCTGCTTCCCAGGTTCAAACGATTGTCCTGCCTCAGACTCCTGAGTAGCTGGGATTACAGGCACCTGCCACGACTCCCGGCTAATTTTGTATTTTTCGTAGAGATGGATTTTCCCCATGTTGGTCAGTCTGGTTTCTAACTCCCGACCTCAGGTGATCCACCCACCTTGGCCTCCCAAAATGCTGGGATTACGGGCATGAGCCACTGTGCCTGGCAGTAAGCTACCTTTTTTAAGTTATTAAACTTCAAGAGGAGAGAAGTCTTTCTGACCATACACAGATATTCTCATGTCCTTTTTCCCCCCTAAAATATAAAACAGGCCAGGCACAGTGGCTCACGTCTATAATCTCAGTACTTTGGGAGGCCAAGGCGGGTGGATCACCTGAGGCCAGGAGTTCCAACCAGCCTGGCAACATGGTGAAACCCCGTCTCTACTAAAAATACAAAATACAAAAAGGCTGAAGCAGGAGAATGACTTGAATTTAGGAGGCAGAGGTTGCAGTGAGGCGAGATTGCACCACTGTACTCCAGTCTGGGTGATAGAGTGAGACTCCGTCTCAAAAAACAATAAAGAAAGAAAAGAAAAGAAAACATGCACTAATGGGCTAAGCCTAATTTAGCTTCAGGAATCAGAAAATTAGATTTGGGTCCTACCTGTGAACACTCGCTGTCTTTTGCATAATCTTAGACAAGTTGCATTTCTTCTTTCATTCACTCTCCATCTGTAAGTCAGTAAGTCCTCCTTAATTGTGCTCTCCCCTTCAGAGGGATAGTGTCAAACTTCAAGAGAAACACATCCAAGTTCTTAGGTTTTTAGCGTGGTAGTTAGACAGACACAAGCAGGGCAGGAGAGGGCCCCCATCAGGAATGTCAGGTGACCATCAGGTGATGATCAGGTGATTGTTAAACTGTCTCTCCAAAACAATTGGTCACAGCTGGTGCCAGGAAAAAGCCTCCCAATAGACAGAAAACACCTGAAGCTGTTGATGAGTAGTTTTCTGCTAAATTCTCAGGAGTTGGGCGAATGGGCTCAAACATGCACACTAAGAGGCAAAATGGCAGTTTAACTGGCATATGATCTTCCTCTAGGAACATGCAACTGGAAAAGAAAAAATGCCTCAGGTGAGCATGCACACAACTTCAGTAAACACACTGCACGTGCGGCCCCTCCCAAGGGCTGGCAGGCCATCGAGAATATGGACAGCCCACTCCAAGGGCAAAATCAAGGGAGAAGAAATGCCAACCTAAGAACCATGCCAACATAGAAAACCCCAAGTCAAGGGTCAGATGGGGCACTTGGATCTCTCAGGTCATCTGCTTGGTCCTCTTCCAAGTGCACTTTGCTTCCTTTCATTCCTGTTTTAAAACTTTAAATAAACTTTCACTCTTGCTCTAAAGCTTGCCTCGGTCTCTCACCCTGCCTTGTTACCCATGGCTGAATTTTTTCCTCTGAGGAGGCCAGAATCAAGTTGCTGCAGACCCATATGGATTCGCTGCTGGTAATGATCGCACCACTGCACTCCACCCTCCTCAGTAGTCACCAGGAGCTGGGAGAGTGGCAGGAATTTCCGCGGCCCACAGGAGTGAAATTCAATCTGAGTCAAAGAGCCACGAAGTGTAAATTCAGATATTAAAAATCTGTAGGCTGGCTGAGCACGGTGGTTCACACCTGTAATCCCAGCACTTTAAGAGTCTGAGGCGGGTGGATCACAAAGTCAGGATTTCTAGACCAGTCAGGCCAACAGAGTGAAACCCCATCTCTACTAAAAATACAAAAAAAATTAGCCAGATGTGGTGGTGGGCACTTGTAATCCCAGCTACTCAGGAGGCTGAGGCAGGAGAATCACTTGAACCTGGGAGGTGGAGGTTGCAGTGAGCTGAGATCATGCCATTGTACTCCAGCCCAAACGACAGTGTGAGACTCCATGTCAAAAATAAATAAACAAATAAAATAAAATGAAAATAAAAATCTGTAGGCAGGGAATTTTAGCTGGGGGTCAGGTTTTCCAAGCAACCAGGGATTTTCTTTGCTTTTGCATTTTCTTGTCATCTTGAATGAAAAATATTAAATACCACGTAACAATTTCTTTTTGAGACAAGGTCTCACTCTGTCACCCAGACTTGAGTGCAGTGGCATGATCACAGATCACTGCGGCCTCAACCTCCCAGGCTCAGGTGATCCTCTCACCTCATCCTCCCAGGTAGCTGGGACTACAGGCGTGTGCCACCATGCCTGGCTAATTTTTTGTATCTTTAGTAGAGATGGAGTTTCGCCATGTTGTCCAGGCTGGTCTTGAATTTGGGCTCAAGTGATCTGCCCATCTTGGCCTCCCAAAGTGCTGGGATTACAGGCATGAGCTACTGAGCCTGGCCAACAATTTCTTAAAGATAAGGCATTACCATTAAAACCAGTGATTCTGAACTCTATTCAAGTGCAACTCCCTTCTTACAATAGATATTTTATAAGACCTGCTTACAATTCTGTCATTAACTTAATAGACAACATAACTTATAAGTGAACATAATTTTAAAAAAGCAACATAATGCCTAATTATATAAAGGAGTAATAAAAGCAAAGTTGTTTATAATACAGTAGTATGTATTTCAATAGTGAAATATCTAAGTATGACTTCTAGATATAATAACATAGTCAGACGCTTACACCAATACGTAGAATCGGTGTAAATGAGGCAGTTATAAATGTAGTCTGATATAGGTGTGTTATATTGGAAACTTTAAAACTATATGCAGCATTACTCGTGATGATGTGATTTTCCTAAATGTTGAATACCTTGTGGTATATTTCCAACAAAATATTCCTGAAGGCTGGGCATGGTGGTTCATATCTGTAATCCAAGCACTTTAGGAGGCCAAGAAGGGAGGATTGCTTGAAGCCAAAGTATAAGACCAGCCTGGGCAACATAGGGAGAGCCCCATCTCTAAAAAATAATAATAATTAAAAAAAAAAAGCTGGGCATGGTAGCACACACCTATAGCCCTAGATACTCAGGAGGCTGAGGTTGGGGAATCACTTGAATCTAGGAGTTTGAGGATGCAGTGAACTATGATCACGCCATAGCCCTCCAGCCTCAGCAATAGAGCAAGGCCCTGTCTATTTAAAAAAAAAAAATTCCTGGAAAATTTAAATCTATTAAACATGTGCAGAAACGCCTTGGTATTTATTTGCAAAATGAGTTAAGTTCTAAGTTCAGATCATTAAAAACACCTTTTTCAGTTAGATGTATGTCTTTGGTGGACACCGAAAAGTATGCAAGATGTAGGGCAATTCTTACTGCACGGGACAGTCTTACGCATTTTAAGAAATATTCTATTCCCAGTACCAACCCACTAAATGTTGGTCGCTTCCAGTTGTAATACTGTAAAAACTTTCTCACAAATGATTAAAATGGTAATCAATAGTAATACCACCCCTATTGAGAAACTCTACTATAAACAATGTCTGGCACTTGGTATGTATTTAATACATGCTTATTGATTAGAAGAATGAATGATTATATAAATATTAAATCTCCAAAAATAACTTTAACTTCTGACTGCAAGTATTAGAAAACCCAACCAACAGTAGTTTAGACAAATTAGGATATATAACTTTTCATTAAGAAGATTGGAGTTAGACAACCCAGGATTGGTCTGACAGCTCATGATGTTATCATTGTTTATGGTTTCTGTTTTATTTCTATTTTGCCATTCTTAGCAAATGTGTTAGTTCCTAATGAATTAAAGATGGGTGCTTCATCTCTGGGTTTCACATCTATATTCAAAGCAGAAAAGTGGAAGGAAGAGGAAAGGATTCTTGCCAGAAGACTTCCTCTTCTCTTATTGGCCAGAACTATGTCACATGATCAGTGCTAGCTGCAAGGGAAGCTATCAACCTCTCCCTCAAAGTAATACTGTTGCCATACAAAATATAAACCAAAAAAACTTTCAAATACATTTCTAAGCTGCCAAGAAAGTAAAGGTTCCCAGAAGCTAAAATTAAAGTCAACATGGAACCTCCTAAGAGGTGAGGAAAGTGCTAACACTTTTGCCTTAAGGACATATGCTAAACTCTGGTGATCTTAACATTGCATATATAATGGTTTCACAGGAAGTGGGGTGGAGAACGGAAGACAAAGCTTGCAGCTTGCCCAGTGTTTGGAGTCTAACGGTAGACCTTGACTTAAAGTTGGAAAATGAAAATGGCAAGCCACAGACTATAGAAAATATTCATTAAGATATGTGCTCAGAATATATAAAAACTTCTACAAATAGGTATCAAAAATAAAAACAACCCAATTTTAAACAGGAACAAACCAAATATTGGAGAGGAGATAGAACAAGTAAGACTTTCATACATTGCTGATGGAAATATAAAATATGCAATCATTTTGGAAACTGGCAATTTCTTAATATGTTAAACATATACCTACTATATATCCAAGATAAATGAAAAAATATATCTCCACAAAAGCTTGTTCATGAATGTTCACAGCTCCATTAATAATAATAGTCAAGAAATAGAAGCAACCCAAATGTCCATCAACTGATAAAAGCATACACAAAATGTAGCCTATCCATACAATGGAAAATTGTTTAGCTATAAAATGGTACTGATACATGCTACAATATGGATAGACCTTGAAAACATTATGATACATGAAAGGAGCCAGATACACACACACAAAACACATATTATATGATACCATTTGTATAGCATGTATCAAGAATGGGTAAACTCATACAAAGAGAAAGATGGTTAGTCACTCCCCACTTATTTCTCTTCCAGCCCCTGACAACCACTAGCCATCTTTCTCTTTGTATGAGTTACCCATTCTTGATACACAGAGTAATAAAAATATTCTGGAATTAGATAGTGGTCATGCTTGCATAACTGTACTGAAAACCATGGAATTGGACACTTTAAATGGGTGGATTGTATGGCGTCTGAGTTACATCTCAATAAAGTTGTTGTTAAAAAAAAGCAAATATAAACTATATACATCATCAGCACTGCCAGCATCCCAATTACCACTGCCAACATCTTGGCATATAGCCTTCTAAACTCATTTCTTTGCATCATATGTAGTTGCTAAAGAATGAAAATTGGATTATACCATACATATCCTTTAAGAAGTGGTGGTGGCGGTGGTGTTTACATACAAAATTTCACTCTATATTACCCAGGCTGGATGCAGTGGTGCAATCATAGTTCACTGCAGCCTCAAATGCCTGAGCTCAATTGATCCTCTCAATTCTCCTGCCTCAGCTTCTTAAGTAGGTAGGACTACAGGTACATTCCACCACACCCAGCTAATATTTCAATTTTTTGTAGAGACAGAGTCTCACTATGTTGCTCAGGCTGGTCTCAAACTCTTGGCCTCAAGCAATCCTTCCCCCTCAGTCTCCCAAAGTGCTGGGATTACAGGCATGTGCCACCCCATCCAGACTTTATAAAAAGTGTTTTAAATTACAACACACATGACTTTATAATCATAAAGTAGTAACAGACTGGAAGACCATTTTCTTTGTTCTGATTTTAGAAGTGAAACTGCCAGTCTTTCATCAACAAATATGATATTAGTTCTGGGGTTTTCATAGTTTCTCTTTATCAGGTTAAGTTTCCTCTTACTCCTCATTTGCCAAGTGTTTTTTTTAAATCATGACATGGTGTTGCATTTTTGTCAAATGCATTTTTTGCATTAATTGAGATGATCATGTGGGTTTTTCTCTTTACTAATGTCATATCCTATTGAGTGATTTCCTTATGTTGAGCCAATCTTGCATTCCTGTGATAAATCTCATTTGGTTATGGTTTAAAATCCTTTTTCTGTGTGTGTGTAAATTGGCAAATTTTATTTATTTATTTGTATATTTATTACAGGGTCTCTCTTTGTTGCCCAGGCTGGAGTACAGTGGTGCAATATCAGCCCACTGCAACCTCCACCTCCTGGGCTCAAGCAATTCTCATGTCTCAGCCTCCCAAGTAGCTTAGACTGTGGGCATGTGCCACCACACCTGAATAATTTTTGTATTTTTTGGGTAGAGGTGGGGTTTCACTGTATTAGCCAGGCTGGGCGAATTTTATTTAAACTTACTGAATCTATGTATGAATGGACCTCACTGTCTCAATTATGGAGTTTCATTATAACACCATTGTATTAGTTCATTCTCACACTGTTAATAAAGACATATTCAAGACTGGGTGCAGTGGCTTGTGCTTGTAATTCCAGCACTTTGGGAGGCCAAGGTGGGTGGATGACCTGAGGTGAGGAGTTCAAGACCAGTCTGGACAACATGGTGAAACCCCGTCTCTACTAAAAATACAAAAATTAGCTGGGTGTGGTGGCATGTACCTGTAATCCTGCTACTTGGGAGGCTGAGGCAGAAGAATTGGTTGAACCAGGGAGGTGGAGGTTGCGTGAGCCGAGATCATGGTAATTTATAAAGGAAAGAGGTTTAATTGACTCAGTTCTGCAGGTTTGGGGAGGCCTAAGGAAACTTACGATCATGATGGAAAGGGAAACAAACATATCCTTCTTCACATGGCAGCAGCAAGGAGAAGCGCAGAGCAAAGGGGGAAAAAGCCCTATATAAAATCAACAGTTCTCATGAGAACTCACTATCATGAGAACAGCATGGAGGCATGCACCCCGTGATTCAATTACCTCCAACAGGGTCCCTCCCATGACACGTGGGGATTATGGTAACTGCAATTCAAAATGAGATTTGTGTGGGAACACAGCCAAACCATAGCATTCTGTCCTGGCCCTTTCCAAATCCCATGTTCTCACATTTCAAAACACAACCATGCCTTCTTAACAGTCCCCCAAAGTCTTAACTCATTCCAGGATTAACTCAAAAGTCCAAGATCAAAGTAATATCTGAGACAAGGCAAGTCCCTTCTGCCTATGAGCCTGTAAAATCAAAAGCAAGTTAGTTACTTTCTAGATACAATGAGGGTATAGGCATTGGGCAAATACACTCATTCCAAAGGGGAAAAATTGGCCAAAACACAGGGGTTACAAGCCCCACCCAAGTCTGAAATCTATCCAATAGGGCTATCATTAAACCTTAAGGCTACAAAATGATCCCCTGTGACTTCATGTCTCACATCCAGGTCATGCTGATACTATAGATGGGCTCTTATGGCCTTAAGCAGCTTCACCTTTGTGGCTTTGCAGAGTGCACTCCCCTCCCAGCTGCTTTCGTGGGCTGGCATTCAGTATCTGTGGCTTTTCCAGTTACACAGGGTAGCTGTTGGTGGATCTACCATTCTGGGGTCTGGAGGATGGTGGACCTCTTCTCACAGCTCTACTAGGCAGTGACCCAGTGGGGGCTCTGTGTGGGGGCTCTGACCCCACATTTCCCTTCCACACTGCCCTAGCAGAGGTTCTCCCTGAGGGTTCTGCCCTTGCAGCAAACTTCTTCCTGGACATCTAGGAGTTTCCATACATCCTCTGAAATCTAGGTGAAGGTTCCCAATTTTCAGTTCTTGACTTCTGTGCACCCATAGGCCCAACACCATGTGGGAGCCACCAATGGCTTGCACCTTCTGAAGCAACGACCTGAGCTGTACATTGGCCCATTTTAGCCATGGCTGGAGCTGAAGCATCTGGGATGCCAGGCATCATGTCCAGAGGCTGCATAGAGTGGAAGGGGAGGGGAAGGGGATGGGGGAGGGGGAGGGGGAGGGGGAGGGGATGGGGTGGGATGGGCCCAGCCCATGAAACTATTTTTCACAATATTGATTCTACCTATCCAAGAGCATGAGATGTGTTTTCATTTGTTTGTGTCATCTCTGGTATCTTTCAGTAGTGTTTTGTAGTTTTCCTTGTAGAAGTCTTTCCCCTCCTTGATTAGGTATATTTCTAAGCATTTTTTTTTCCAGCTATTGTAAAAGGGGTTACATTCTTGATTTGATTCTCAGCTTGGTTGCTGTAGGTGTGTAGAAGAGCTGTTGATTTACATACATTGATTTTGTATTCAGAAACTTTGATTAATTCTTTTATCAGTTCTAGGAGTTTTCTTGAGGAGTCTTTACAGTTTTCTAGGTAAATGATCATATCATCAGCAAACAGTGACAGTTTGAATTTCTTGTTACCAGTTTGGATGCCCTTTATTTCTTTCTCTTGTCTGATTGCTCTGGCTAGGACGTCCAGTACTGTGTTGAAGATGAGTGGTGACAGTGGCCATCTTTGTCGTGTTCCAGTTCTCAAAGGGAATGCTTTCCACTTTTATCCATTCAGTATTATGTTGGCTGTGGGTTTGTCATAGATAGCTTTTATTACATTGAGGTATGTCCCTTTTCTGCTGATTTTGCTGAGAGTTTTATTTTTTTTTATTTTTTTTATTTTTTTTTTGAGACGGAGTTTCGCTCTTGTTACCCAGGCTGGAGTGCAATGGCGCAATCTCGGCTCACCGCAACCTCCGCCTCCTGGGTTCAGGCAATTCTCCTGCCCCAGCCTCCTGAGTCGCTAGGATTACAGGCACGCGCCACCATGCCCAGCTAATTTTTTGTATTTTTAGTAGAGACGGGGTTTCACCATGTTGACCAGGATGGTCTCGATCTCTTGACCTCGTGATCCACCCGCCTCGGCCTCCCAAAGTGCTGGGATTACAGGCTTGAGCCACCGCGCCCGGCCCGAGAGTTTTAATCATAAAGCAATGCTAGATTTTTTTGAATGCTTTTTCTACATCTATTGAGGTGATCATGTGGTACTTGTTTTTGATTCTGTTTAAGTGATGTATCACATTTAGTGACTTGCGTATGTTAAACCATCCTTGCATCCCTGGTATGAAACCCACTTGATCATGGTGGATTATCCTTCTGATATACTGTTTGATTTGGTTATCTAGTATTTTGTTAAGGATTTTGACATCTATGTTCACCAGGGCTATTGGTTGGTAGTTTTCTTTTTTTGTTGTTGTTGTTATGTCCTTTCCTGGTTTTTGTATTAGGGTGATACTGGCTTCATTGAATAATTTATGGAGGGTTCCCTCTTTCTCTATTTTGTGGAATAGCATCAATAGGATTGGTACCAATTCTTCTTTGAATGTCTGGTAGAATTCTGCTGTGAATTTGTCTGGTCCTGGACTTTTGTTTTTGGTAATTGTTTTTATTACCATTTCAATCTCTCTGCTTGTTATTGGTCTGTTCAGAGTGTAGAATTCTTCCTGATTAAAGCTAGGAAGGTTGTATCATTTCAGGACTTTTCCCATCTCCTCTAGGTTTTCTAGTTTATTTATATAAAGGTGTTTATGGTAACCTTGATGATCTTTTGTATTTCTGTGGTATCACTTGTAATATCTCCCATTTTGCTTCTAATTGAGCTTATTTGGATTTTTTTCTCTTCTTTTCTTAGTTAATCTTTCTATTGGTCTATCAAGTTTATCTTTTCAAAGAACCAGCTTTTTGTTTCATTTGTGTTTTGTTTGTTTGTTTCAGTTTTATTTAGTTCTGCTCTGATCTTGGTGATTTCCTTTCTTCTGCTAGGTTTGGATTTAGTTTGTTCTTGCTTCTCTACTTCCTTGAGGTGTGACCTTAGATTGTCTGTGCTCTTCCAGCCTTTTTGATGTAGGCTTTTAGGGCTATGAACTCTCTTCTTAGCACTGCCTTTGCTGTATCCCAGAGGTGTTGGTAGGTTGTGTCACTATTGTCATTCAGTTAGAAGAATTTTTAAATTTTCATCTTGATTTCATTTTTGACCCAATGATCATTCAGGAGCAGGTTATTAAATTTTTATGTATTTTAATGGTTTTGAAGGTTCCTTTTGGAGTTGATTTACAGTTGTATTCTACTGTAGTCTGAGAGGGTACTTGATATAATTTCAATTTTCTTACATTTACTGAGGCTCATTCTGTGGCCTATAATATGGTACTCCTGGAGAAAGTTCCATGCACTATTGAATAGAATGTATATTCTGTGGTTATTGCACAGAATGTTCTGTATATATCTGTTAAGTCCATTTGTTCCAGGGTATTGTTTAAATCCTTTGTTTTTGTTATTGTTGTTGACTTTCTGTCTTAATGACCTGTCTAGTGCCATGATCTCATCTCTCCCTCTTTTTCAAAGTCCACTAATCCCATCATGAGGGCCCAACCTCATGACCTAACCTAACTGTAAGGTCTTTTAGGCTAACTGACAGTGCCATGGATGCCATGGTAACCTCTGTGACCTTCAGAGACACTCCAGATGAGCTCCTGAAAAGTCTGAAGTAACTGGAAAACCACAAAAGGAGAAGGAATGACCACCCCCTGTGGCATGTAATTAACTTTGAGACATTCTTCTATTGTTCCTTATTCCTTCCTTAACTAATAAGGCAACTGGACTTTGTAACTGACCTTGGTCAGCCTTGTGACCCCATATCCTATGACCCCCCTCCCAGCTTGAACTTCTTTAACTTTCCACTGCCTACCCCAAACCTATAAAACCAACTCCTATCTCTGTGCCCTCTGCTGACTCTCTTTTAGACACAGCCTGCCCGCACCTGGGTGAATAAACAGTCATATTGCTCACACAAAGCCTGTTTGGGGGTCTCTTCATTCAGAGTGTGTGTTTTAACACTAACCCTATGTACATTACCCTAACCCCATCTTAAAATACCATCACATTGAGAGTTGGGGTTTCATCATGTGGATTTAGAGAAAATGAGGGGGAATATTCAGTCAAAACACCTTATAATCTTTTTTGTTTTGTAAGGTTGTTAATAATATCCCATTTTTCATTGCTGATTTTAGCAATTTTAGTCTTTTTTCTTTTCTTTCTTTTTTTCTTTTTTTGGAGACAGAGTCTTGCTCTGTCGCCCAGGCTGGAGTGCAGTGGTGCAATCTTGGCTCACTGCAACCTTTGACTCCTAGGCTCAAGCAATTCTCCTGCCTCAGCCTCCCTAGTAGCTGGGATTACAGGCACATGCCACCACACCAGGGTAATTTTTGTGTTTTAGTACAGACAAGGTTTCACCACGTTGACCAGGTTGGTCTTGAACTCCTGACCTCAGGTAATCCACTTGCCTCAACCTTCCAAAGTGTTGGGATTATAGACATAAGACACCACGCCTGGCCAAGTCTTTTTTTTTTTCATTGCCTGGTAAGATTAGCTAAAGTTTTGTCAACTTTGTTGGTCTTTTCAAAGACCAATTTTTGGTTTTACAGATTTTATCTATGGTTTTCCTATTTTTTGATTTCCTTTATTTATCTGTAGTGTTTATTATTTCTTCTGTTTGCTTCGGATTTGGTTTACTTCTTTTTTTTTTTTTTTTTTGCTCTTTAAGATAAAGTTTTGGTTATTGATTTGAGATCTTTCCTTTTTTTAAAAAAAAAAATGGCATTTCTAATTATACATTTCCCTCTAGGTGCTATTTTTACCATATCTCATAAGATCTGGCATACTGTGTGTTTATCTTCATTCATCTCAAAGTATTTTCTAATTTCTTTTATGATTTCCTTTTGGACCTTTAATTATTTACAACTGTGCTCAATTTTCATATACTTGTGACATTTCCAAATTTTCATGTTATTAATTTCTAATTTCATTCCACTGTGGTCACATAATATTATTTGCATCATTGCAGTCTTCTACGCTTTATTAAAACTTGTTTTATGGTCTAACATATGTTTTATCATAGCAAAGGTTACTCGTGTGCTTGAGAAGAATGTTATTGTTCTGTTATTAATGAATATAGGTTCTTTAGATCTCTGGTAAGTGGATTATACCTTGTTCAAGTTTTCCATTTTTTTGAAGACATTCTGTCTAGCTATTCTATCCACCTTCGTTGAAGTTGGGATAATTAATCTCCAACTATTGTTGAATTGACTATTTCCCCCTTCAGTTCTGTTAGTTTTGCTTGTGAATTTGGGGTTGTTCGGTGCATATATGTTTATAATTCCTATATCATTTTGATAAGTTAACTGTTTGTTTTGTTTTGTTTTGTTTTGTTTTGTTTTGTTTTGAGACAGAGTCTCACTCTGTTGCTTAGGCTGTAGTACAGTGGTGTGATCTCAGCTCACTGCAACCTCCACTTCCTGGGTCCAAGTGATTCTCTTGTTTCAGCCTCCCGAGTAGCTGGGATTGCAGGTGCATGCCACCACACCTGGCTGATTTTTGTATTTTTACTAGAGACAAGGTTAGTCCATACTGGCCAAGCTGGTCTCAAACTCCTGACCCCAAGTATCCACCTGCCTTGGACTCCCAAATTGCTGGGATTACAGGCATGAGACATTGCACCTGGCTGATTAACTCTCTTATCATTATAATATGTCCTTCTTAGTCTCTAGTAACAATTTTTTGTCTTAATGTCTACTTTAATAATATAGTCATTCTAAATCTCTTTTGGTTACAGTTTGACTGGTACATCTTTTTTCATGCTTTTATTTTCAACCTCTTTTTGTCTTTAAAGTCTCTCATAGACAGCATATAGTTGGATCTTGTTTTTAAATCAGCTAATTTTTTTTTTTGAGACATAGTTTTGTTCTTGTCACCCAGTCTGGAATGCAATGGCATGATTTTGGCTCACTGCAACCTCTGCGTCTTGTTTTCAAGTGATTCTTCTGCCTCAGCCTCCCAAGTAGCTAGGGCAGTGCAGAAGGGAAATGTGGGTTGAGAGCCCCCACACAGAGTCCCTACTGGGGTACCACCTAGTGGAGCTGTGAGAAGAGGGCCACCATCCTCCAGACCCCAGAATGGTAGATCCACCAACAGCTTGCACCATGCACCTGGAAAAGACATAGACACTCAATGCCAGCCCATGAAAGCAGCTGGGAGGGAGGCTGTACCCTGCAAAACCACAGGAATGGAGCTGCCCAAGACCATGGGAACCCGCCTCGTACATCAGCATGATCTGCATGTGAGACATGGAGTCAAAGGAGATCATTTTGGAACTTTAAGATCTGACTGCCCTGCTGTATTTCAGACTTGCATGGAGCTTGTAGCCCCATTGTGTTGGCCAATTTCTTTCATTTGAAATGGGTGTATTTACCCAATGCCTGTACCCCATTGTATCTAGGAAGTAACTAGTAACTAGGTTACTTTTGATTTTACAGGCTCATAGGTGGAAGACCTTGACTTGTCTCAGATGACACTTTAGACGGTGGACTTTTTGAGTTAATCCTGATATGAGTTAAGACTTTGGCGGACTATTGGGAAGGCATGACTGGTTTTGCAATGTGAGGACATGAAATCCCTGGAGGGGCTGGGGCAGAATGATATGGTTTGGCTGTGCCTCCACCCAAATCTCATCTTGAATTCTCATGTGTTATGGGAGGGACCCTGTGGGAGGTAATTGAATCATGAGGGCAGGTCTTTCCCATGCTGTTCTCATGTTAGTGAATAAGTCTCATGAGATCTGATAATTTTATAAGGGTGAGTTTCTGTGCACAACCTCTCTCTTTTTGCCTGCTGCCATCCATTTAAGACATGACTTGCTCCTCCTTGCCCTCCATGATGATTGTGAGGCTTTCCCACCCATGTGGAACTTTAAGTCCATTAAACTTCTTTCTTTTGTAAATTGCCATATCTTGGGTATGTCTTTATCAGCATGAAAATGGATGAATACACATGTATTTGTATAGTTTCCAAAATTCTTCTTGTTATTGATTTCCAGTATGATTCTCTTGCGGTCAGAGAGGATGCTTAATATTATTTTAATTATTTTGAATATTTTAAGACTTGTTTTGTGACCTAACATATAGTCTATCCCTGAGAATAATCCATGTGCTCAGGAAAATAATGCGTATTCTGTAGCCATTGGATGAAATGTTTTGTAAATATCTACTAGATCCATTTTATATATAGTACAGATTAAGCCCAATGTTTATTTGTTGATTTTCTGTCTGGAAGATCTGTTCAGTGCTGAAAGTGGAGTGGTGAAATCTCCAGTTACTATTGTATTGGAGTCTCACTCTTTAGCTCTGATAATATTTGCTTTATATTTCTGGGTGCTCCAGTATTGGGCACATATATATTTCAAATTGTTATATTCTCTTGCTGATTTGAACCCTTTATCATTATATAGTAACCTTCTTTGTCTCTGATAGTTTTTGTCTTGAAATCTATTTTGTCTGATATAAGTATAGCTATTTTTGCTCTTTTTTGGTTTCCATTGGTGTGAAATATATTTTTCCAGCCCTTTATTTGCAGTCTATGTGTGTGTTTGTAGGTGAAGTGCATTTCTTGTAGGCAACAGATTAATGGGCCTACTTTTATTTATTTTTAATCCATTCAGCTACTCTATGTCTTCTGATTAGAGAGTTTAGTTCATTTACATTCAGTATTATTATTGATTAGTAATAATACACTTATTCCTGCCATTTTCTTATTTGTTTTCAGGTTGTTTTGTGGTCTTCTCTCCCTCCTTTCTTTCTTGTCTTCCTTTCAGTGAAGATTTTCTCTGGTGATATGATTTCATTTTTTGCTTTTTATTTTTTGTGTACTTATTGTATGTTTTTCAAATTGAGTTCACCATGAGGCTTGCAAATACTATCTTATAACTTATTATTTAAAACTGAAAACAACTTAACACTGTTTGCATAAACAAAAAAGCCAAAAGAGAACTAATAGACGATGTCTTAACTTAATTCCCCTGCTTTTTAGATTTCGTTGTTGCTTTTTATACCTTACTGTACTGCCTATGTCTTAAAATGTTGTAGTTATTATTTTGAATTGGTTCATTGTTTATCTTTCTACTTAAGATAAAAGTAGTTTACACACCACAATTACAGTGTTATTATGTTCTGTATTTTTCTGTGTATTATCACCAATGAGTTTTGTGCCTTTAGATACTTTCTTCTTGCTCGTTAAAATCCTTTTCTTTCTGATTGAAGTACTCCTTTTACCATTTCTTATAGGACAGGTCTGGCTGTTGATTAAATTACTCGGATTTTCTTTGTCTGGGAAAGTCTTTATTGCTCCTTCATGTTTGAAGTGCAATTTTGCTGGTTAAACTATTCAAGGATAAAAGTTTATTCTTTTCAGCACTTTAATATGTCATGCCACTCTTTTCTAGCATGCAAGGTTTTACACTAAAAAGTCTGCTGTCAGATGTACTAGAGCTTCATGACATGTTATTTGTTCTTGCTGCTTTTGGGATCTTTCTTCACCTTTGACCATTGGAGTTTGATTATTAAATGCCTTGAAGTAGTCTTCTTTGGGTTAAATCTGCTTGGTGTTCTATTACTTTCTTGTACTCGGATATAGATATCTTTCTAGGTTTTGAAAGTTCTCTGTTATTTTCCCTTTGAATAAATTTTCTATCCCTATCTTTTTCTTTACCTCCTCTTTAAGACCAATAACTCAGATTTTCCCTTTTGAAGCTATTTTCTAGATTCTGTAGGCACGCTTAATTGTTTTTTATTCTTTTTTCTTTTGTCTCTTCTGACTATGTATTTTCAAATAGCCTATCTTCAGCCTCACTAATTCTTTCTTCTGTTTGATCAATTCTGCTATTTAAAAAACTCTGATGCATTCTTCAGTGTGTCAATTGCATTTATCACTCCAGAATTTCTACTTGATTATTTTTAATTATTTCAATCTCTTTGTTAAATTTATCTGACAGAATTCTGAATTCCTTCTCCGAGTTATCTTGAATTTCTCTGAGTTTCTTCAATATAGCTATTTGGAATTCTGTCTGAATGGTCACATGTTTCTGTTTCTCCAGGATTGGTCCCACATGCCTTATTTACTTCTTTTGGTGAGATCACATTTTCCTGAATCATCTTAATACTTGCAGATCTTCTTCTGAGTCTGAGTATTGAAGAGTTAGGTATTTATTGTAATCGTCACAGTCTGGGCTTGTTGGTACCCATCTTTCTCGGGAAGGCTTTCCAGATATTTGAAAGGACTTAGGTTTTGTGACCTAAGCTGTATCTGCTTTAGAAGGCAGTAACACTGTGGTTCTCACAGACTCACAGAGGTACTTCCTTGATGTTCTTGGACAAGATCCAGAAGAATTCTCTGTATTACTAGGCAGAGATACTTCTTCTCTTCCTTTACTTTCTCCCAAACAAATAGAGTCTCTCTTTCTCTGTTCTGAGCCACCTGGAGCTGGGGATGGAGTGACACAAGCACCCCTGTGGCTGCCACCCTTAAGAATGACTAGCTCAGACCTAAAGCCAGAACAGTACTCAGTGTGGCCCAAGTCCTGCTGTAACCACTCCCTGGCTACCACCTATGTTCACTCAATGCTCTAGGGCTCTACAATCATCAGCTGGCAAAACCAGCCAGGCCTATGTCCTTCTCTTCAGGGCAACACATTCCCCCAGGCCCTGTGTGGGTCAGGGGTGCCATCCAGGTACCAAGAACTAGAGTGAAACACCTTAGAAGTCTACCTGGTGTTCTATTGTGCTATTTTTGAATTATTTTCTTAGTGGGTGTATGTTAGCCAGGGTTCTCCAGATAAACAGAAACAGTGGGATATATAGAGATATGTAAGAGGATATTTATTATAGGGATTGACTCATGAAAATATGGAGGCCAAGAAGTCCAACGAAATGCCGTCTGCAGATTTCCTGGGAAACCAGGAAAGCCAGTGATATAATTTAATTCAAGTTCAAAGGCCTGAGAATAAGAGTACCTGATGACATAACTCCCAGTCCTGAAAACTTTAATCCTGGTGGGGTCTACATTGGTGTAACTCCATTTCCTAAGAACTTGAGTTGTGGAGGGGTTGGAAGTCCTAGAGTTTGAAGGCCCAAGGAAAGGTAGTTTTACTATCTGAGGGCAGGAGAAGACGAATGTCCCAATTCAAAAAGAGAGAGAAAATTAACCCTTCCTCTGCCTTTTTATTTGATTCAGGCCTTCAACAGATTAGATTATGTCCACCCACACTGATGAAGGTGGATCTTGTTTGCTCCGCCTATTAATTCAAATACTAACCTTGTCAAGTAACACCTTCACAGACACACCCATAAATAATACTTTACCAGCTATGTGGGTATTCCTCAGGCCAGTCAAGTTGACATATAAAATTAATCAACACAGGTTGCTGTTAGAATTACAACATCATAATTTATAATGATGTATTTCCATCACAGGTTGCTGTTAGAATTACAACATCATAATTTATAACACTCTATTTCAAGTTAATGCCAACTTAATTATATTAATATATACAATTTTGTTCTTATATAGCTCATCCCCTTTCCCCTCATTTTTGTTACTGTCATGCAAATTATAATATATAATTCCAAATCTAGATATTCTACTCTTTACTGATCATCTCCAGTATATCGTGTGCCCTTGAGTACAGGAAAAATATGAAATACTTTGCAAATTTAAGTCATCCTTGCACAAGGACCATACTAGTCTTCTCTGAATTGTTCTAATTTTGGTATATGTGTTACCAAATTGAGCACAATGTGATCTGATTTTACCATTACAAACTTCACTCTGACAGTGTGAAAAATGGATTAAAGAGGAGGCCAGTGTGAGGTGAGAAGACAGATACAAAATGTTGGAGTAAATAGATAAAAGATGAGAGTAGTCTAAACTAGAGTTCAATACTGAAGTGCTAGAGAACAGAGGCTGACAACAAATTTGAAAGATATTAAAGAGATAATATTAACTAGCTATGGTGACTAAATAATAGGGTTGAGGAAAATAGAGAAGGGCAAAATGTTTAGCTTTCTGCATCATGTAACTGAAGGAGCTATGGTTCTATTCATAGAAATAGATAACATTGAAACAGGAGCTTTGGAAGAAAATGCAACAAGCTCAATTTTAGACCTTTTGAATTTGCGATATTTGTTGGATATCCAAATGGAGACTGGAGAAGATCAGTACAGAGTGGGATATCTAGATTTGAAACTAAAGTGAGATGTGAGTATCGTATAGATTTGAGTGATTGGTATGTAGATAGTGATGTAAGCCTTATCAGTTTATTGGAATGCCCAGTAAGAGTGAATATAGTAATAACAGAAGAAGATGAAGGATGGAATTCTAAGGAACAATCGCATTTGAGTTTGAGGAAAAGATTCCTCCCAAAAAAGAGAAAGAGAAGCCTAGACGTACCTGGGCAAGCAGGAGAGTGTGTTGTCATGAAAGCTGAGGGAAGAAAGTGTTTCCAGAATCAAGATGCCACAGAAAATAAGGACTACAATGTTTTCACTGGATTAAACAATAAAGACATTCATTAATAATGATCTTTAATAACATTAAAGATAACTGTAAATTATTTGCTGTTCTCTCTATCAAGAAGTGAAATCTATTTGCCTTCTGTTGAATCTGGACTGGATTGGACTCATATTGACCAATGTGGCAGAAGTGAGGTTCTTAAATTTCTGAAGCTGAGCAGCTTCTATTTTCACAAGGTTGAAATTGTTCTCTTGAAACACAGCCATCATGTCGTGAGAAGCCCACATGTAGAGAGGCCAGGAGGAGAAGGACTAACTTCTAGCTGAGTTCCCAACCAAGAGCCAACACCATCTGCCAGCCATGTGAATGAGCCACAGTGGATGTTCCGGCTCAGTCAAGCCTCCAGGTGACTGCAGTTCCATGCAGAACAGAGGAATTGTCCAACTGAGGCTTTTCAACCCGCAGAATCATGACAGATAATCAATGGTGTCTGTTGTTTTAAATGACTAAGTTTTGAGGTAGTATGTTACTCAGCAATTGACAACCTATTTTCCTACTATTTTGTAATGTCCATAAGAGCAGCTGTCCTGTTGGGGAACTGCAAGCGTAAATTGCAATGGGTTGAAGAGTGATTTGAAGGAGAGAAACTGGATACATCTACTTTAAGAAGTGGACTATGAAAGAGAGGAGCTCCTTAGAGTGGTATTGGAAGAATTTCTGTATTTGACGAAGGTTTTTTAATTTGTTTTCAATAGGGAAAATTTCAACGGTGTTTAAGAAGGGGTTAGGTGGTGCCTCACGCCTGTAATCTCAGCATTTTGAGAGGCTGAGGCAGGAGGACAGCTTGAGGCCAGGAGTTGAAGACCTGCCTGGGAAACAGTGAGACCTCATCTCTACAAGAAAAAGTCAAACATAGCCAGGCATGGTGGTGCATGCCTATAGTTCCAGCTATTTAGGAGATTAAGATGGGAGGGTCACATGAGCCTGGGAGGTCAAGGCTGCAGTGAGCCATGATTGCACCATTGCATTCCAGCCTGGGTGACAAAGTGAGACCCTGTCTCAAGAAAAGGAAAAAAAAAAGTGTTAGTTTAAGGAGAAAACATTGAAGATATAAGAGAGGTGGAGTGATGGAGCAAGGTTCCTGAGGAAATGGGGGAAAATGCTGTCTTATCCAGACATCCCCAGAAAGGATCTGATTGGCTTCATTAGATATGATCCAATATGGATGCCTGGATAAGCGAACTCTCATATCCTACCTCCTTGGCAATTACCCTATGGATGGCTGCCTCTGGCTCAGGCACTAATACATTTTCTAGTCATCTACAGGTAGAGTGTTTAGGTAGTATTGTTTAGGGTATTTCAGCCTACATATAATAGATGACATTTCTCAAAGTGGCTAAAACACACATCTGAAGTTTGAAGGTTGATTAATTTTGCAGCTCAACAGTATCATCAAAGTTCGAGGTTCTTTCTATCATTCTGCTCTTTGTCCTCGGACTTTTATCTTGTTCTCTTAGGTGGGCTTCCGACATTGTCTCAAGATGACTGCTGCAGTTCCAGGGGTTGTATTCAGAAGATTATGTCAAGGGACAGAAATAAGAAGTTTCTCCATGCAAGTCCCTTTCCCAGAAGTCTTCTAGCAAACTACTTAGAAGTTTAGAATCTCATTATAAGCCCAGTCAATATCAAGGGTGATTTTAGATAGATTATTTAAACTTTCTGAACTTCCATTTTCTCATCTGTAAGGTGGGTAGTATAGTATCTATCTCAAGATTACCATAAAGAATAAAAGGGAGAGTTTTATATTAAGTGCATCACCTAGTGTTTGGCCCACAGGTACCCCATCCTCCATCCTATGTCTACAATTCATTTTCAATGAAACATACTTGAGGTTCTCTCCTCCCATTTAAAAGACTACATTTGGCTTAAAATAAAATTGATTCATGAGAACACATGGATACAGAGGGGAACATCGCACACTGGGGCCTCTCAGGGGGTGGGGGACTAGGGGAGGGATAGAATTAGGAGAAATGCCTAATGTGGATGACAGGTTGATGGGTGCAGCAAACCACCATGGCTGTGTATACCTATGTAACAAACGTGCACATTCTGCACATGTATCCCAGAACTTGAAGTATAATAAAAAAATACAATTGGTGCATCTTCTGGTGCTGGAGTTTACTTTCCTGGAACTATTTAGAAGAGAGAAAATAACAACTGGATGTCTGTTAGAAAAGAAAAAGGATGGATGGACAAATGAGAATGTCGGCTCCATGGGAGCACCAGTGTGCAAGAAACTGTTCTGGTTGTCTCATTCTTGGGGTGTGAAAGCTCCTGGGTTTGAGGAAGAACTGAAGTGTCAGAGTTTCCTGTCTGGGAAAAAGGGAGAAATTCAGTGCACAGGGTGGGGATCCAGGGCACAGATGGAGTAGAGGTGCTAATGTATGTGTTGGGTAACAGAGGTGAACATTCAGAATCATTTATTCTTATCCCAAGAATATTTTGCATAGGATGGCCCTGGGCTTCATCACAGACCTGAGACTGAGCCAAAATAATAAATCATAAAGTTCCCTGGGCTCCAAAGAGAATATAACATGAATACTGAATAGTATTTGCGTTATCATGTAACTAAGGCCAAAAAAAAAAAAATACCTTGCATTCTCACATGCCTCGTGCTTTCTCTAGAAACAAATTTCCTATCTAGAATCTCCGTTTGCTTATCTCAATAGACACAGTGCCATCTACTGAAAATAAAGCACCAATAGCCATGGCACCCTGAGGGATTCCCAGGAGAGCCCCCCTCTCTGTGGGCTCCCTATCTCACCCACCTCCCAGATGGACTGGAGGGAGTAGGCGGAATCCACAGGCTGTTCTCCTGTCACAAACTGTAATGCATCTGTTCCCTGGTGCTTTCCGTGAGCAGCGAGAGTAAGACGTTCCTGAAGGGACCTAGGGAGCCTGGCAAGGCACTTACAGTGTAAGTGAAAGCTCTTTTCGGCTGCCCTCTTGCCTTCAACCAAGTATAAACTGAAGCTATTTTATATAGAGGAGGCCTACTTTTTATATTCAATCATAACAAGGATGAATGACATGTCTTCCATTGGGTAATTAGGAGATGTTTCTTTCCACACAATAGTGTAGCAATGTGTTTAAGTACGTTTATCCTTCTGTGAAATTTTGAATGGGTACAATGGATAAGAGGTTAATAACAGAATCCTGGACCATTATCAAGACAGGGATGTCTTTGGGAAATGTGGATAACTGAGGTTGCTGTGAAATTCATTTAGGCCAAAGTCCACATTTTAGTTCATTATGCCCTCCCCAAGTGGCAATGTCTCTTGGTCTCTTCTTTTGGAGAAACAAAAGAAGACTCTGATTTAGCCACTACAGTTAATGATAAAATAGAAAATGGAAGCTTTAAAATACACAGCCTTCTACAGGACATACTCAATTCTTGCCCTCACCACCTCTCACTTTACCATTTTTCCTCCCAAGGAATCTTGGCTCAGCATGTCAGGAAGCTCTTCAGGGACCATTTATAATTTAAAGCTCTGGTTTGAATTGATTCTGATTTGGCTTTTGGTAGTCAGATCTGGCATCTCTTCCATTTGCCCCTCCAAATCTGGCCCCATTTTCTCTATTGCATTTACTGCTCATTCTTTCTGCTGTCTTTTTATTAGATTTTCCAAAGCAAAACTCCCTGCAGTTAAGTCTGTGGTCTGGTAATTTATCACAAATATTCTTGAAATTGCCTCATTAAAAGGGGCATTTGAAGCTGAAACCTAAGCGTCTGTTACCATGGTAACCACCAACAACTATTTAGAACAGCCTGCTTAAACCAGAGGGGTAGAGAATTGCTGTTGGCAGAGATTGAAGGTAGGTAACTGAACACCACTGGGCAGGGGAAAAGGCCTGTAGATTCTTATGTGGAATTCTCAATGTCAAGTCAGATATCCTTCTACACAATAAGAGACAATAAGTTGGTGCCATGCTCCTGAGTTTTCTGCTACCTGTAGTCTAGGAAATTTGAAAATTGAAAGCTCTTTTCACCATCAGATTACCAAGGGAGTTTGGATTAAAAATGTATGCCTCAAAACTTACTTGATCATGCTTTGCCTGTTCTTGAGCCAGTCATTTGGCTGTCAGTGCCTCAAGTTTTTTGTACATTTTTTTTTCAAAAGTGGCCGACATAAAGTCTGTATGTCTGAGGCTGTTTGTGCTGCCATAACAAAATGCCTTAGGCTGGATAACTTATAAAGACAAGAAATTGATTTCTTACAGTTATGGAGGCTGAGAAGCCCAAGATCAAGGCGTTGGCATTGATGTCTGGTGAGAGCTGCTCTGTGCTCCCAAGATAGTGTCTTGTGAAATCTGCAATCTCATGGGGTGGGAGGTAGAAGAAGAGCCAAACTCATTTACTCAAGGCCTTTTATGAGGGTACCTAACATGGTTCTTGAGGGCAGAGCCCTCATGATTTAATCACCTCAAAAAGGCCCTACCTCTTAACACCATCACCTTGAGAACGAAGTTTCCGTATGTGAATTTTGGGGGTATACACCCATTCAGACCATAGCACTATGTCAGCAGGTTATGTGAATATCAGTGAGGCAATAAAAGTGAAGCCTTTTTGTTAACAAGGTGCTACATCCAAGTAGACTAAAACTCATGTTTTGAATCTACAACTGTTCTCCAGAATCTCTTATGGGTTGCCAGTAGGCAAGCTTCTTTCCTCAAAACAAAAACAATCACAATTCCTCCAATAGAGAGTAGTGTGTAGTGTCAAAATAACCGTATTTACTGCCTTTCCAAGCCAGGATTCTCCATATTTTCCATTACCCACAGTCCTGTAAGAGAGCTAACAGTGCTTGTTAGGCACATCTCAAAGTGCTACAAAGGTGGTTATAAGACATATTATATGCAGTATAATACATCTATAAGTAGAAGTATAAGAAGTATTGTATGAATATTACTCAAAGCATATTTGGTAAATAATGAAGATCACCAAAAGTACAAATGACATTCCTTCATCCTGTTTTCTTGGTTTTCCAGTGCAGTTTTGGATAAAATATTAAAGAGAAAATTAATCAGGAGTGCTGAGCATTGTGTGAAAATAGAGATGTCAGGTCAGGCAATATATATGCATAATGTAGAAAGATCTACATTTTAAAAAGTAGTTATATGCTTGGGAGTATTTCGTATGTACTGTTTTCTTGGTATAAATATAGCGCATTAAATCAACAGGATTAGACAAATATGACAGATGGAAAAACACATCTTGGTGAGCAAAGTACGGAGGGATGAAGACATGATAAAGAAGAAAAGACTGCAGAGTGTTGATGTTCTTGTGACAAGAAGAAGGAGGTATGCACCGGAATGAGTCGTGGTAGGAAGGATTGTGGAAGACAGTAACAACAATAACTCGGGTTCATATGAAAAGGGATTGAGTTATGGATATAAGTGGATGCATTAAATCTTCAAGATCTAGAATTTATTCAGCACTGTGTTCCTTTTGTTGTTTTTTATACTAGCACAACTGCATTAATCAAATATTAGTGAATTTTTGGTGACTCATTCATGTACCTACGAAGGAACAGAGGTAAGCAGAACTCATTCTTCAGGTATTCGTAAGTAGGCAGCCTGTGCCCTCAAATGTTCTAAATTTCATTCTTTTCAGCAAGTGGGTAGGGAGGTCTGACCTTCCCAGGGATAGGTGGGGTGTGGAAGAGTTCACAGAACATCAAAAATATTGAGATGTTCAAATCAGAATGGATTCAACATCAAAGAGATATCTTGCACATATTTGAGAAAAGGTGAACAAAGCAATTCCACACAAAATTGCTTGTTTTGTGGCTGTTAATGAGAAAATTCCCATAAACATACCTTTTATCGTTTATGTCTCAGACCTTGTAAATCATGAAATGCAATTTCAGATTGTAGTGTAAGACCTATAGAGAAACGTGGGTATTGCTGTTAGCTGTAAATACAGTTCTTTATTATGATTGCAGCTTGTTCTCCCTAAAATAAAATTCAGCATGTGCTGAATTTAAGTTTAGCTTGGCTAACTTTTCTGCCAGATAGAATATAAGTACACGCATATAATACTGTGTTAGCTTTTTTTTTTCAACATGAACTCAAATTTTGAATGTTCTTATCCGTTTATTATTAAACCTTCACGCAAAAACAAAATGGGACAATGTAAGGGCATAATCTGTGGCATCAGATAGAGCTGTTTAGATCTTGATTATGCCACTTACTTGATTGCTAATCCTTATTTTTCTCATCTACAAAAATTGGATAGAAATGCTTACCTCATATGGTAGCTCTGAGGTGTAAAGGAGACAATGAACGTAGACTTTATTGGAATACTTCTGCAGCCTCAGTAAATAATACCCACTTTTCCCACCCAAGTTCTGAGCCAATTTAGAAATAGACAAGAGTAACGCAGGCAGGAGACCATTATCATTGACAAAGCTGACAATGGAGAGCTGAGGCTTCCTGATGCTGAATACCAGAAATAGACAGGCTCACCAACTGATATCAGGTAGTCCTGGACAGTGGGTCTTTCCACTGGGAAAAGGTCTTTGCCACTGTGCTTACAGCATGCCTAAAATCATGCTCCCTGTGAGATCTGCTACCAAAAGAGAAAGAGGCTGGAATACAAATACCCAGATTCTCCAAAACTGATCCTCAGGGGAGGATAAATGAGGAAGTGGGAGTATCCGGGAATGTTACAGCTCATGTGGCTCCCTCTCATGGGAAGAAAGGGCAGGAGTAGAGAATGAGTGTTCCCTGCCACAGAATGACTAGCACAGTGCCTGGCACAAAGAAGCATTTATTATTTGTTATCTATGCCTATTATAATTACCAATTCTTAAGAAAAAGTCAAAATAAATACAAGTTATACTTAGAACATATGGGAGAGTGGTAAGTGGCAAGTTTTAGAGAGATTGATAAAACCCGAGTAGTTAAGGTCCTTATATGTCATAATGTGCATTTTTATTGATAATGGATAACAAAAAATAATCTGAAATCAGGGAGAAACTCTGTATTGTCTGTTCTCATATTGTTATAAAGAACTACCTGAGACCCGGTAAGTTATGAAGAAAAGAGGTTTAATATACTCATAGTTCCGCAGGCTGTACAGGCAGCATGGCTGGGGGCCTCAGGAAACTTACAATTATGGTGGAAGGCGAAAGAGAAGCAAGCACATTTTTACCATGGCAGAGCAGGAGATGGAGAGAGAGCAAAGGGGAAAGCGCTACACACTTTCAAACAACCAGATCCCGTGAGAACTCTGTCATGAGATAGCACTAGGGGGATGGTGCTCAACCACCAGAAACCATCTCTATGGTCCAATCACCTCCCACCAGGCCCCACCTCCAACACATAGGGTCACAATTCAACATGAGATTTGAATGAGGACACAGAGCCAAACCATGTCAAACTTTCGAGTTTCCATTTTAGAATATGAACTCTTTCTTAGACTGTTTTGTGTTGCTATAAAAGAATACCTGAGTCTGGGTAATTTATAAAGGTAAGAGGTTTATTTGGTTCATGGCTGTGCAGGCTGTACGAGCATGGCACCAGCATCTGCTTCTGGCAAGGGCTACATGGAGCTTCTACTCATGGTGGAAGGCAGAGGAGAGTAGGCATCACGTGGTAACAGGAAAGAAGAGAGAGAGAAAAGAGAGAGAGAATGAGAGAGAGAGGAAGAGGGGTGAGGAGAGAGGTGTCAGACTCTTTAACACATCTAACAGGAACGAAGAGTCAGAACTCACTCAATCCCACAAGAATGGCAGCAAGACATTCATGAAGGATTTGCTCTCATGACCCAAACACCTCCCTCTAGGCCCCACCTCCAACATTGGGGGTCAAATTTCAACATGAGATTTGGAGGGGAAAAATATTCAGACTATTTCAAACTCTAACTGCAGTAAACAGGATAGAGAAGATGAACAGTCTCCCTGAGCCAGGCACCATGCTATGCACCTGATGGAATGCTCTCTCCTTTCATCTTCACAGCAATCTTGAGAATAATGCCATACTCACATTACTCCCATTTTAAGAGGGCAGAACTGAAACTTTGAAAGTTTAAATAATTTACCCAAGATACTCAGCTTATAAATGAAAAATCTAGAATTTGATCCCGTATCTACCTGAGTCTAAGACTCAGGACTGGCTTCATGGGCCTGTGACCCGTACAGTCACACAGAGCCCTGCATTTAAAAGGACTCTGTGCTTGGTTTCATGCTCTGCTGTCTCAGCATTGAAATTCTGAATCATTTTAGAACAAGGGTTCTGCATTTTCATTTTGCATTGGGTCCCTTAAATGATGTAGCCAGTCCTGCCAAGGTATCTTTTCTTACCATTATTCCAGGCACCACTGTCATTAAATCTGATTCTACACAAATAAAACTCCCTTTTCATCAGAGTTATGGAAAAATTAATGAATCTAGGTAGAATATTAGTATGTGGATGATTGTATACGGGTGTTTCTGCATTTACATGTACAAATGTCCACAATTCAGAGCTCAGTCACTGTCACCAATCTTTTCTCAAACATTGTTTTTATTCCTAGGGACTTCACCAGTGCTGCCATGCTGGCCCCATGATGTGAGTGGGACCCAGACCAAGAACTGGTGAGGACAAGGCCTGAAGGTTAGTGAGGGAAGAGGAGGAATACATTAATGTCTAAGCACATGTGTCTGGTCATATTCCAAGTCTCAGTACAAATTAATTTAGGATTATCTAGTTGATGTTTTCCACATTTCAGCTTCCATCAATTGGCACAAATAATGAAGGGATGATGCAATGTGTATTGGTACAATTTCACAACTTTTTTGGAGCCAGGCCCACTGAAAATTAGGTACCTATTACAGATGACAGAGGAGGGTATTTTAGAAAAACATGCTATGTGAACAGCCCTACATTGGTGCCTTATTTTCAATCCCTTTTTGAGATGGAGTCTCGTTCTGTCGCCAGGCTGGAGTGCAGTGGCGCAATCTTGGCTCACTGCTGTCTCCACCTTCTGGGTTCAAGTGATTGCCCTGTCTCAGCCTCCTGAGTAGCTGGGATTATAGGCGCACACCACCATGCCTGGCTAATTTAGTAGAGACAGGGTTTCACCATGTTGGCTGGGATGGTTTCAATCTCTTCTTTAAGGTAGTTGGCCACTCTAGCTATCCCTTTAAGAAAGAACTTTTTTAAAAAAAAATTGAAAATACAAAAAGAAAGACCCTAGAAAAATTATTCTAAGTTTTTCCATATTTTTTTCACATGCACATACACACACATACACAGACTTACAAAATAGAAAATGGTGCAATAATTTTTTGTAATCTGGATTTTTTCCTACTTATATTGAGCATTAATAGTTTTGAAAAAAAACTATTAATAGCCCTTTTGGTCATTTAAATGATTTCTTGTTTTTTTTTTTTTCTATGAAATCCATTGTTGTAAAAAAAAATCTGATTATTTTCTTAAGCTGAAATGAAATATCCTATTAAAAGAATATATACACTTATAAGACCCTTATCAACAAGGTGCATACTTTGGACTTCAGGGGAACAGAGATAACTTGCCACTCTACCACACACACTGTGACCACATGATCGTAGACGTGCCATGCCTCTCTCCCTGGAGAGAAGAGCTTTTCTTGGTTTACTATAGCTTTGGCTATATCTTTGTTTACCATACCTTTAGTAAGGAGATATGACTATTGCCTAAACATACTTATTTTTTTTCTTTTTTAAGGTAGGTTATATATTTATTGAGCTCGTTTTTTCCTTGCTAAATGTTATTATTATTCTCTTACATATTGCCCTAGAACTTATTTATCCCCTATTGAATAAATGTGTGGCTTTTCTTTCTCCAATCTAAAATCAGTGTTATTCATGTTGCAATGTTGTTGCCTAATTTTGAGTCTCTAAAATGTCTTGTAAATAAGAATTAGATCCCAAAGAAAATTATTCTGGCTAATTCTAAATCTTTGAAAGTTATTTCTATGCCTTAGTTGTATTCTGTGAGGATTTATTATGACTTTCTAGAGCTTTCTAGAATTTGACAGAGAAGAAACAGCCTGAAAACCAATCTTTTGAGTAAGCTCAGATATTACTCATAGGAGCTCACACACTTAGATTCTTTTCTAAATCCTAGGTTTGCTTTAGAGGACACATATTGATCAAGCACATTGATTAAACTTCAATGAGAAGTTTAATAGGAAACTCTTATTTAAAAATCCTCTCTGGCCAGAAATTGAATAAGTAATTTTAGAGCAATATGATGTGTTTTTGAGTGATAAGCTGGATTCTGAAAAGACATTTATTCAGTAATGCTAATAAAGTAATCATAATTCTTTTCGCTAATTGCTTTCATCTCAAGTAATATTGTTTAATCAACCACAAGAGGACGAAGAGAAAAACGCCAACTTGACCTTTGACTTTTAACCTCAACAGTGCGTCTTTATGTCGCTGCAGTAGCAGATTGCTGCAGTTCTTCCCTATTGTTTTCTCAAACATTTCTCTGGAATAGTGCTCTAAACTCTAGGGGTAATTCATCTGCCTATAACATTGGGGAACTGCTTCTCTGATTATTAGATCAAATAAGAGGATAAACTAGAGAGCTTATCAAAAAACCAGGAAAACATATTTGGGACACTACATAATATTTTGTGCTTGGATCTTCTATTTTCTTTTTTTTTTTTTTAATTTTACTGCCAGTCACTCTACTGCTCATTTTGGGAACATTTGCTCATTTCTTCTACTGTAAGTTTACCATTTTTTAATATACCATTGAAGATCTGCAAAGGTCCTCACATTTTTAGGTAGCTAAAATTGGATGTTAATATTTTTTGAAAACCTGTTGTCTGGTAGTAATAAGGAGAAACTGGGACAAGAAAGTGGAAATAGCTATTTTTAAATTGTTACCAAATTCTTGTGTCCCTTGAGGTAAAATTTCGAATTTACTTTTGAGGACAGATTGCTTCTTTACTTCCATGCCTTGATTCCCAGACACATATATTTTGATTATGGGGGAGATGCCACCATGGTCTCTAATTCAAAGTGTGTACTGCATCCTGTAAGACAGAATACCATCCTTTTAAGCGGCTGTCTCCCGGTTGGCCCCAGAGTGGAGTCTTCAGTGAGCTATTCCAGCTTTCAAATAGCCCAGCCATTTCTGAGAGATTGGGTGTGTGTGATAAGGCATTTAGACCATTGCTAGGAAAACCTTCAACTGGGAAAGATGCTTTGAAAGGGGATATCTTCATTTTCCTTAAGACTCACCACAATAACTCCCTCTTACTACTAAACATTTGGATAGGGCCAAATCTCATTATGCTGCAGGTGGGTAAGTACACACTATGTCCTGGGAAAAAATAGTGTACATGCCAGAAGCATTTCAAGACTTTCCTGATAATATATAGCAACAGAAACCTGGGGAACATGTGTGAGAGTGCGTTCTCAGGGTATTTTTCATAAGAAGAGACAACATTACATTGGGTTAAAATCATGGATATGGATGTGCTTAGTAGAGATTCTGGATTTAATGTGTTAGCTCATGCAACTGGAGGTGGCTTTAAAATCTTTCCTGGTGGATTGACTAAAACTTGGACTCAATGGTGGTCTGCATTTAATGGGGATACCATGCCAGAGCTTCTCGGCATGCTGTGGAGAAGGGAATCCACAGGCTTGGGAGATAAGGTTGGACTGGATTTATTATGTGCAACCTGATGCCCATCCTCCCACCTAATGCTCCACCAGAAGGACTGGAAGACATTCTCTTCACTAAGACACTGAGAAATACTTTAGTAGAGGACACACCTGAATCCTTAAAATGCTCTGTGATTGCTCTACTTTGAAGGTCAGAAACGACTGTGGGGGATGCTGCCCAATGAAATGGGCTCCCTGATTTGATTATGATGTGCCTTGATGTGTGTCTTCATCTTTCTTTTCATTAACATTTAGTGAGGCTGGGCGTGGTGGCTCATACCTGTAATCCCAGCATTTTGAGAGGCCCAGGTGGGTGGATCACTTGAGGTTAGGAGCCTGGATAACATGGTGAAATCCCATCTCTACTAAAAATACAAAAATTAGCTGGGCGTGGTGGCACATGCCTGGAATCCCAGCTACTTGGGGAGGCCTAAGCAGCAGAATTGCTTGAACCTGGGAGGTGGATGTTGCAGTGAGCTGAGATCACACCACTGCACTGCCTGGGCCACTGAGCAAGACTCTTGTCTCAAAAATAGTAAAATAAAATAAAATAAAAATAAAGTTTATTGAGTTTCTTGGATCTATATGTTTATGTTTTTCAACAAACCTGGGAAATTTTCAGCCATATTTCTTCAAACTTTGTTCCTGTCCCCTCTTCTCTCACCTGGGAAACTACATTTACATTTAGAGTAGGTTGTGCATGGTTGTTCCACAGCTCACTGAAGCTCTGTTGACATTTTTCAGTCATTTTTTATCCATGTTTCATTTTGAATAGTTTCTATTGACATGTCCTCATCTGTAGTGTGTAATCTACTTTCAATCCCATCTAGTTTATTTTTAATCCATAAATTGTATTTTTCAACTCTAGAAGTTTGATTTCAGTCTTTTTTTTTTTTTTTTTGAGACAGAGTCTCACTCTGTTGTTCAGGTTGGAGTACAATAGTGTGATCTCAGCTCACTGCAACCTCTGCTTCCTGGGCTTAAGTGATTCTTCTGCCTCAGCCTGCTGAGTAGCTGGGATTACAGGTGCTTGCCACTGCACCCGGCTAATTTTTGTATTTTAGTAGAGATGGGGTTTCACCATGTTGGTGAAGCTGATCCTGACCTCCTGACCTCATGTGATCCGCTCACCTTGGCTTCCCAAAGTACTGGAATTACAGGCGTGAGCCACCGCACTTGACCTGTTATCTCTGATTTTTTTGAAAAGTGGTTTGTAATTCTTGTAGAGATCTTTCACCTCCCTAGTCAGCTGTAGTCGTACGTATTTTATTCTTTTTGTGGCAATTGTGATGGGAATCTATTCCTGATTTGGCTCTCAGCTTAACTGTTGTTGCTGTATAGAAATACTAGTTATTTTGCACATTGATTTTGTATCCTGAGACTTTGTTGAAGTTGTTTATCAGTTTAAGAAGCTTCTGGGCTGAGACTGTGGGGTTTTCTAGATATAGGATCATGCCGCCTGCAAACAGGGATAGTTTGACTTCCTCTCTTTCTATTTGGATGCCCTTTACTTCTTTCTCTAGCCTGCTTGCCCCGGCCGGGACTTCCAATACTATTTTGAATAGGAGTAATGAGAGAGAGCACCCTTGACTTTTGCCAGTTTCAAGGGAAATGCTTCCAGTTTTTGCCCATTTAGTATGATGTTGGCTGTGGGTTTGTCATATATGGCTCTTACTATTTTGAGGTACATTTCTTCAATACCTAGGGGAGTTTTTAACATGAAGTTACTTTCATCAAGAGTTTTTAACAAGAAGGCATGTTGAATTTTATCGAAAACCTTTTATGCATATATTGAGATAATCATGTGGTTTTCGTCTTTAGTTCTGTTTATGTGATGAATTACATTTATTGATTTGCAGATGTTGAACCAACCTTGCATCCCAGGGATTATAGCCTACTTGATCGTAGTGGATAACCTTTTTGATATACTGCTGGATTCTGTTTGTCAGTATTTTGTTGAGAATTTTTGCACTGATGTTCATCAAGGATGAACATAGAAAATAAAATAGAATAAAGTTTAAAATAGAAAAAAGAAATAGAAATAGAAAAGAGAAAAAATAAAATAGAAAAAAGCTTACAGAATAAGGGTATAAAGAATGAAATATTTTTATACAGCTACACAATGTGTTTGTGTTTAAGCCAAGTGTTATTACAAAAGAGTCAAGAGGTTTTAAGAAATTAAAAAGTTTATGAAGTAAAAGTTACAGTAAGCTAAGTTTAATTTATTACAAAGGAAGGGAAATTTTAAAATAAATTCAGCAAATTTGAAATGTACAGAGTTTACATAAACTACAGCAGTGGACAGTAATGTCCTAAGCCTTCATGTCCACTCACCACTCACTCACCAGAGAAACTTCCAGTCCTGCAAGCTCCATTCATGGTAAGTGCCCTACACAGGTATGCCATTTAAAAAAATATTTTGCTGGGCATGGTGGCTCACGCCTGCAATCCCAGCACTTTGGGAGGCTGAGGCAGGCAGATCACCTGAGGTCGGTTGTTCGAGACCAGCCTGATCAACATGGAGACACCCCATCTTTACTAAAAATACAAAAAAATAGCTGGGCGTGGTGGTGCATGCCTGTAATCCCAGCTACTCAGGAGGCTGAGGCAGGAGAATCTCTTGAACCCAGGAGGCGGTGATTGCAGAGCGCTAAGATCAAGCCATTGCATTCCAGCCTGGGCAACAAGAGTGAAACTCCATTTCAAACATAAATAAATAAAAATAAAAAATCTTTTATATCATATTTTTACTTTATCTTTTCTGTTGAGATGTTTAGATATACAAATACCATTGTGTTCCAACTGCCTACAGTGTTCATACCGTAACGTGCCGCGTAGTAGGCTTCTTTAAGTACACCATGATGTTTGCACAACGGCAAAGTTTCCTAATGACAAATTTCTTACAATGTATCCCTGTTGTCAGGCTACTCATGACTGTAGTTTTGTTATCTGTAACCTTTTGGGTCTGTTTTAATTGAATTTTCCTCATTGTTATAAGCCTCATTTTTCTACCTCTTCATATACCTGGTAATTTTTGCTTGGGTGGCAGCAGCTGTAAAGTTTACATTTTTAGGAGCTGAATATGCTTGTATTTCTCCATATATACCTGAGCTTTTTTCTAGGACACAGTTAATTTGCTTGGATACATTTATCCTTTCAAGGCTTACTTTTAAGCTTTGTTATGCAGACTAACAAAGTCTAGGACTGATGGTTTTTCCCTCCTACAAATGTAATATACTTCCGAGTATTTTACCTGGTGTCCCATGCGTTACAAGGCTTTTCCTCTCTGGCCGAGGAGATCACCGTTTCTGCATCTCCGTAAACTCCGGAGATTGCTCTACTGCCTCTTTTGAGTAGCTCTTTATCCAACCTCAGGGAGTTTTCTCACTGCATGGGCTGACCACTGCCCAGCTGAAGAATCTCTGCAAGACAGCCTTAATCTACTTAAACAGGATTTTTTGGGAATGTAAATGGGAGATCCAACCTAAATTACATTAAGTAAAACACAGGATTCATTGTCTCTTAATACTGGAAAACTGAAGGATAAAGCTCACTCGAGAGAGTGGATGCAACAGCAAATGAGGCCATCTCTCCTGTGCTCACTGTTGCTCTTCCTCCGTTTATCCTTTGTCTCTCTCTGTCCTCTTTGCTGATGGTAAATGATTTCTTACTGGAGACAGCCTCCTCCAGGTGGAGGGGAAGGTGTCCTGAAGCAGTGGCGGCTGCTATCACCATCCTAGTCTTTCCTGAGGTCCCAGTATCAAATCTCAAGAGAAACGTACTGGCCTGTTACAGTCACATGCCCATTCCTGAGCCAAGCATTGTGCATGGTAGAAGGTGTGTTCTGACAGGCAAGGCCAGGGTTAGCACTAGTTAAAACCTGTGAAATGAACTCCCTGCAGGAGAGAATAGTTTTATTACTAGAAGATGCTGAGGGAGGGAGTTTGGGTTGACAAACCAGCAATGATCAATTCACCCAGTTTCCTCATCAGTAAAGTGGATGAAAAAGTCTAAAACGTGACAGTGTATTCATTAGGTGCTTGGCCTATCATAAGGGCACCGTAAATGTTGTGTTGTTATTCATAATCTGAGCTTAGTACCTCCAGTTGTCAGTGACTGCATTCACTTCTCTGTATCACTAATCCTCAGTGAAGAAGTTTCTCCTTTGTCTCTCTGTGCCAAGAGTCACTTGAATCCCTACCATGGGCCTCAGTTTTCAGGTACCTGGGTTCCTGATCATTTGCCATTGCCATTTCTCCAGTGTACCTGTTTTCTGCCTTGCCTAAGCAGAGATCTTTTGTAAGCATCACATCAGCATCAGGAAACAAATGGTCCACCCAAATTGGGTAATTTGAGCAGAGTTTATTAAGGAGATTATTTATAATGGTGTTAGCAGGTTATAGGGAAATCACAGGGGGTAGTGCAGTACCCTGGGCTAGTAGAAGACCTGATGGGACAAAGGACAGAATGGTGACTGGAGCTGGAGAGAGAGGGTCACCTGGCAGGAGCGGGGACATTCAGCCAGCCTGTAGTGACCCACGGAGAGGGAGCCAGTGAATAAACACCCTAACCTTCTGCTCTCATTATTCTACCCTCTTTCTGATCTCCAGTGCTCCCTATGGCGTGAATTCAATAGGACACTACAGGGTAAAAGAGTCTGTTTACACAGCCCAATAGCTCAGCCTCCTACTTGGGCCACAGAGAAGAGTGATGAAGGGAATGGGGTGGACTAGAAGAACAAGAGAGAAACATCAAGCATGCCCTAGATCTTGGACTTGCTTTTTCCCAAGATGAAATAGCTGATTCCTGGTCATATTCACAGAACCTGTGTTTGCTCTGGATTTTCCTGGTCTTGAGACAGGGAGCTCTGAATTTCTATAGCCTGAAGCAGGGGAAGATTGCTAGCCACTGTCTGGTATTTAAGAAAGCAAAATGTTCCTTGCAAATGCCTGGAAATTTGCAACCTGATAACAGGAGGTTTTGTTCTTTAGTTGTGTCCCTTGAATGGATCCTAGATCAAGCCACTCCTTGAAGGGGACAGCTTTCCTGGTTGCCTGGAGAGAACGGGCACCAAAGAAAGAGAGCTGTTATCTTACAGGGACTCATGTGGGAGGAGGCCACCGGTGAATTCAGCATCTTTTACCAATGCAAAATTCACCTCAATTTTCAAAGTGCTTAGAGGGGAAGCCAAGGATGTAGAGCAGGGGAATGAAACTTAATGGTAATAATAAAAGAGAGAGAGGAGGTAAAAACAGGTTGCTGAGAAATATACACACAGATAAAAGTGAAGACAAAGGGAAGGGTGAAGTAAAAACAAAATCGAAGTGATGAGTACTAACAATAAACGTGCAACTCGGAGCCAGAGGCAACCCCACCATTGGAGAGAAAAAGCAAGCCTTGGTCCAGCTTTTGCTGTGGAAGATGAACCAGGGGCCAAGCAGCCGCCCATTGTCACAGACAGAGGACAATGCAGGCCTGGCCCAGCTCTCTGCTCTTTGTTTTGAATCCTACATTTTGCTTTCGGAAACACTTTGGAAGTCACTTAGCCAAGGCAAGAGGAGAAGAAAAAGCCAGCTATCCGCAGGCCTGCCTGCACAGAACAAAAGCTTCGCTGGGCCATTTGAGACAGGTGGGTGATTCAGGCTATACTTTAAGGGAAGATCCCAGGAGTGGTTTGAGGATTTGGGATATGTTACCAAATTCAAAAGAAAAATCACAACCTAAGTGCCCCCCGGCTTAAGTGCCATGTTTACTTTCACAGCCTTTGTCTTTCAGAGTTCAGCACTCTATTGCCATGTTTCTATTATAAGGATGGAAAAAAACAGAACCATTTTAATGTTGTGCTCTTTGCATTTCCCGACAGTGAAGAAGCAGCCCATTATTAGCTGGCCACACCGTTGTAACGTTAGTGGTGACTTTGCTGCTTGGGATTCAGCTCATGAAATATCTTCCTTCCTGGTACAATTTCTTTTCTTTTTCTTTTTTCTTTTCTTTTTCTATCATCTCTCGTGTTTAATTCTCACGCAGATGACTAGCTAAATGGCCATCTATGCTTTAGGTCGAACTGCTGGTCCGGGTTAAGAATGGGCTGCCAAAGATGCTAACGTATTAAGTTTGATGCAGTTTCAAAATGCTAGAACCCCTGGAGCTACTTTCTCATGGCCATCCCTGAGGAGCAAGGGAGCTGTCTTTGTCAGGTATGGGGAGGTGGGTTGTCACAACCCAGGGGGCTCAGGGAGGTCCTGACACAGAGGAAGAAGGACTTCTGTGTTGGTGGGAGGTATCAGAGCACGATGGGGCACGAGGTCTTGGGGGCTGTCGGGGGTGAGAGGGTCTGATGCAGAGTGCTGGAGACCAGTGGGAAGAGAGACATTACTGCCAGGGATAGGGACAGTGGAGGCAACAGAAGAGTGATTCAATGAATAAATAGAGAACAACTGGATCCAGGCATTGCATTATCTGAGATAATAAATATACATAAAAAAGAGAGCCAGCTGCCTGGGGTGGCTCACACCTGTAATCCCAGCACTTTGGGGGGCCAAGGTGGGCGGACCACCTGAGGTCAGGAGTTCAAGACCAGCCTGGACAAAATGGTGACACCCCGTCTCTACTAAAAATACTAAAATTAGCCAGGTGTGGTGGTGTGTGCCTGTAATCCCAGCTACATGGGAGGCTGAGGTGGGACAATCACTTGAACTCGGAGGCAGAGGTTGTAGTGAGCCAAGATCACACCATTGCACTCCAGCCTGGGCAACAGAGTAAGACTCTGCCTCAACAAATAATAATAATAATAAAAAAGAGGCCGGGCGCGGTGGCTCACGCCTGTAATCCCAGCACTTTGGGAGGCCGAGGCGGGTGGATCACGAGGTCAATAGATCGAGACCATCCTGGTCAACACGGTGAAACCCCGTCTCTACTAAAAATACAAAAAATTAGCTGGGCATGGTGGCGCATGCCTGTAATCCCAGCTACTCAGGAGGCTGAGGCAGGAGAATTGCCTGAACCCAGGAGGCGGAGGTTGCGGTGAGCCGAGATCGCGCCATTGCACTCCAGCCTGGGTAACAAGAGCGAAACTCCGTCTCAAAAAAAAAAAAAAAATAAAAATAAAAAATAAAAAAGAGAGAGAACTACAACTCTGTGGCATAGGAATGGAATTGCAGATATTAGTACAGCCTCATGGTTTTTAATATATGGGTATATAGACGTAAATACAGATGTAAAATGTACACATGTGTATGCTTGTGTGTGTGTATGTATACTTTGCATGTTGCAACGTTTCTTTAAGTGCTGGATTGTTTAAAAATAAAAAGAAAAATAATACGAGGGCAATAGTACTATTTAAAATGGGGTATATAACTAATAATGTTATAGTACTAACAACATAGTGTTGTTAAGGAGTTAAATGAGATAATTCATTCAGTGGATATAATATAATGCCTGGCACCCAGTAAGCTCTCAATAACGATTATTATCATTATCCCATGGGAGAAAAGCTTACCATGAACACTATTCTACATCTTGTTGTTCTTTTCACTAAAAATATATCTCAGAAATCTTTTCATAATATATATACTTTCCTTTTTAAAATTAATAAATCTTGCTAGTGTTCTTTACTATATTACTTTTATAATTAGAAAAACAAAAACAATCATTGCAGGGGGATAATCTGCCTTCGTATGTCATCTGCTGATGACTCATAATTTAATTAATTCTTGTTGCTAGTGGAAACCTCTGGGTGAATAAGGCTTAGCTGTATTTTAATAGCAGTACTTCAGTGAAGAGAATTAAAAAAAAAAAATCCAACACCAAATCTTTGGCAACATGGATATTCACACTAATTTTTCCTACTTTTGTAAAGCTTTGAATCAAAATCACTGAGTAATGAAAGCAGCTGTCAAACTTCGTTGCTTCAGTCTATGAACAAATCCCTACAGGTCTGCTGCGACCAGACACTATTCAGTGCTCGGGAGACAGCTGTGAACAAAACAGGCTCTCCCCTCACGAAACTCTCTCCTCCTAGTCGGGGGAGACAGATAAACAAATAAACACCCAACTTTCTGTGCTCCCTCAGTTAATGACAAATTAATATGAGATCTGTTCCTTTCCTTCATAAAGAAAGGCAATTTGGTAATTTTTTTAAAAGTTTGTACCTTATTACTCATTTGACTTTTAGTAACCTTTTGAGCCTTGGTTCCCATATTTCAAAAATGGAGATAATAATAGTCATCTTATAAGGTTGTTGTAATCAAATATGTAAAATGCCTGGCAGAAAGCCAGCCCCTTAGCAGATGCTTGATAAATAGAAGCCATTATTATATGTTAAATTGTACAATTTTTGGTTATTGTTTTTAAGACAAAAATAAAGAAGATTGATTAACAGTTTATAGAACCCTAGTTTGGGTGTGTCACTGATATATCCCCAAATCTTATCAACCTGTGCCTACACCACTAGTCATCTTTCCTTTACTGTCCTATCACAATCTCTCACCAAAGGGAATGAGGAGTCTGTTTTTCTACTGGGTTCCTTTCTAGGAGGAATCTCAAGAAATCTGTCATGGTCTCGTCACCTACCCCGCAGCCCACATTTTAAATGATCCCTTTGCACCGACTGTAATTGTGTTTTTCCAAGCAGCTCTTCCCAGAGGCCAGGGCTCTCACTGAGTTCTCCAAAGCTCGCCAAGCCCAGACTTGACCTTGGAAGCCATGCTAAGCGTTTGCATCTGTATCCTGAGAATACTGGGAAACGGCAATGGTTAAGCGGGAGAGTGACTTGACTTCATTTATATTGCAAAGAGAATCCCCAAGTTGCTTGTAAAGAATGGGATAGAAGGTGAAGAGAGAAAGCCAGGAGAGGAAGAGGATCCTGTTATCACCCAGGTAGAAAACAACAGAAGCGGATCAGGGTGGGAGACTGGAGAGGCAAACAAAGCGCGAGCTTGAACTTAAGTCTCTTCGCAGGCAGAATTGATAGTACTTGTTGATGGATTCAGTGGAGGAGTGGGAAGGCACAGGGAAGTTTTCAGTTTGAACATTTGGGTGAATTTATATGGCTGTACCATTTACTAAAGAGGAAAAGTAACATGATACTTAATAAAAACTTTACTAAGTGTCAGTGGAATGAAGTTGAGTGCTTGACACTGCAGGGACCAGTGGGCGCTCCTCGGGCTTACAGCTGACTCTAACAAACCGGAAAGTCTCTCCATGGCCAGGACCAACTCACACTCCACACACAGGACTTCTAGGCATCCGCAAGCCTCAGTCCTGTGCCCAATCCATCTGTCCCCTCAAAGCAAAGGGCTCCTCTCCTTCTCTATTCTGAGGTGTGTTCATCCCATCTCACACACACCAAGGGAATGGTCTCATGACACTGTGCAGCCAAAGTGATCAGCAAAACGCCCCAAAGCACATTTCCCTTTTCCCAAGTCTGAGCTTTTAGTCCTAAAGCGCAGTAAGTAGGGGAGAGTTCAGTTTACAAGCACCATTTACGGCCAATAAAGAATTCTTGAATTCTTCAAGAGCACAGTGTAGTTAAGAATGTCCAGAACTCCCATTATGAAGCAGAACATTCAACACCTTCAATACTGCAGCGTCTGCTCTCAGGTGCATGGAAACTTCACCATCTGCTCCAGGAACCAGGGGGAGGTACTTACTTCACATTTTAAAAAATACAGGGATCATTCACATAAATTAAAAAAATAAAAGCAACTTTCAAGAATCACTTGCTTTGGCAAACGAGCTAACTGACCGTCTCCAGTGGGTGCCCTCCTAGGCACAGTCGAGGAAGCCTTTCCATGGGATGAGCTTTTCCTTCTCGCTCTTACTGGAGGGCACTTGTCAGATCTGAAATGACACCAGGTTTGTTTTCTAGAGCAGCTGTTACAAATGACTGGATTCAGAGCAAGGTATCTTTAAGACAGGGTGGGGAAGGGTGAACATTCCAAGGGACAGATCTAAGTGTGCAAGATTTGGTGTACAAGAAGGCCCTTGGTTCAATGAAAAGCATAGAGAGGAGATTGCATGCTGTCCTGGTTCCCTTTGCCTTGTTTCCTTCGCCTCCCTGACTCTCACTCTGTGAGGTACCTATTTGTTTCCTTCTCTGAGACTGGCACTCAGCTTCACTTTGCCAGCTTCTCTGGCAGCAGCAGTCAGTAATAATACTCGTATCTTTTGCTCAGCCCTTTCCGTGTACTTGCAGGCAGCGTGCTAAATGCTCAACATGCATCATCTTATAACGCTACGGTAATTCCGCGAGGGGGCGCTATCGTTATACTCAGCTGATACAGGAAAAACACCAAGTCGGAGAGACGAAGTCCTTTACCTTGGGTGACACATTTGGTAAGGGTCAGAAGTCAGGTTTTCGTGACTTCCAGGCCCAAGCTCTTTCCACTTTGACTTCAGTCTTTTTTTGTTCCCCCTGGCTTACACTTTCTGTTTTCAACTCTGCATTCAGCTGACTTCCCCATAACAAATTGATCTTGCCCACTTCTCAGGTGCCCTGCGTCTTCCCTGGCAACCAGCTGGTCTTGAGGGCCTCTAACCACGTCATTGCGAAGTGCTCTCTGCTGCCCCCACCTGGCAACCTTTAACACCGGCCAGTTCCCTGTTCCATGCACCCTTGCTAAGAGGAGCCCGGGCTTTTCACATATCTCTATTTTCATTAACCAGATGCTTCTGTGTTATCATTTAAATTAAAATAAAAGCAATCATTTTTCAAGCTCAGGATCTACGAATACATTTAAGGTCTCAAAAATGGATTGAAAAGAATGTAAATTTAACTTGTAATTGGATACATGGAAAGTTAATGGGAAGTAAAGATATTTCAAATTCAGAATCCTTTGAGGCTTTTCCTAGAGATGAGAAATTATGACTTTTAAAAAGACTTTATGTCTTTGTAATGTATATTTGCTTATAAATATGTTCGTTCATGAAACTTTGCCAGAGTGTCTCAGGAATGCCTGTCTAAAATGTAAATGTACTGTTTTGAGAAGGTTATTACTCTTCAGCTTATTAGAAATAAGCCAGTGTGAGATCAATAATCACCTTTTGGAATGCTGAATTATTTACTGTATTTGATTATCTTGTGTTGCAGGAATACAGTAGGCGTTTAGTTGGATGAATTATAAAGCGTACCTAAATTGCTTTTACAAGTTACAGAGTGGAGAGGAATGCTATTTGACTTAGGTTAACCTTGGAATTTTTCTTAAACATACAGTTGTTTGAGGCTTTACTCAATAAAATACTGTACTGGTACAATGAAATGGGTATCCTGTTTCCCCAAAGCTAATGACTTTCTAAAGCACTTGACTTTCCTACTGTAAGATTAGCACTATTATTTCCAGGCCAATCAATAGGCACAACTCCAAGATTAAGAGCAATTTGGATCATTATTCTCCTTTCATTACATATTCATTATTTTCTGTTTGAATAAGACCTGTAATCAGTGTTATTTACCAATCTTTACGGTGAAACTTTAAACTACGGATTGTTTCTGTCTTTGCAGGTATTAAATGCCATTTCAGATATCCTTTCAATAATTTTGTAGTTGCTAATGAAGTCCATTTTCCCAGATTTTTCAGTCCACTGAAAGAACATTGAACCCCCAAGAGTCTTTAAAAGGTATTTGTTGTTTAATTGGTGGCAGCTGTTCTTTAGAAAGTTACCTAAGTATATAAAAGTGCTTTTTCTCCCCTCTTTAATAGCTTTTTATCATCGTTTAAGGGTTATCCTTGAAATACATGCAGAATACATATGAAGGTCGCCTGAAATGCTTTGATACTGAAAATTTTAAATATAATCCTAACACATGCAAGAAATTATAGGATAGTACCCTTTAATTTTGGATTTAATTACTAAAACTTTAACAAAATATATTCTCTTGACTTTCTGGCTAGATTTCTTCAAGAAAAGTTATTAGTTTATTGTCGTTAATTCTAAAGCATGTGCATTCTGAATTACTTGAATACATATTTTTTCTGCTTTGTCCTTGAATTCTTTCCAAAAATCATGAAGTATTAGATACATACAGTAATAGCAGATTTGCTTAAATGTTGCTATTAATCCAGTTTATAACCCCTAACAGTTTGTACAAGGAATTTCAGAAAGAAACCCTTACATAGACATCTAATGTCCAGAATAACCAGAGCCAAACATAATGATTTTACAGTTGAAGGATAGCCAAGACGCACATTTTCTGAGTGTGGTTTTACTGGGAGTCTGTGTGTGGATGAAATATGGCTTTTAAGAACATAATCTTCATGGAAAAGGCCTTTCTTGTCATAGCACTGGGCTGACTTTCAAGCCAAGGTCAAAGTACTTTCTGCAGGTCTATTTTTAGGTTTCCCATTTCTCAACAGGAGGCTCCCAGTTTGAGTGAGCGCAACGCAGATTGGACTGTGCCCTAGAAGGAACAGGAATGCCTCCTCTCTGTGGCTTCCCCTGCATCTAAGTGCAGACTTCCTGCTTTGCACAGCTCCAGGGTGAATGGGCATTCTCAGCGGGCTGCCTCTGTGGTCATCTTGCCCCAGCAAATGCTGTAATCTCTCCTAAGGCAAAGGCATATATGCAGGGCTCACCTTCCTCTTGCCTTTTCTGGATTTTCTAAAAATGTGTCTACTTACATTATTGCTATTAATCAAGAGTTTTCCAGATCTTCAAACTGCAAACCCAAGGCGGGAATGAGGTCAAAGTGATTTACTTTAGGCTGAGGTGGAAGACACCAGGAAAAGAGTATGTTAATAAAATATATCAAATGCTATTTCTTTGTCTTTGAACTTGAATACCACAGTACATAGAAGTCTGTAAATAAATAAATTAATTAATCCATGTATTTTAGCTTTATGTTATGACCTTTCATTGAAAGGGGCAGAAGAATGAGGATGAAGAAAACCAGGAAGAAAGACAAGCAATCAACCTTGATGTAGGCAGAATCTCCAAGGGGAAAATATCTACTGTAATAATTATGTATCACTTTCCCAAAAAGGAACACTAGATTGTTAAAAAGAGTAATCCCTGAAGTTGTTATAAGTAGTGCTTTGATTTTATGAATATATGTTCTTAAAATATTTTCCTTTCCTTATTTTCTAGTGAAGAAGGATTTAAATATCCTATCCTGGATGCTGGAAATGTTGCATCCTCTTCCCGCCAACCATTAGCTTTTACTTCCTTGCATAACAGCCCCATCTTGTGGTTATTTGTAAATTTTCCAGTAAAGATATGTTGCATTTTCACAGTTACGGGCATAAGTGGAATCCTCCCTTTTACCTTTCCCAATAGGCTGGATGAAATTAAGAAGGAAAGAAGAATGGGCATGCATGAATTCAATTTAAAAGGCCAAAAACTGATGAGGGAAATACAGGGCAGGTATTCAACAAGTATTGTCTGCATTAATGTTAAGCGAAGGCACAGCTCTATTAATAGGTAAAAGGTAATGAAAGCATCATTAGTTCCCACATTATCTTTTTTTTTTTTTGTTTTTGAGACAGAGTCTTGCTGGAGTACAATGTCACAATCTGGGCTCACTGTAATCTCCACCTCCTGGGTTCAAGTGATTCTGGTGTCTTAGCCTCCCGATAGCTGGGATTACAGGCGTGCCACCACACCCAGCTAATTTTTGTGTTTGTTAGAGATGGGGTTTCTCCATTTTGGCCAGGCTGGTCTCAAACTCTTGACCTCAAGCAATCCACCTGCCTCGACCTCCCAAAGTGCTGGAATTATAGGTGTGAGCCACTGTGCCTGGCTTCCTCCCTCATTATCTTAATAAAGCTTCTGATCTGGCATCTGTCTGCTTCACTAGTCCCAGGAGGCTTACCAGAGCTCTGCAATCCAAACCCCTGTACTGGGGAACACCCTTTGGTTTCAAATGGTAGAAATACAGTAGGAAATAGCTTCAGAAGAATGGAAAGGTAATGGCTTAGATAACCAGCCAGCCAGAAGGACAGAGGAAATGGGTGATTCACAAAGACCTGACACAGGGTTCTGAATGCCAGGAGGACTCTTCTCCCTCCTGCGTCTCTGAGGGTTTTGCTCATTGTCTTATTTTCCCCTCTGCTTCTTTTCTGGCTCTCTACAGTTTCCAGGCTCACATCTGGGCTCATGGCTCTCGAACTGGAGGGAAGGAGCCCTCCTTTCTCATAAAGTTTAAAAAAAAAAAGCCAGGGAAGAAGTCTGATTGACTTGTTTTGGGGCACAGGACCGCCCTTTGACCAATTGCAGTGGTCAAGGGAGTGAGGCACACCGATTGGCTTGGGTAAGTTGTCCACCCCTGAAGGGAACCAATCACTGTGAACAAGGATGTAGGGTCATGTGAAAAGATAAAAGTTTTCACACAGAACGCTCGTCTGGAGGGAGGGAGTGAAGGAGCCGTTTGTTTAAAGAAGGAAGAGATGAATAGACCAACTTGGCTAACTGAAACAAACCGACTACCTCCTTTCCTCTCCTGTCTATTCCTGGCACATCACTCAACAAATATTTGCTTGATAAATAAAAGATTTTCTAATTAAATAGAAGATCCCAGGGTAGGTATAAATGGTTGTGGGGTGGGGATAGGGGTGTGTCTGCTATTTCCTGGAGCTGAAGAAACCACAAGGTTCCTTTCCTTCTTAAATTCTGGGGTTTTTCCACTCCCTGGCTCAGGCCATGTGTGGTCTCCCCCCTTGCCTAGAGCTTACACCGAGAATGCTGGTTTTCATTTGCTTGACTCAGAGAGCATCCTCTTTGTCCTTTGGGTATTTTCTCCTCTGCAGTCCTGGCTTTAGTGTTTCCATGCCCACTCTCTGAGCCCCGTGTACTTTCTGCCCACATAGACCAGTACATATGAGCCTTTTAAAAAAAGTTTGATTGCCAATCACTGAGGAAAAGAGAAAATTATAAGAACAGAATAAACATGAGGAAGTTTCAAAGGTATAACAATCTTACTGGCTTGTTTCCACTTTTAAGATATTTGAAAGACACATACAATCAAAAGAAACTTTCTCCCCTCAAGACATTACATTAATTTGATTTAAATACTGAAGCAACTTAGGTGCTAAAAGCACTTTTTGCTTTTCTCCATAACGTTTTGTTTTGAGCATTTTATTTTCTTAGATTTTGAAAATATGCTTTTGAGTCTTTATATTTCATTGTATTTTTCCCATAACTTATGTGACTATTACCCTGTGGTTCGAATTTTAGTTCCAACACACACACACACACACACACACACACACACATATACAGTGTTGTGTTGCCCAGGCTGGCGTGCAGTGGCATAATCTTGGTTCACTGCAACCTCCACCTCCCAAGTTCAAGCACTTCTCCCACCTGAGCCTCCTGAGTAGCTAGGATTACAGGCGCGCAACACCACAACAGGTGCACAACACCACAACAGGTGCGCCACCACGACTGGGTAATTTTGCATTTTTTCAGTAGAGATGGGGTTTCCCCATGTTGGCCAGGCTTGACCTCAGGATCCACCCGGCTTGGCCTCCCAAAGTGTTAGGATTACAGGCATGAGCCACTGGGTCCTGCTGATACAATTTTTAAGTTATGAATAACATTGTGATTAATTATCTTGTGATATTTAACCACATCATTGATCCGTAAAAGAGATTCCTAGAAACAGAATTATTAGATTAAAGCATATGAATATTTTTATTATAAATTTATTTTTCCTCATTATAATAATTTTTAGAAAATATTAAAAATATATAGAAGATTGGCTTAACTGCCTGTAAAGCGGAATTGAGAATTTTTAGCCATAAGTTCAAAACTGGGTCAATGTGGCACTTGTGAAATGTTATACTACAGCCTGGGAATGGGGTTCAGGGCAGATCCTCAGCCTTGGAGAAATTTAAAGTTGGGCTAGAACCCAGTCATAAGGCTTGGACCAAATTTCAGGAATCAAAACAGGGAAACCAAATGAGTGGCATGCATGCCATTACCATCCTTGGCCTTGAAACACAATTCTCTTCCTTACTGAGCTTGGACTCAGCCTTGAATCCTTCTCAGCTACCATCCCTGACAAGCATGTTGGCATGTAATTTACAACCATAGCCACCCTTCATTAGAAGAGAGAATTAGTTAAGGGGCATGTGGCTATCTGGGTCTCCTGTAATTTGAAATCAATGGATAGCAAATATAATTCCAGATCCCACCCAAAAAAAATACATAGAAGAAAATAAATATAACTTATGAAGTCACTACAAGGGGGTGGTAACTTACTATTTTTTTGGATCATCTTTTTATGTGTACATATACTTGAAACAATATTTACAAAGACACTTTGAAAATCTTTATTCACTTAATAAACTCAAAATAACTTACAAATATTAAAAATGTTAAATAATGGTTTCATTCCCTATTATATGGAGAGATATTATAATCAAATTAATCAATGCCCCATTGCTGAATATTTAGATTGTTTCACATTGATGCTATTATAATTGATTATTACTTGAGATAGATTCTTGCTCTGTTGCTCAGGCTGGAGTGCAGTGATGTGATCATAGCTCAGTGCAGCCTTGAACTCCCACAGTCCTCCCACCTCAGTCTCCCGAGTAGCTAAAACGACAGGCATCGCCACCGAAACTGGCTACTTTTTTGGTTTTAATTTTATTTTTGTAGAGATGGGGTCTCCCTATGTTGCACAGGCTGGTCTCAAACTCCTGGCTTTAAGTGATCCTCCCACTTCAGCGTCCCAAAGTGCTAGGATTACAAGTATAAGCCACCACACCCGGTCTGTAATTCTTATTCATAAATCTCAGTGCTCATATCTGATGCAGACATGAGGAGGCATTAAAAGGACATTTTTTTTTTTTTGAGGCAGAGTCTTACTCTGTTGCCCAGGCTGGATTGCAGTGGTGCCATCTTGGCTCACCACAACCTCCTCCTCCTGGGTTCAAGTGATTCTCCTGTCTCAACCTCCCCAGCAGCTGTGATTATAGGCATGCACCACCATGCCTGGCTATAAAGGGACATTGTAACTCTTTTAGCTTTAGGCATATGGGCATCCATTTATGCTCTTGCCTGGGTTCTACTGATGTTAGGGGTTGGCCTGGCTGCCAAGGCTCAGATATTTAATTCCAGATATGGAAAGGCCTGCGGAAGAGGGGATTAGTAAGATGAGAAGACAGACATCATTTGTGACTTTTTCTCTCTCGTTCTGGTAGAATGTAAACAGAAGCAAAACCTCAGCTTTGGAAGCCAGCAGTGTAATTTGGCAACTCACTCGGAAGAGATGTGTTTGATGAGGAAGAGGTGAGATGATGGATACAGAGTTCCTGCATGGCGACAGGCACTCAATAAATAGTTACTTTTCCTGAGAAGGAGAAGGGTGAGGCACCTTTACATATCTGGCAAAAACACCTTTAAGCAGCAGTAAAACCTAAGGGAAGGACTGCAGAGTAGCACATGCAGATGAAGGAAAGAGAGCTTTGTGTAGCTTGTTTGTGTGAACGGCAAGCCCAGGGGTTTTGTTTTCTTGTGTTTACATAGGAAAATCACAGACAGGGACTTCCCAAGAGACTGTTTCTGTTAGCCACTGTCTGCTCCAGACAGTTACAAGAACTGCTCTTCCTCCCACAGCTGCTGCAGAAGCCTGGTTCTGCAGGGTCTCTGATGGGGAAGAACTGAGCTGTTTAGGATTGAACTGCCCACCTACTGTTAAGTAATGTTCTGTCTGTAACACAGGATTTCCACTTAGGAAAATGTGCTGTGCACTTGGCTGCAGCATTTACTACGCATCTGCTTTACAAGCCTGTTCTGCAGCTCCAAGGCCCAGCTCCAAACTGGCAAATGGTCTCTGAAGACTTTGCCATCAGAAGGAGCCAGGCCAGAGTTGGGATGGGGTAGGGCTAGCAACTAGCCTGCTAGGAGGTCTGGTGGAATCAATTAGGCAAGGTAAGCAGGGGAGCCCATCAGTGGCTGATTGCCTCTCTTAGAACAACCCCAGTTTGCAAATACTTCCCAGAATTATTCAGGCAGCAGTGGGTCTGTAGAATGGGCTCTGCTGCAGTATTAAACTGAAGGTAGTAAATTTTTGTTATGAGCTTCCTCGAATCTGAGCTAAAGCCACAGTTTCCTAATAGTTTTCCAATAGCACTCCATCTCTTATTAAAAAGTACAGTTAATCTGGACCTTCCCTCCCCACCATGATGTCAGAAAAGAAATGTGTTTCTGATAAAAAATGCTCCTTTTGCTGCACGTCTATATATCATCAGGACTGTGGTTGGCAAATTGCTGCTGCACAACATAAAACCAAGCAATGAAACGTAAGACAGATGCTGCTGATTAATACAACTATTCTCATCAAAAACACAAAAAGAGCCCCACCCAAACAGAGATCATGCCTACTTCCACATCTTCTTCTTCCTCCCCCTCCACCCCATAACAAAACACCCAAGCCATGAAGGTTCCTAGGGAAATTTGGTTCTAAGTAACTCTTGGATCACAAATTACTTTTGAAAATGATGCTTATAATCCAAAAGAATCCTTAGATTGTATGGTGATAGATTATCTTGGAATGCCTAGCCATGCTGATTTGCAGAAGGCAGAAAACTTGGTCCAGCAACAGTAAAGAGAATAAAATTACCTGTATTCCTATCCCATACGACACCTTTTGAGCATAATTTAATCTTCATTATGATCATTAGAAAAATAATGGATTTTTAAAAAATTATAGTTAAAAACGCACGATGTAAAATTTATCAGCTTAACAATTTTAAAGTATACAGTTTAGTAATGTTAAGCATATTCACAGCCTTGTTAAACAGATCTCCAAAACTTCTTTTTTTTTTGAGATGTAGTCTAGCTCTGTTGCCAGGCGGGAGTGCAGTGGCGCGATCTCGGCTCACAGCAACCTCCAACTTCTTGGTTCAAGCAATTCTCCTGTCTCAGCCTGGGATTACAGGCATGCACCACCATGCCCTACTAATTTTTTTTTTTTTTTGTATTTTTAGTAGAGACAGGGATTTCATCATGTTGGCCAGGATGGTCTCAATCTCCTGACCTTTTGATGCACCTGCTTCAGCCTCCCAAAGTGCTAGGATTACAGGTGTAAGCCACCGTCCCCAGCCATCGGATCTCCAGAACTTTTTATCTTGCAAAACTAAAGTTCTATACCCCTTAACAACTTCCCACTTCCCCTTTCCCAGCTCTTGGCAGCCACCACTCTACTTTCTGTTTCTATGAGTTTAACTACTTTAGATATCTCATATGTGGAATCATAGAGTATTTATCTTTTTTTGTGACTGGCTTATTTCACCTAACATAATATCCTCAAGGTTCAATCACATTATAACATGTGATAGAATTTCCTTCCTTTTTTAAGGCTCAATAATACTCCATTGTATGTATATGCCACATTTTGTTTATCCATTTATCGGTTGGATGTCTGAATTGCTTCCATTTCCTATCTATTGTGAATAGTGCTGCTGTGAACATGGATGTGAAAATATCTCTTTGAGACTTTGATTATATAAGGATGTGGTTTTGCTCTGTGTCCCCACCAAATCTCATCTTGAACTGTAATCCCCACGTTAAGGGAGAAGCCTGGTAGGAGGTGATTGAATCATGGGGGCAGACTTCCCCCTTGCTGTTCTTGTGATGGTGAGTTCTGACAATAAATGTCTTTCCAGTAATAAATGCTCCTTTTACTGCACAGCTTTGCCCCTTTGTTCTCTGTTTCTCTCTCCTGCTCCACCATGTGAAGATATGCCTGCTTCCCCTTTGCCTTCCGTCATGATTGTAAGTTTCCTGAGGCTTCCCAGCCATGCTTCCTGTACAGCCTGTGGAACTGTGAGTCAATTAAACCTCTGTTATTCATAAATTACCCAGTCTCAGGTAGTTTTTTATAGTTGTATGAAAAAGGAATGATACGTACACCCACAAGTAAAATTGCTGGATCATATGGTAATTCCATTTTTAATTTTTTGGAGAACCACCATACTATTTTCCATGGCAGTAGCATCATTTTACAATATGCCACCAACAGTTCACAAGGGTTCCAGTTTTTCCACATCCTCACCACTTGTTTTTTTTTAACTAATAGATTTTTAAAACAATTACTTTTTTTGTCTTGATGTCAATTGAGAAAAGATTTTTAAGTCATCCCTTTTCATTAAGACTCTCTTTTAGTGCCCTTTGTATTTATTAAATACTTTGCAGGGATCAAGTTGTCTCATAAAGGGCTCACCATACACAGAGGTTTATGAATGACTCATGTTAGCAAAAATATTCTTGTGAATTAGATAATGTCATGGAGTTTTATATTGTTGGCATATTTCTACCATTTATATTTTAAAACTGAGCTCAAAAAACAAATGCTGTGGGTCTAGGTCTTTTTTTTTGTTTTTTGTTTTTTTTTTGAGATGAAGTTTCGCTCTTGTTGCACAGGCTGGAGTACAATGGTGCTATCTTAGCTCACTGCAACCTCTGCCTCCTGGATTTAAGTGATTCTCCTGCCTCAGCCTTCCATGTGGCTGGAATTACAGGCACCTGCCACCATACCCAGGTAATTTTTGTATTGTTAGTAGAGATGGGGTTGTACCATGTTGACCAGCTGGCCTTGAACTCCTGACCTCAAGTAATCCACCTGCCTCAGCCTCCCAAAGTGCTGGGATTACAGGTGTTGGCCACCATGCCCAGCCCTGGGTCTAGGTCTTGGTCACCCTAGACCATCCCCTCTTCCTTAGGAATTTGGACTTGAGATTTGTTCAAGCAACCTTGATGATTGTTAATCCTTTTCTCTAATTCTGGAGAGAGATGGAGGCTTTCTTAAAAATTAAATGTTGAGATGGTCCTTTTCTCTTCTCACTCCACAAGTAGAATCAGATGGTTAATGTTTCAGGCACAGGTCCAAAATCCTCCTAAATTTTCCCTCTGAACAAAAAAGAGAGCCAAGAAAGAATGAGTGACTAGATTTTGTAACTGCTCATTACGGGGCCATCTATTAGGCTTTTTAGTACGCAGTATCTTGTTAAGCCCAGATATTATGGCAGAGGATCCATAACTAATCTACTGTAATAAATAAAAGGAATAGCGGTGGTGCTGGTCTATTCTATGGATATAATGTGCAGCTTGCACAGTGTGACATTTTAAATAAACTTTATTCTTGAGGTATTTAAGAAAACATAAAGGCAGTAATGAAATATAGTGCACAACATCAGTTGACACAGCAATTCCTGCCTCCTAAGACCCTGTTAAATAACCAGAGCTTAAATCTTCATCTTGAAATATACAGCTCTTCTATGATTTTAAGTGAGTTGTAAAACTTTTATGGAGTGTGTCCTAACTTTATTTTTAAAATATGCTCCTCTTTTATAGCAAAGGTGACCCAGAAGTACCTTGTGAATAATAGAACAACATATTTAAGCCATAAATTCACCACTGTGGACAATACAGAAGTTGTCCTAGTACTTATATCTCTCCTGGAAGGAAGCGGGAGCAGGGATGCATCTTGAAATGGCTACTTACCCCAAACTTACTGATTTTAACTCTAGAAGTAACCAAGTTTTACTTCAAGTGGTCACACTTAACATTTCTACTACCAAGTTGAAACAAGGATTCAAAAGTTAAAGCTGGCTATTATAGAAACATACAGTCAAATCTTTGCACAGCTGAGTGTTGAAATGAAAAAGCTTATGCTCTCAATATCTGGTTTATGTAATTATTGGTTTTTGGACATACAACTCTGTAAACTGATGTGGGCCTGTGGGATGAGTTCATTCCCATATGGGGGGAACAAAATTTAAACTCCAAAACGAATTAAGATACTCAAGTGCTTTTTACTTATGGCCAAAGTTTCACTCAGTTGCAATTCTCCGATTGTATCAAGCTCTTGTACATTTTTCAATGAAGCACAATTGTCTATCATTCTTTGTTTCTTCTTTCTAAGCTTATATACTTTGAAAATAGTTGTATAGTTGTGCTCTATATGTCATATATATGCATACACATTGAATACAGAGTGTGGTCTTCAGCTTAACACTGTATATGAAGCCTCATTTGGATGTATTGATAGTTAATGGTGTTTTAAAATGAGAAAACCACTGACGAAGGTATTTCTTCTCTATCCCACTGAAGTTACAGAGAATAACTAGATATCATAACCAGTGAAAATCATTTAGTAAACAGCCTCTCGTATGTGGTATCATAGTAAGCATTATCCAAAGGACGCTAGTTTTAGTGACTGAATAAAAGCTCTGCTTCCTGTGAAATCCCAAGAAATAGCTACTTCCAAAAATATCTAGTAAGGGTGCACTTGCTTACAGAATTCAGAAGCCTTGTTAAGACAGTTTGGATTATGCTAATATTCTGTGTTCCAATATTTATAGAGGGCAGTGAACCTGGCACTGTGTCAGCCAGTCGGCTGATGTCCCAGGGAGACAGCTCTGTCAACTGCACTGTGCAGGAGGAGTGTGGACATTATGATCAGCTCAATTTTCCCTCAAGTCCAGAGACTGGATGGTAGGGTGGGGCTGGTATTCCTGCTCCTTTGCCAAAAAGGAGAAATTGGTCTTCTCCTAGTTCCCCAGGATGCTCCCAAGCACATTCCAAATAGCCCACTGGTCACACTCCCTGATGTTCGGGGAAGAAGGACAGATGTGACACGAATGACACCCGGAGAGCTAGAGAAGCTTGCTGAAGCAGGGAGGATATCCGCCAGGCACAGGGCTGAGGTTCACGGGGCATGCACCGGCACTGTCTGTGCACAGAGGGCAACCATTCTGACTGGTTGGAGGCTGTGCTTCACTGGTGTTCAAGGATGTTGAATGCAATCCCTGTGGACCAGAGACCAGTGAGATGGCATAAATAAGTGGAGCGGCTTAGCGTAAGAATTCCAAAGTCTTCAATTCATTTTTCTTTTTCCAATTTTTGATAGAGACATGATTACAGGAAAATATTTCTTGACTCCAGGAAAATTGTGAGTGCAATGGAAAATGAAAGCAGATGGGTGGCCTCAGAGAAAGTAAAGAATGATAAGAACAGGAATCAAGGGGACAGCTGGTGCTTGGCTCTACACTAGGGTGGTCTCAGCCTTTATTGGGCCACGAACCCCTCTGACAGTCTGGTGAAGCCGATGGATTTCTTCTCAAGATGATTCTTTTAAAGAAAAGAAAAGAAAAGAAAATATGTAGGATTACAGAGGAAATTGTATTAAAACACAGGAGTCCCCTGGACGTAGGTTAAGAGCAATAGTCTCTGTGCAGTAATATGGTTCTTGCACGAACTAAATATTTTGAGTTGCCAAGAGAAGTCAAGAACCCTAATTTTTAAAAGAAATTTTCTAATTTTTGACTGTTAACATGAAGTCTTTTTAAACACCGAGCCAGTCTAAGCATGTATCTGGATTGATTTTGGATGCTGGTCTGATATTGAAACTCAATTTTAAGATTCCAGGAGACTCTTCATAAACAAAGAAGCGTGACAATCCCATATGGTGTCAACAGATGAGACTGGGGACAGTGTGATGGCCAAACCAGGGAAAGCCTAACACATGGCTGCCTGTTCATCGGAAGAGACAAAAACACAGCGGAGAAGAGGCTGTATCCAATGTGCTGGGATTCATGTTCTTAACAAAGCCAGTTGATGTTGTCCTTCATTTGTAATTTTAATTTTAATATCTCATCTGTCACTATGATTTCCCATGGAGATATTTAGATAGGTTGCTTAAAATTTAATGTTGCAATTTAAGATTTTAAATTTTCTTTTATCATTTATTTTCTACGAACTCTTAGAAAATGGCTTTTTCACCTTGGTGGTGAAGAGAGAGAGCTAGTATTATATTACCGGCATAGACAGGCTCTACCTGGGAAGACAGGAAAGACAAAACAGAGGGAAGGTCCCTATTTTAAGAGAAATTTCTTAAATTATTTATCTCTATAAAATATTTTTACCTATTATGAACATAATCAAAATTAGATGAGATCAACTCATTATCATTTCAAGTAATTTGAAAATATATAGCTCTCTCAAAAACATCATGGAATCCATGTAAATGGAAGCCATACCATAAGGTCGGAAAGTTATTTTTTTTAACTTGAGTCAATAAAGTATTTAGTGATATATTAGGAAGTATTTCCTAGATGAGTGGCTTCTAACTTTTTTGATCACTGTATGTAAGTAAAGAAGTATATTTTGCACCATGATTATATAATAAAAGTTTTGGCTGGGCATGGTGACTCTCACCTGTAATCCCAGCCCTTTGGGAGGCTGAGATGGGTGAATCACAAGGTCAGGAGTTCAAGACCAACCTGGTTTCATAGTGAAACCCCATCTCTACTGAAAATACAAAAAACTAGCTGGGCATAGTGGCGGGCTGTATCCCAGCTACTGCGGAGGCTGAGGCAGGAAAATTGCTTGAACCTGAGAGGTGGAGGTTGCAGTGAGCTGAGATCACATCACTGTACTCCAGCCAGGGCGACAGAGTGAGATTTGTCTAAAAAAAATAAGTTGCATAAAACTGTACTTAAACTAAGAGACATGTTTTCTAATTTATTATGTTGTACTTCATTTAAAAATGCTGGTCTGAACCCACCAAATTGACACAACCCAATCGCTGATTTCACTGGCCTGTGCTTTGATGAGCAACATGTTGATAAACCACCATGCTGCTTCTACTGCAGGCACAGTCCTCCATTCCCAAGTTCTCCCTCAGATGCTCGGGAGTTGAGAGTCTGGACCAGGTTCTTCTTCTTTCCTCATCCCGAGTTGGGCAAAGAATAGGCATAGAGGTTCTGTACAATAATCAGCCTGCATCTTCTTAATTCCTTATTTATCCACTAATTCTTTCATCCTACTAGCATTCATTCAAGGAAACATTTATAGAATGTTCAGTATGTGGCAGCCGCAGGTCTTCCGTTTAGGGATACAGGCATAAAAACAGATGATTACAATGTCACAGGTTAGGAACTGAGCTGTTTATGTACAGAGAATGGTGGAGTCACAGAGGAATGGCAGCTGGTGGCAATGACCTTGAAAGGATAAGAAGGATGATCTGGGTGAAGTCTCTACCTAGATATTCTTACAGGTACCACAGCACCCTACAAAATGAATGCTAGAGCAGGAAGTGGGTTCAGAGACAGGAGGCCTGGTTGGGAGGTGGGGGTGAGCGTGGGAAGGGAGTGTATGAGGATGGGGTGTGTTAAGTCTTTGGAGAATAGTGGGGTGAGGAGGGGAGGGTGTGATGAGGTCATGGGGTTGTTGTCGGTGAGGGGTTGGCATTTGGAAGGCTTTCAGTCCAGTGCTGCTTTACCCCAATATACAGAGATGACATTGGCAGAGGATCTCATCTCTCATTGTGACATTCCATAAGATTTGCTACAAACAGCAAGGCTTAATGCTAAGATTGGACTCTGGCCTCCCAAGATCACTTCTCATGAAGAGCTTCTTCCTCTGAAAGCTCAAAATGAGATCCCAGAATGTTAGAACTGGAAAGAAGCTAAGTGATGGTTATCTAACTGCTTCTGTTTACAGCGATAGCACCTGAAGCCGGCGACCTGTCCAAGTTCACATGGCTGGTCAGCGGGAGAGCCTGGCCTGGAAGCTGGGCTCTTGCCTTTTGCATCGAGTTGGGACATGGAGCTTCTGGGGTGGGGTGGACATGGTGGGAGTTGGGTGGGGCGGATGGAGTAGCCTGCAAAGAGCCTCTCCTTCTCTCTTTAATTGCCATTTGCTGCTTCCTATGCAGGCCAGAGGGAGGCACCCTACGCCAGCAGGGCACTCTTCTGTTGGCCCATGGCTTCTTGTTTAGAGGGTTTGACCGAAGTTGCCAGGTCACTGTGGTGGAGCCTCCCTTGTTCAAGCAGCAAACATTCAGGTTGGCAGGGGCTTTTGAGAACGTCTGCATGGGTCTCTTGAGCTCTCTTCAGCTCTGGACCCCCTTTCTCCCAGGGCCCAAAGGAGATTGCTTAGGTCAAAAGCATTAGGCCTCTAGTTTCTTTCCTTAGTAGACTAAAATGTAGCATTGTTAGAACTTTAATGTGCATTAAAAATTCACCTGAGAAACTTGTTAAAAATGCAAATCCCTGGCCTTACTAATTCCAGTTCTTAGGTCTTGAGGAGGGACCCCAGCAACCTGCATTTTAAAGATCTTACTCAGGAATGCCGATATAGGGACCCCTGGAGCATGCTTCTAAAAATATGGGATTTAGAGCATATACAGTTTGAGGAAGACAGAGACCTGGGCTTCCTGGGAGGTTGTTTCTTACCCTTAGTTTAACGACCAAAAGGCTTCTTTCAACTAATCCACTGAGGTCATTTAGAAGAGCTTTCTTGTCCCCAAACTGTCAGGACATCACTACAAGTTGACCTGTAGAGGAGCAGGATTGGGATGTAAACTGCACGGGAAAAGACAATCTTAGAACTCATTTAATTTAATTAGCAGTAGGGCTCCTACCCCTGGGAAAAATCAGGTGTCAGTGGCAGTTTCCACAATAGCCACAAGGTGGCCACCTTCGGCATCAAATTTGAAGAGCTCAGCAAGTTACCAACAGGTTTAGCTTATTGTCAACATTAAATGTCATTAGTTTTTAACGGGAGCATTAATTTTAAAAGGATGCAAGAAGAAATGACTTCACAGGAGAGCCTTCAAACTCGCATTTTAATCAAATATTGACATGATCTAGTTGGAGGGATTTAGTGAGGTTTTTTCAGACCCCAGAAAAAAGATAAAAATCTGTTTGAGAAAAAGCCAGTCTTTGCAAAATGAAAAATGTCACTCAAAGGAAGTGTTTTTTAAAGCATTCAGAAAAGTTGGCTTTTTGAAGAACTAGCAGGTGCTATTTGGTCATAAAAAAATTTAAAAAAAGCATCATCTGGTAAAATTTTCTTTTTATTGGTATATAATCAAGATCAGAAAATAGGGCCGGGTGCTGTGGCTCACACCTGTAATCCCAGCACTTTGGGAGGCCGAGGTGGGTGAATTACCCGAGTTCAGGAGTTCAAGACCAGCCTGGACAACGTGGTGAAACTCCATCTCTACAAAAATACAAAAATTAGCTGGGCATGATGGTGGGTGCCTGTAATCTCAGCTACTCGGGAGGCTGAGGTGGGAAAATTGCTTGAACCCAGGAGGCAGAGGTTGCAGTGAGCCTTTGTACTCCAACCTGGGTGACAGAGTGAGACTCATACTCTCAAAAAAAAGGATCAGAAAATATAAAAAGGCGGGGGTGTGGGGGGCATGGGCGTGGAAATGCTCTGGATAAATGCAGTAACCTCAGGGCCATTGTGGACCAAAAATGACAGCAGAACTGTGGCTTGGCTGATGCAGACCTGAGCCTTTCTTCCCAGCAACTCCATGTGCTTTAGATGTTATCCTAATGGCCCTGGAGTGTGGAGGCCAGCAGGCCTGCAGGGAAGGGCAGCTACAGGTGGGGAAGCTGAATGAGCTAAAAGCAGGTTACAGGAGGCCTTGAGGACTTACCACAGCACAACTGCAAGCCAAGAAGCCCAGCCTCAAATCTCTGGGAGGCCAAGCCACTGGCAAGGTCACTGCTAGCCTGTGACCGCAGGGACAGAGCAGCCAGTAATTGGGGTTTATGGTGAGGCCAGGGTCACCATTCTACAGGGATAGGTTGGAAAATATAGCAATGGCCTCAGACCAGCAGAGAATGCTGGGACGAGGCTGGTCACTTAGTGGGCTTTGGACCATATGTGTAAACATCTGTGTACAATTAGTGCAAAGAGCAACCCCTGGCCAGAGGCTCACACTGAAGAATCCCCTGACTCATCTGAATTCGAGAACAACATGCCTAGAGAGTTCAGCAGAAGAGGGTCTGGAGGGATAAAGATCATGTCCTCATGTTCCAAGGACACATGGGAAAGTTGGTCTCACATCCTACCCTCTCATTTCAGCTTAGTCTGGAAAAAGCAACCCTGGAAAGCAAGAGGACATAATTGAGAGGGACAAAAGGCCACCAGGACATAAGAGGTGGTGATGAAGTATGGCAGCCTCCATAGCTGAGGCTTCCCTCTCCATCCTTCTTCATTGTATCTCCCGTCATGCTCTTTGTGATGTTAGGAAATGGTGGGAAGGGAAAGCTCTTATCGACAAGAGGCCTGAGGGGCCGCTTCTTAGATATTTGGAGAGTGTGGGAGAGGATTCTGAGACGCTTCTCTTTTTACCTCTTCTCTTATCCTCACAGGGCAGCATCGGGGGCTGAAAATTCCCGGGGCATTACCCTTGGTGCTTAGGCTGCCTTCTTTCTAGAAATATGCCTTTAGCTCTCAAGGAGAAAGTAGGACAGTGTGGGGCCTGAGTGAAGGTCCTGATTGTTCTGAGGGACAGCTGTCCTTTGGTTGTTCTCTGATCAGGCCATCTCACTGCAGGCAAAATTGGATCCTAGCATATGCAGAGAGCAGGACTCATGTTCCAGATGCAAGAATGAGTGTCTCTCTAGGACCATATCCCATGGGAACCCTGTCTGTGCTGCTGGGTAGTTGGAGGAGAGGTTTACGTGGTTGAGGAGAGGGGATACTTCATAAGTCACCCCTATGGCAAGACTCTTTTTCCATGCCATTACCTGTGGCTCCAGGAGAGGGGCTGCCCAAATCTGGTCACTTAGAAAGAACTCAAACCTGCTGACTGCCATGAGACAGCCAGACCGTGTATAATATAACATAACAGGCAAGCAGTCTGTATCAGTTCATTATCACACTGCTGTTAAAGACATACCCGAGACTGGGAAGAAAAAGAGGTTTACTTGGACTTACAGTTCCACATGGCTGGGGAGGCCTCAGAATCATGGCAGGAGGGGAAAGGCACCTCTTACATGGTGACAGCAAGAGAAAATGAGAAAGATGCAAAAGTGGAAACCCCTGACAAAACCATTGGATCTTGTGAGACGTATTCACTACCATGAGAACGGTATGGGGGAGCCACCCCCATGATTAGAATTATCTCCCACTGGGCCTCTCCCCCAACACATGAGGAAGGCCGGCAGGCTTGCCCAGGGCTTGGAGTTCTGATCTGAGCTTCATCAGCCCATAGCTCTCAGTAGCCAGTCTATCTGCTCACTCACTCCTCATTCCACACAACATACTCATTTGCAAGACAGTCCTTTGGAAATAAATTTTGCCTTAAACAAGACATCATTGTAAGTCTGAATGGTTCAAGAGTAAAGTAAGTTAATAAGAACAATTTCTCTCCAAATATTTAGAGATAGTAAACTAAATATTTAATTTAAACTAATAGTAAAATGCACTGTTCTCAGATCAAAGCAGCACTTCTTAACTGAGTTCTTCATAATTAGATTTCTAAAAAATAAAGACTCTTTAAAAAAATGTTTTCTTTGAAGCAGATGCTGTGTTGACTAGTAGTCAAATTTTCAGTATCTTACACATTTTAATATCACTTTAGATAATCAGCTGCATTGCTTTAATTTCCAAGCACCATGCCTTTAAGTTCCATCTGGCTGCTATGCAGATATTAGCTTTACAGGAAAGTTACTGAATGGCCAATACGGCGAATGCCTTGACAAGTCCACAGATTTATAAGATATAGTATATTCCTTGCCATCACCCGAGCGGCAACTGAACATATTGTCCAACTGGGACACTTTTGAGCACAAAAGAATGCACTATTAATAATTAGTCCAGAAAACAGGTATAAACTGGGTACTCCTTACCTATAAAGCAAAGTTTTTCCTTCAAAGTTATTTTACAAAGGGAGGGAGACAGACATGTAAAAATAGATACAGATATAAGTAGAGGTATTATTCAAGACTTCATGAGGGTTCTCATATTCTAGTTCATCTCATTTCCTTTTCTTAAAAAACAAAACACTATTTAGAATAGATACATTCACTGAAGTGATTCAATCGCTGCTAGTTTTACAGTTTTATAGAGAGCAACTTACAAAAATGTGTTTTAGAAAGCAAGCATAGAAATTTGACACAGATTTAGTAATTATTCCTTAGGGTAGTCCTTCAAACTTTCAAATTTGGGTTTTGCAAACACTTAAAATAGCAAAGAGGAAAGTGGTTGTATTGTCACCTTACAGGATGAAGGGGAACCCCTACTGTGAGGAAAGTTCATGGTTTGAAAGAAATTTTACAGACATCATCTCACATGATTTCAGAAAGTGCTGTATGTCAAACAACGTGCTCTGGACAAGCTGGTGAAAGATAAAAAATTGGCGATTATGATGAAAGAGACAATGGAGATGGAAAATACATTTTGAGAATGTACAAAATTTTTCTGAAACATGAGGGTGGCAAAAACATTCTAAATTAAGCATTATTTTAGGTAGTACGTGATTTTACATATCAATGAGTCATTTAATTAACAAATCAAATGTTATGAGTAGACAACTGAGTATTTCATCCATATCCCTAAAAGTTTATATATTCAAAATGGCCAAAAACTTTTCCTTTGGATATTCTGATGGGAAATCACTTTGTGTTTGTGGTCGTCGCATATGTTGTCATCACCATATAGATTTCTGTTCTGTGTACGTTTGTGGCAACAGGCCCCTGAAGTTAAGCCTCGGAGAATAAAAGGTGCCACAACTTTCACTTTGGGCAGAAACTTCATCAGGACCCTAGACGACAGGGTAGGGCATTGAGGCTGTGAACTATGTCTTGCTTGGGCTGATGTCTAAGCCCAGCTACTGTCTTTCAAAATACCACAACATGTAAGGGAAGAGATTATGAATATGAGAAGATCCTACAGCTTCGAAGATGACAGCCAGGGTAACTAAATGTCCCAGGGGCAGTTCCTTTTCATCCCACTTCTCTAAGAAGCCTTTAGTCATAGACACAAGACCTAACCTAGTTTGCTATTAAGGTGACCTGGGGTACATTTATTAAAAGTGAGCTCCTGGGTGGATCTACAAAGAAGGAAGTGTCAACCTGGTCTCTTCCGATCGCTTGGGAGCTTAGCATCTAGCTGGGGTGGTTAACTGTACTCTTGTACTAACCAGCTTTGCAACTTTGGGCCAGTCAGTTCCAACTTTCCAAGGGCCTTAGATGAGTTTTCTTTGTCCTAGAGCTTTTATTTATGAAAATAAAAATAGAAAGGCAGCAAAATATTAAAATTAAATTTTAATTTAAAAAATAAAATTAAAAAGGGATAGTAATTTTAATTTACTATCCTTTTATTTATGAGAATAAAAAGGTAGCAAAATATTAAAATTAAATAAATGGTATAAAAAATAAATGCCTCAGAATTAAAAGGAAACAAAAGGTCAGCATGAGACAGAGTGATTAGGGGAATCCTTTGATTTCTTACCAGGCTTCTGCCCTTCATTAGCTGTAGACTTTAGGTTCATATATTTTGGAGTAGGAAGTAAAGTGAAGGCCAGAGAGGCGAATTCGCCCACTCAAGTTCCTGTGACTATATAAAAGACTCTGAAGGCATAATCTGGCCTCCCAAACCTTAAACCTGTGTAAGGCATTGCTTGGTATGTTGAGGGGCTTGGAGAAAAGGAAATTGTTCCTGGTGGTCTTCTTCTTACATTTGATATTTCATTCTCTTAATTTGGCTCTTGCAAGGGACTTCAGAGATTTTGAGGCCCTGGAGCGGCTTAGGGCTGGGTGAGGAGGGCAGAGATCTGGGAACCCTGAGCCGCTGGAACATCTCCGGACCACGGAGGTTCCTTGGCCAAGCCAGCTCTGTTCTGACAAGGATCTGCAGAGGCAGCCAGCGTTGGTTTCGGAGGCCATAGTTATCTTTCCAGTTGGTTACACATAAAACTGGTTAATCAGATACAGAAACTTCTTCGTACAACTCACTCAAACCACAACTCTACCATCGGAAGCCTATGAAGTAACATTGAGAAGGTAGAGTCCATGTCTGCCACAACCCAGGTGATTCCATTTCCTACATTTTTGGTTTTCTTCAAAACCAGAATCCCTTGGATGGGTAAAAATACTAGCTTTCTTTCTTTAGCAGTTTTGTGTTTTAAACAAAGATGGTTAGAATTTCATCGTGATCATCACAATTATCACCAAAACACCTCCCTAGAGTATGTTCATCATTCAGAGCACGCATCTTCATACAGCTGAATATTGTGTTCCCTTCTGGGTGGCACCTTTCATGAGAGACACTGGAAACCAGAAAGTTCCCAGGAGAGAGCTGCTGGGACGGGACAGGGTCTGGAAACTATGAGAAATGAAAATCAAAAGAACTAGGGAATCTCTGCTCTGGAGAAGAGAATCCTGACAAAAATGGAAAGCTAGTAGCTGTTGTAATGCAGAATTGGAGGCAGATATTGCCGATTTTGGCTTAGTAGAAACAAGAACTTAATAGAACTTAGAGCTATTCAATATTGGAATGGGTTGGGATGAAGTCATACACATCCTATCACCAGCAATGTTCATGGCGAGACTGGGCAAACATCTTTCGGGGATCCCCTGTAGGGGACCCCCTCCTAACTTGCAGTGAAAAGTTCTGGGTTTGAACTGGGGAGTCAAATAGATGTGTGATAAACAGCTTACCTCTGAGGGGCTTAAGATCTTCCAGAACAAAGGCTGCCTATGTGAAAATATAAGCAACAACCTAAGGAAGTGCATGACATAGGACGGGGGAAACATTAAGAGCTGTGGGTGGTGAGGGCAGTGGCAGAGGAGGGCTTCATTAGGAGGTGGGACATGGGGGAGGTGCTGAAACATGGCTGGACTGAGATCACTGGAGAGGGAGACTCAGGGCTGCATTTGTTGCTACGGGGTGCACTGTGAACAAAAGATTATGCTGGAACACAGGATGTCTAAGACAGAGAGGAGGATTTGTGAGGATACAGATCATAAAATTAGAGAGCACCACAAAGGCTGGATTCTGAAAATCCATGAGTTCTAGGTTATTGAAGTAAATCCTCTAATGGTTTTTGAGTTGCTAAATAGCAATGCTTTTCATATATGACAGGCAGCACAGGTTTCTTTGTGCAGGGCCACAGAGAAGCCAAATGTTAGGGTAGGAAGCAAGTAATATCATGGCTTTTTCCTGACCTCTTTCATCTCTGCAGGCTCTGGCCCTAACAGGCTTTTGGGGGAAATTGTACATTACTTCTGGTATTTACCAGTATTGGCCTATCCATTCTTAAGCCCTCAAATCCCGCTGTGTAATTACCCCTGGGAGGCCAAAGGTCATTTAGAACATCAAGTGTAGGCAATACCCAGCTATTAGAACTCAAACTTCAGAGCTCTATCTAAATTCCAGCCTGAAGCATTTTGAAGATGGGAGGGGGGCCCCAAAGGTGGGGGACCTTTTAGCTTTGTGTTTCTGGCTTGAAATGAAGGTGTTTAGTTTCTGAGGCTGGCCTGAGCAGGCTGTGCTCCTGTATAGGGAAGGGTGTAGCTCTACTCCCAGGGAGACCTCTCTGTAACACTAGAGCCCTGGCGGCAAGAAGGCTTACAGATGCTCTCACGCTCACCTGCTCTCCCACTTCCTGCATTTAGCTGGGATCTTAGGAAGGAAAACTGGACGCTCCTATGGGATGTGTGGTTCCAGCAGGGAATGCTGAAAATTAGCTTCTCCAGAAGGGATCTTCCAGGGAGCTTGAGGGGAGCCAACCAGCCATCCAGCCATCCAGTGAGTGTCCCTCCTCTTTCCTGGGAAGGAGGAGAAGAGGCTGGGGAATGGGCAGTCCAGCAGTTGGTCTCCATGTAGGGCAATTCCTTGGGCAAGATGGCAGCAATAACCAACTGGTTCTATGCAAGATCTACCTGCAGGCAGATGTCCCCCGTGCTATGATTAAAGGGGTCCCACAAGCCCGCTTTTCCAAGTAGTTTCCATTATTAGCCTATTCTCAGGTTTAAAATGCTACCGTTAGGACAGATTCACTGGACTTTAGCACAAATCTCACCCCAAGGTTCTCTTAAAACATGCAGTTTCAAAGGGGTGCAGTGAATTCGTTTATTGGCTCATTTCAACCTGTTGAGAAGAATGCACTGCCCTGAAAGCATCAGGAGTCAGGGAAGGCAGCCAAAGACAATCAGATGTTTTGAGAGCAGAGAGTACCAAGGGTCACCTTTACTTCCTTCAAAATTTGCTCTGGGCCAACGCAGACCCAGTCAAGTAGCATCTCCCGGCTCTAGAAGCTCAGAGCCCAGGGTAAGGCTCCACACTTGAAAGTGGATACTTCCAAGTGTATACGTATGTTCCGTCTCTCTAGGAGGAAAAACTGTAAGTATCTAGGAGTTTGGCCGAGATCATGAATTCCAGCCTTCCACCTTTGACCTGCTCTTCCTGGTGTTCTTTTCTACATGCATTTTTACCATCAGGGCGTTTGTTCTTGAAGCTGCCTGGGGATTCTTAGATCTGTTCTCTGTGGGGAAGGAGCATGTTTTCACTGAGGACACACAGCACTCCACAGGCGGGAAAGCTCTCTGTTCCTCTTCCAGTGCAGAAGCCAACATCTTCCTCTGACCTCATTAAGTGAGGCAAAGGCTTCTGCTCAGATGCTTTTCAGAGAGAAGGAAACCGTCCAGCAGGTGTCAGTAAGTTCTAAGACGTGTAAGGTGCCTGGCTTCATAATCAAGTGTGCTCTTTTCCAGACTAGCTCAGCCTTCAAGGACCTCAGAGGAGATGTGACAGACAGGCGGGCCTTGAGCAATGGAGCTTCCAAGAGGACAGCTGAGGAAGGCGAAATTGAAGTCCATTTCCTTCCAGAGAAGGACTGAGATTTGTCATGTGTGTGTGCCTGAGGATTCTAGGAAGTCTGTCCTGTAAGTCTGGACTAAAAATGCATATGAATGAAAAGGAAGAGATTGTTTGGCACCAGTCAGCAGTTCATTATGTCTATTCCTCTGCCACAGGGCCTGATCCATTTCTGGCCTTATCTTAGGGGCAGCCTATTCAAACCAGCCTTAAGATTCTCCTTCAAATTAAATGAGGCCTTAAACTGAGGTTGCTGTGGAAAAGTCACTGTCAGTCCAGCCTGGGGAACTCTATTCTGTATTAAGATGGCCCTCCACCAAATAAAGTGCATGTCAGAAGCCCCAGGGCTACTGTAGCTTGGATTAGAGCCCCGTTTCTGACCTGGCATCAAATGGGGTTCTGGAAGATGTGAAGCAGAAGTGTGGAAAAGAGCTCTTTCCCTTGCTACATCCTCTCCTTTTGATCAGAAGTTATTAAAAGACTCAATTTTCATGTACAGTGCTAGAAACTAGAGGGTACCTAGAGATATAAGACGGGGCGCCTGAGTTTAAGAGGATCAGAATCTTGAAGTGGCCTCTGATTATATTATGCCATTCCTGTTGTGCTAGATACAATCAAAGGAACTCCTCCATCTTACAGGATCTTGATGGGTTATTAATTGGGCACTATACACCACTACCACGGCATGGGCTTGTAGCCTGGGCTGGCTAATCAGTGGCTGTGCGGGAATTGCTTTATGGGTGTTATCAGTTTCTTACAGTCAGAGATGTGAAACTGATTCACAGATTGATGACATTAGACCTGCCAAACTGTTGAGCACTGTATAAAAACCACCATGTAATTCTGCAGGGATGGGATTGACTGGTCCAGAGATGTTCTTATTTTACATTGTACGCAGTTGTTCAAATACACAAGGGTTGAAACCAGTTTTCCTTTGTTAAATAGCTGTCATCCTTACAAGCTACTTGAATAGGGGACTTCTAGGAAGTTGATTTTCACCTTAAAAGTACATTAATGTTTTCCAAAAGATAAGGAGTGTGTCAAATAGTTGGCCATAATTTACCAAGCACCTGGAGATGCTGTTGCTGCTCTGACATGGAAGTCACTTGGGCAGTAGAAGGGTCGTGAATGTAAATCCTAAAAGACCAAGTTTGCAAAGAAGCTCACAAGTTTGGAAAGGAGCAGTGATGATTTAAAAAGCAAAATATTCAACTTTACTTCTTTATTCTGTAAAATTAGATACATTATCATTAGAGAAAAGCTAGAAAAAAATGCTTGCTGAGTTTAAGCCATTCTCCAAGATTCGGAGTGTCACACATTCTGTTATTAAACTTATATTTTATGTTTCATGGTTTTATTTTTTTTAGGGTATAATTTTAAAGTCTTGAGCCTGAGGAGCAGAGTTGGCAAATACTCAGCTCCTTCACGATGACTGTACCCCCAAGCGCTTGGTGGAGACATCACTGATGCATCCCAGCATAGTGCCTGTGGAGTCCAGGTGTGTCTTGTAATTGACCTCAATATAGACCTCTCAGCATCAGCATTCATCGCCAATCCATTAGTGTTGCCTATTGTGTGCTATGAAAGATGAAAGCTATTTTCCAACATAAACTATAGCCAATGGTGCCATTTTATGTACAGACTCTGAGCAGAAATTTTGCTAGTTCTTATCTGTTCATAAGCTGGTGTAAGTAAGGCTCCAAGAAACATGCAACTTCAAAATCAATCAACGATAGATTGTGACACTGATGCTATGAATATAAATGTTTATGGAAAGGCAGGTGAAGATAAGACCAGTTACTTTTAAGTTCCCTACACATCAGTTTTCTGTCCCTGTGGGCAGAAGATAAATATTCATTGAATAAATCAAAGAATGGTGAACAGCTGAAAGGGGCACAGTTAAAATTTCACATTTCCAAATGTGTTCTGCTTCACGCTGAAGGGTACCAGACACACAGTCAAGGAGACCCCAAGGTCTTCTGTATGTTCCTTAAAAGAAAGTGACACAGCTCCAGCAGAACATTGGCTCAGTAGAAAGTCTGCATGGGGCTAGGAAAGTTTCCTATCTTCAAGCTCATTTATGTTTTGGATCTCAGGTTCATTCCTATCTCAGAGGGCTAACCAGCCTTGACATAAAGGATAGAAATGTAACAATCCTTTTGGGGTGTATGGTAGTTTCCTAGGGCTATTGTAATAAAGTAGCACAAACTGGGTAGCTTAAAACAACAGAAATATATTCTCTGATTGTTCTAAAGGCTAGAAGTCCAAAATCTAAGTGTCAGCAGGTTTGATTTCTTCTGAGGGCTCCGAGGGAGAGTCTGTTCCATGCCTCTCTTTAGCTTCTGGTGATGGCCAGCAGTCCCTGGGGCTCCTCGGCTTGTAGATGCATCACTCCAATCTCTGCTCCGTCTTCCATGGTGTTCTCTGTGTGTGCCTGTCTTCACATGACCATCTCTTTTATCAGGACACCGGTTACATGGAATAAAGGATCTACCCTACTCTAGTATGATGTCATCTTAATTTATTACATCTGCAATGACCCAATTTCCAAATAAGTTCAATTCTGAGGAACTGGGGGTTAGGTTAAGGTTTTGGCATATTTTTTGGGGGTGGGGGGGAGATACAATCTAATCCATAACAGGGAATGAGGAAATATCAGATCCCATCAAATAGTGAATGTTGCCAAAGCATGTAAAGTAATATCTTAGATGGTTTTGATTTATGGTGGCAGGTTCATGGGGCCTTGGAAAGAAACAAAGGCATGTAATAATGTATGTGTAATGTGTAGAACAACTGCTGTGTTGTTTTCCCATCTCCACTCTGATTAGAATGTCAACAGTCACCCAAAAGACAAAGGCTCTATATTCCCTCAGCAGTCTCGAGAACCACCTCATTTTCAGTTTCCCAACTTTAAGAATGCCAGAACACATAATTTAGTATTTGTATCAATAACACTGCTTTTTGTATTTTATTCAGGTGGCTTCTCTCTCCTGGGTTTTCAGTCTACCAGATGTTTTAAATAGCTTTACTACATGGAGAATAAGAAAAGAAGATATTCCTCAGAGGTTAAAGTGATGTGAGGCTGATTCATTAAAAGTGTTGTGTCTTTAGAATAAATGGATACTAAAATAGTTGATTTCAAAGAACCAGATTGATAACCCCACTTTGACTGCACCAATAATGAGGACAAACAAAGCAAAGATTCTTTGTAGCACACGTTTGCTGGTGCTCTTGTAATTTTTTACTGGGCAGATGCTGGAATGATGTATGTTTTGTATTATGCAGCAATAGTAGACTGACAGCTAATATTTTTTTCCAGTTCAGTTATTCATATCTTAGTCCTGCTATAGAAAGAAGTAATTTCATTCTTTTTACTGCAGAGAAAGAAAAGAGTTTGTGCCACTCTTCACCCTTGAGCTGGAACAGACTGTGGCTAATGCCCATTTGCAAAACCACATTGGGAGAGAATTTTTTTTACTCTCTCTGCTTCCTGACCTCCCAAAAGACATCATTGTCAAGTGTAGGCATGAAGAACTCTATTGAGGGTTTCTATAAAGATGGCGGGGAAGAATAAAGGGCTGTATGTGCCCAACACTTGGACTAATGTTAATTTTATCCCCGGGGGACCAGGTCACCAAGGCCAGTGTTATACACAGAGTAGACATACGTTCCATCGGGGCATCCATAATTTTCCCCAGGAAGGAAATGCTTTCCCCTTGAGAGCTGCAGGGATCTGCACACTGCACTGAGGAGATCTAATCCACTTTGGCTGGTTGCATTGAGAAACTCTCTGTTCCCAATTAAATCAATTATCTGGGTAATCTTCATAATTAACGGCAGGCAGAAGGCTTGTGCTGTCAGGGCTGGCTATGGCAAAAATATTTGGGTGTGTGGTTTAAGCCATAGTTGCTCTGTGGGCTTCTGAGGCTGGGGCAGCGAAGAGGGCCTGGGTGTACCCTGGGGTCAGCGTTCTCAATTAGTAATGGGCTCTAACTAAGCAGCAGACCCACAGGTGGTAGAAAGGGCTTTCAACTAAAAGTCAGTAGATTGTGTTTCTGTGCAACTGCTGGCACCAGCAAGCTGTGTCACATTGAGCAAGATTCCTCACCTCAGAATGACTTTTCTGTCCCTCTGTAAAATGAAGCAGTGAAACCAATTAGTATTTAGAAAGCAAATGCTGAATATCAAGCGCCATAGTAAGCATGATTTCATTTAATCCTTATAACCTACGTTTTATGAAAACCAAGGTACAGAAAAGCTCAGCAACTTGCTCAAGGTTACACAGCTAGTAATTTTCAAAAGGCCAGAGGGTCTTTAAGCTTCCTCCTGACTACAATTTTAATGCCTATTGCTAAGAGTCAAGCATAAGACTCAGTGTCCCAACTAAGGCTTAGGTTAGTTTTGATTCTTGCTACTCAAAGTTCATGGACTAATAACATGAGAATCACCTGCCATCTTTCTGAAAATGTAGAATCTTAGATCCCAGGCCAAATCTGTTAATCAGAATCTGCATTCTAACCCAGATACTGACATGGTTCAAGCACCTATTAAAGCCTGAGAGGCACTAATCTAAGGTCAACCAAAGTCTAGTCAAATCGGAACCAAGGTACGGAATTTCTGTTTTCTCTCATTTCCAGTAAACTCTGAGGGCCCTAGACTGAGGCTCCAGGGGAGGGGTGTTGTGCCTTCCTTCTGGAACTTAGTTTTAAGCATTTTCCTGTGTGCAGGGCTGTGTGTTTCACCTTTCAGTTTTTTTGCCCAAGTTGTCGGCTCCTGGTTTGCTGCTTTGTGGCCAAAAGGAAGCCTCCGGTCACCAGAAGTGGAACAGAAGTTAAAAATGATCTTTGTGGGCTGACTGCAGTGGGGAGGCCATTGTGAATGGATGAATATATGTGCAGGACAAAATTCTCCAATGTCCTTTTGCAGGCAGGAGAAATTGCTGTTCTAACTCTCCCACTGCCCTCCCTCCTTTATTTAACAATGACTCCACACAAAAGCTTTCTATGGAAAGATAATTGGATTTCTAATTCTATTTGTTGAAAATTCACTTAACATTATAATGGCCCTAGTCATATTGTTTGTATCAACTCATGAGTACTAAAGTACCAATTTCTGGGTAGATATCTACATTTTTGTTACATACATTTAGCATTCCCAAAGCTGGAAGGGAAAAAGAAGCCAGAAATAAAAATCCATTAATAAAAACAGATACCACATATGCCTTGCTATACTAGGCTTAAATGTGCTGGATAAATTTAGGTTTTCAACATCTGAGTGCTATATTTATCTTACCTATGTATGTATTTGCTTGGTGTTTAATCGCTGTGATACTTTTGGCAAATGGGTCACTGAAGAAGAATATAGCCTGCAGTACTCATGACTGAAGTGCCAATTTAACTCAATCTAAAATGAATTAAACATACACTTTAATCTAAGAGTGACTACCCCCCCCTTCTCTCAATGGAGGTTGCAACAGAACGCTGCTTTCTGAATACACTAGAGGTTCCCTTTGACATCTTCAGCTCTCAAAACATTGGTTCCATCATGCTTGGCTATTTTTATTTGTAAATACATTTGGTGGCTATAGTAGGATAAGCCTTGATCTAGGGACAGAAGATCTAGGTTGGAATGTGACTAATATTACTAGTTATGTAACCAGGGGTTAGTCATTGAACCTGCTAGAGACAGAATTTTCTCCTTTACATAATAAGAATAATTGCATTGCCTATCTAATTGAAGTTAATATTTACTAACTTTGTAATACTGTTCAAATCACTTACCAAAGCCTCAATTTTCTTACCTAGAAAAATGGTGCTAATAGCCGCTCAGCCTAACAGGGTGACTGTGAGCAGTAAATGAAATAATATAGGGAAATAATAAAGAACCACAGATGGTCCTTATTATCCAAGGATAGTTGATATTTTAAAAATGCAAAGAGAAATCATTTGATCACTTGAAACAAGAAGCAAAATTTTTTTACAATAAATGTATTTTTAAAGTATTGATTGAATTTTATTTTTTATAAATGAAAGATCTAAAATAATTTAGTATTTATTTTATATTTACCAGAATTTGAGAGTTACAATCAATTGCTAATTTTAGAATTAGGAAATGAATTAAATGTTGATTTTTTTGTCTTAACTTTGCTGGCAAAATTTTAAGACCTCCTTTATTTTACATGGACTTTTGCTACAGTTATGAGAGGGTCATTTCTGCAAAAATATTAAAGGACTTCACTTATTTCCCAAAGGGTCTCTTTTAATTCTCTGATATTCAAATCAGTCTCTTTTGAAGCTCAAATTATGTCCTCATCCAAGTCGGATAAAAGCCTACATCTTTTGTAGGATATGCAATTCCACTTTGTTGCAATCAATTTGCATTTGATTTGCATTGTATTAATGACCTCATGGGAGTGACCAATAAAGATCTTGATGCCATGTGTGAGGGTAGACAACAGTATAAGTGGAAACTTACGACTAAATGAGAACTAATTACATAAGTGGTCAATTAATTAGTGAATCTTTTTCTGTCCTGAGAATTTTTGCTTTCCCATCTGAAGTTGGAATTGTGTAGATGCAGTTAATGAGTTAATGAGTTCCCTCTCCCACTTCCCCCACATTGAATATGATTCAATTCCCAAGAATTTGATTGAGGACCAAGTTCTTAAAAATCAGACCATATTTCAAATGCCCTTGGTTGGGAGACACCATTTTAAGGCATCCTTTGATGTTTCCCAAGGAAAACAAAAAGCCTGTCTAATCCCTGAGTTAATCGTACCTTTATAAACCTGGATTTCCAGGAATCACATTTCCTTGGGTATACATACATTTCTTCAGTGAGTTAGGGGTCAAGTAGCGTTGCCTCACTTCATTCTTTGCAGCCCAGGAGCCAGGTCCAGGACCACTTTGAAGTAGGCACAGGTGGGCCAAGCGTAGGAAAAAAACCTTCTCACTTGCAGGAAGAGACTTATATCCTGTGTGCTGAGCATCTCACCCCTTCCCTCCTACTCTGACTGATTTAGGCCTGTACAGCTTTTTCTTTTCAGTCCTCTGCAGGCCAGGAGTGTTGACAATTAGAGATAAAAGCAGGCCGGGGAAGAACAATCCCCTCTCTTTTTTTCCTGAGCACCTCCCATAAGTCGTAACATCCCCTGACATGTCTAGAAGGGGAAGTGTCTGATGTGTGTCATGATCACAGACACCACCCTTCCCCCCATCTTACAAGAAGATCCACCTTCCTATCCTGTGGGATTAGTGTTGATGAAGGGTTGAGAACAAACAGGATTTTATGGTGTTTTTGTGAGTCTTCTTAAACAGACAGCTGTGGGCAGAAATGTAGACAAACAACAGGGCTTTTAAGGGGATCCTTAAATGATCTTGTCATGTCCTCACTGATTGAGTTACTTCTAGTTTCTGCAGACAAACCTTAGTATAATGAGAAACTTGCACTCTGAGAAATTGGGGAGACTTTTTTGGGGTGACCTTATAGGGAGCGAGAAGAAGGCCTTTTTGAATGTACTTTGTTCTCTTCTTCCCAAGGAGGATAGTGGGTAGGAGAAGGGAAGCTGAGAGACTGGAGAGGCCAGTGAGGACAGGGGAGAGAGGAAGGGAGGTGCCACACTGCTGGTGGGGAGGAGGCCTTTGGAAGAAACGAGTGATTTCCACCCCAAGTCCTCTCACAACAAAGAGGCCCCTGCCGAGCCTTTTCCTGCTAGGCCTGGGTCTGTGAAGCTCCCCAGCGCCCTCCACAAAGAGCAAAGCCAAATGTTGACAGTCTCAAAGCCTCATTCCACCACATCTTAAGGCAGTCCTAAATGCTTGTAGCTTTTCATTTAGGAGCAGGAAGAGAGATCCCCTTGGGAAACTACCCTTTGAAGGTATAAGCTGTAATGTTTAAAATCTGTTCACAAACTATTTATTTCTCCGCTCTCACTGGGGCAGCTGGTTTCTCTCTAAATAAATCACAGGGCTGGGGAGCGATTCAATGAGAGATCTCAGGGGTCTCCTTTCAACACTGCACAACAAGCCCAGCCTCAGGGGAGCTGGCCTGCAGGCTGTAAGCCTCCTCATACACTCCTTCGGGATTGGTTTGTCTGGAAGGTGGATTTAGGAACATTGTGTAATCTCAGCATTGCAAAAGGGCATCAGGGGTTGACCAGAGTCCCATGACATCAGAAGACAAGCCTGGCAGATGGGCAGAGAGAGAGAATTAGAATCTCTGGGAAGGCATCCAGATGCCTCCTACCTTTAGCAGTCAGCACCTTCCCATCCAGCGGCTCACAGAGTACTCATGGGAGAAGAGAGAGAAGTGCAGCATTCAAACTTAACAGAATCTGAGTAAGCCTCAAATGTGAAGACCATGGTGCTCTATCTCGAGATAATGGTGATTCAATGGGAGAGGCTAGGCAGGGGGAGATTATCACTCAAGGGTTTTGCATGTGCTTGCTTAGGAGGATGCAGAGAACATAGAATTCATGAGCCTGCCCATATCGCTGCCAGCATAGTTACCATCTAGTTGGGGAGCTAAGATGAAGACACTTGAAATTGGAAACAGTGATTCTCTGGGGGCAGTATGCCAACATCAACGGCAAGTTTAGCCTCTGGAATCTGATTTCATGGTGTGAATTTTAGCTCCATCCACTTATCAGCTGTATGACTTTAGGAAAGTTACTCCGCCATCAGGAGGTTCCATTTCTTCATCTCCAGTAGGTACATCATTGTGCCCACTTCACCGGGGTGGAGTGCAGATCAAATGAGCTATCTCAGGAAGGCAATTGGCCCATAAAAGGTGCTCCGTAAATATTAGTTTTAGATACCTACTATCCAAAGATGGAATAAAATTAAGCTCTAGAGTAGCATGGCCTAGAGTAACAGCTCAGGGAAAAGAAAATAAGTTGGATTTGAGGAGGCTTGGAAAAATGGGTTATAGACTAGCAGCAGAGAGGGACAAAAATCATTGAGGACTTGTGGAAAATGAGACAGCAGTCCTAGACAGGGGTGCTCCTCTTTGCAGGCCAGTGTTGATGTGGGCCTGCCTAGAGTTGATGTTGGCCTGCCTCCGTTGAGCATATTGGGAAATTGGATTGTTTTAAATGGGAAGAACCTGAAAACTGCACTGAGGCAAATCCAACTTGCAGTGACTGGGAGGAGGGTGAAGAGCAATGTGTAATTCCTCTGAGCAGGAGAGGATGCAGTGACAGTGGAGATTCAGGGAGACTAAAGGGGCAAGGATTGTAGGATAACCGCAGAGAGAGCCTGGAGTCAAGCCAGCTAGCTAGGGTGACGTAGTGGTGACCTGGGGGTGTGGCAGCCAGAATCTGAGGCTCTAACATTTACAGGGAACAGGAAGTGGGATTTAGTGACACTCATGTGCACAATGTATACATTGTGGAATATAAAAGTCTTAAATGAATGCTTATGTTCGTTCAGATACTTTGGCTTAAAGGAACAGAAATGCACTTAAGTTAAATCAAGTAATTAAAGATTTGTACACAAGCATGGGAACCCAGGAAAAGCCAAATAAACTAACAAAAGAAGGCTCCAGAGAGACAGTAACCAGAGAGTCTTCTGTAACCTAAATGGCTCTAGTAAGATGTTTGCTGTTTCATTTCAGTCCCTACCAATCACAGCCTTAACTCCACTCCATGTGTCTGAATGGCAGTCCTCTCCCTTCCGACAAATTCCCTGCTTTTTTAAAATACATTTTCTATTCTCAATAGTGTAACGAGTGAATATTTTGCAAATATTAAATATTAAATGAATGTATTTTCTTGTCCCTCTCAGATCCCATTCTTTGCAATTTTCCACCTTTCCACCTTTTCACCTTTTTCTTGAATGTATTTTCTTTTCCCTCTCAAATCATATTCTTTGCAGGTTAAGCCATGGAAACCCCCTTGTCCTGTGAGAAAATAATGGGCTTGAAAACCAGGCGTGGATGACAGAGGGAATTTTCAAAATCCCTTTTAAAATTTCAGGCACTAACTTGCATGAATCAGACCACAGAATTCCTCCTGGGGCATAAAGAGGATACCCTTTCTATCTAATATGGCTTAGTCACCATCTTAACTAGTGATGGTGAAAGGATGGTAAGATTCAGGAGAAGACAAGGAAAACCCCATCCTTTCTAGCCTGAAGCACTGTGGGAAAAAGGAGAGAGGCAGAGAAGGAAAGACAAACTACCCCTTATCTCCCAACACCACCTCAAGGCCAAACTTCGAGGGTAGTGGGCAGCTTTAGGAAGATCCAGGTAATTTGGGGTACTGGAGTAGCATGAGCATTTTGCTCCAGTCCACGCCTGGGACTCTAGGAAGCAGTCACTTCCCATGTTGCCCTCTGTACCTCTAGGACAACTTCATCAAGTTGTCTACCTGGAGGTGCCATGTGGTGGAAGAGATAAACTTCCTGATGTTTTAGTTCTGGGGTTGGCTTTTGGTGCTCCCGTGATGTGGATTCAATGTAGAGGAAACAGAGTTTGGGGAGCTCTATTTCTTAGTCAGGTTGTTTGGATGCTGTGACAGATGAACGGGAGGCACAACCCTTTAGGAAGGGTTATTAGCATCAGTAAAGTGTAGTGAGGCCACATGAAGCAGGGAAAGCCATCAGCCACCGACCAAGCTGCAAGAGACCAGATCACAAGTGGTACCAGCTGCCAATTGTAGCTGCGAGTACCAGCGGGGCCAGCCATGAGCAGGTGTTCAAGGTCGTGGCTGTGGAGGCTAGAGGAGACAAAGAATATTGAATGGGATTCAGGCCTCTTTCCCCCTCAAAGCCACAAGATCGTATAAGCTCCAATCTGCCCTATAGCCCCAGACATCATATTGACATAGAGAAGGAAAAGAAATAAGATTCTAAAAAATTGAGTAATAACTAAGAATGTCAAAATTATGGCTTCAAACTAAGAATTGCACGAAAGCATTTTATTTTGTTTTGTTCCTTTTGTTACCCAGTGGGTGGGGCTCATTAACAAGATTAGGGCAGTTCTAAATCAAATAAAGAAGCTATATTTTGTCTGCATAGTGGAATTGTAGTTTAAATAAATGTGTAACCTCATCACCAGAGTTAATGTTGCCCATAGATTCCACTCCCTCACACCATCACTTGAATAGGATCCATCATGACTTCCCAGCCAACTCCTCAATTGCTCTTTAAATCATTACCTACTTCATTTTTTACTCTTACGAGTCTAGCTTGCTCACTACTTATTATTTCAAGAAGTCCCCCACTCAGAGAATCTGCTTGCCCCAAGTTGTTTTTCTGTGCCAGGTTGTATGGATTGAGATCTGAATTTTGGGTTAGGAAATAGGGAGACAGAGCTACACACAAAAGAATTTCCAAGAAACCATCCAAATGTAGATAAATTAATAGTCAATTCTTCACTAATTCACCTGTGGTCAACGTCGTGTCCAAAGAAGAACTGGGAAAAGTGCCTTGTCAAGATATTGAAAATGGTCTGTCTTGATAATAAGTTGCTTCCCTTTAAACCTCTCCACTTATGTAATTCCAATGAACCTCTTCACTTATGTAATTCCTACAAACCTCTTCATTTACGTAATTGTGATTGAGTTTTTCTACTACCAGAAATAAGCTTAGGGAGTTCTGTAAGTTTCATCTCTTTTTCCCGTATAGAGAACCAGGGAATGTGTCCATTCTTTTTTATGCAGAATTTTATTTTTATATTATAACTACTCAGATATTATAGTTAATAAGATGTTGCCATTCTAGAATAGAATATGATTTTCCAAAGAAATTAAATATAATAAAATGCATCAACTAAAATCATACCATGCTTGTTTGAAGATTCAGAAGAAAGTTCAGAATTTTGCAGTCTGTCTGGGTGGTTATAATCATAAAAATAAGTTATCATTGTTCTTTCTACGTATATCTAAGATAGTTTTGGTTATTAGTCAAAGTCAGCTTATAATGTGTATCTCATGTTGCATTTGTTCTAAGTTTCATTCCATCCAAAAGCAAATTCAGGGTGTCCTGTGGTGCATTTCCTATCTCATAAACATCATTGTCAGGAACTCCACATGTTCACACAGCGGGGGTATTGAGGTTCATTTAAGGGGAACCAATTGGAAAGCCCATTTCAGGTGATGTAGACTTTAGCATGAGCACGGGCTGGTGAGCTGCTGGCAAAGCCACATGATGCCCTCAGGGGTATTGGGAAAGAAGAGGTGGCTATTGGTTTACTGGCACGTGTACCATCAGCTGAGTTTAAACCTGCCTTTTTCCTAGCTTATGTGTCAGTGACAAGAGAAGCATGCTGACATGAGGATCTTGTAGCTGGCATCCGGTTTGAACCCAGGCATTGTTCTCTACTCAGAAATATCACATGGGTTTACCCAAGGCCAAACCAAGAGACCAGTGGAAATGAGAAGGCACAGTTTCTTTTTTGCAGCACCACCCCTTGGTGTCATATGTCAAAACATGCACTTCAGTATCAATATCTGTAATTGTTAAAACAACAGATCATGATAGAGCCAAATTATAAATGAATGTAGCTTCAGTTACAGTTGCAGATAGAAGACAGCGTGTTATCCTTTATTCTGTGCCGCAGTGCTCATTCATTCATTAATTTTCTTTCAACAGGTACTTGGTGAACATATACTATATGCGAGCCTCTTTATAAGTTGCAAGTCTTCCTCACTGGTTTTTCTAAATTCTAGCTGGAGCCTCTCTTACTTCAGCCCTGACTTAGGATATTTGCTTGTTTGTGGGATTTTTGCTCCCAACACAGGTTGAAATTTGAGAAGTATGGACAGTGAGCAGTCTTGAGCAGAGAGTTCAGTTGAGCATAGATGAAAGGCTAGGGGCATCTGAGACTGCATAGCCAGACGTTCAACCAGAGAAGGACAAAGGGGTGAGGTTTCTGAGCATTTCTCCAAGCACCCAATCTATAAGGGGCACTAGACACTACAATACATAGAAAAGAAAGGACACGCGTTTTCACAAGAACTCTTCTCATGGATTGCATTCTGTGTGGTTGGAAGGAATACTTGGACAAGAGAGTTGGATTGGGGTGGGGCAGATGAATGTTTTGATTTCCTGAGTGGGGCCCCCATGCTCAGTTGGAAAAACTGAGCTGCTCAGAAAAAGAAAAGAAGCTGAAGTTGGATATGGTGGCTGACGCCTGTAATCCCAGCAATTTAGGAGGCCAAGGTAGGAGGATCACTTGAGTCCAGGAGTTCAAGACCAGCCTGGGCAAAATAGTAACACCCATCTCTACGAAAAAATAAAATTACTCAGGCATGGTGGCATGCACCTGCGGTCTTAGGTGCTTGGGAGGCGGGAGGATTGTTCAAGCCCAAGAAGTGGAGGCTGCAGTGAGCTGTGATTGCACTACTGCACTCCAGCCTGGACGGCAAAATGAGACTCTGTCTCAAACAATGACAACAACAAAGAAACTGAGAACTCCCTACATATCTTTCCCTCTCAGCTTTTCCCACTTGTAGTGCACAGTCTGTCTTCTAGGTCAAACAAGTGATTAAAGAATATTAGAAACTGCAAATTAGCTATACAAGGTGCCTGATTCCATGTTTAACCATATTCTTCTTGCTTCTCTGGGATCTACTATTTGTGTGGCTTGAAAAGGAGGAAGGCAGAAAGCCACATAAGGGGTAGAGGGGTGTTTAGAGATAGAGGAGAACTCTGACCCAATTTCTACCCCTGCCCTTCTGCCTGCAAAGCAGAGCACGCTTTTGAAAAATGTGATGTGAGTCAATATGTCTTTGGCCATCTCTCCTTTCTCCACTATAGCCTCTCCCCTGCTCCAGGCACCCAGTGCTGTGGGTATGAGCCCTGGCAATTTAGAGTTCCCCATGGTGGTTCTAGACATTCTGCTTGCCCACCCCTCATCACAGTTTAATTGATACCTGTTTGGTCCCCTTAGGGCCTTATTAGGTGATTCTTACTAAAGTACTGTGTTCTAAAATAATGGTTGACTTTGGATCCATGTCTAACTTCTCCAGATAGAGACATAGAGTTCAAAAGCAAAGCATGAGAGATGGGTAGTTTATTTCAAAGGCATGCATCTGTCATGGTGGGCTCTGTGACAGATGGAGAGAGATTAGGGGTGTGTGCATCTGCCAGCTGCATGCTCAAAACCACAGCACCTGCATGGAAAAGAAGTTCCCATTCATGCCACAGGCCTCTTCCTTTAACCTCATTGGTTAACTTCCAAGTGATTTTAAGGCACAGTACAAACCAGAGGACATCAGGTTTTGTTAAATGTTCTTTCCCTGTTTTCCTTTTTAAACTTCTTCATCTGCTTGTAGCCCAGCATAGCAGGAGAGAATGGTTTTTCAGCCTCTTCCTTATTTTAGGGGTCATATATTAGTGTTTCTTCTCTACTGTGAACAACAGGTGCATGGAAATCATAGTCAAGGAGAATAGGCAGCAGCAATCAGACTAACACACTCTGCGGGGAGGAGGAGCGCCAGGCACTTTAATTGACTCATGCATTTGGGATCTGAGACCATTTTAAAAGATTTCAGTCTGTAATAGAACAGTCTGTCAGCTTTCATTTGGGATTTTAAGGTGAACTGGGGAATATTACCCAGGGAGAAGAATTTTGTAAATGTTTTACACTCGTTTCTTATGAGCATACATTAGAATACAAATATATTTCTTTAATCCTGTTGATAATTTTTCACTTGGAAAAGACTTGAGCAAAATAGCTCTTATGTGATTTCACTTGAACCAATGGGCCCCATTACCATTTGAAATAAAAATCCCCTTCCATTTAAGCTTTTTTCTTCACTGCAGTGATTCATTTTTTATTTCTAATAATCTCCTTGATTCCTTCCAGTTTATTTACCTTTGTTTTTTTCTCAAAATATGAAGAGTCACAGGCAACAACAGAAAGTGGAGTGTTTTATGTTTAATTCCTGACACAGAAATTTAGCAGTGTTTGGCTAAAAAGTTTCAGGAGAAATAAACAGACACCTTTATGAACTGAGGTTTTCCGTTAGCACATTCCCACATAGACTATCTTCTGGAGACAGGTAATAGATCATTATCTTCTTTCTGCATTTTTAAGAAACTGTGAGAGGCATTAGCAACTATTTGCTGAAAGCACAGAAGCAGAAACTCAGAAGTGAAGACTGAGAAGTAAACAGCTTGGCTCCAACGTGTTCAGATGAATTACTTTAGTTTCTTTTTTGTTTTGTTTACTACTCTATCTTATCCTTATTTTCTAACAAGAGACGAAAAACTGCATTAATTGTACCATCAAATTTCAGTTTCTGAAAGAGACCTTAAAATAAGAAGGATCTAGCCAGGTGTGATGGTATGCACCTGTAGTCCCAGCTACTTAGGAGGCTGAGGCAGGAAGATCCCTTGACCCGGGGAGTTCGAGGCCAGTGTGGACAGCATAGCAAGACTCTGTCTCAAAAAAAGAATAAGATGGATCTGGCATTTACTGAATGAACAAAGAAGACAAAAATTCCATTATTCCAGGAATTTCTTTAAAAAATGAGTTATTTGCTGCTGTCAAATGTGAATATGGAATTTGAAAAAAGGTGGAACTTGAAAGCAGATAATGTAACTGAATATGAACTATTGAAATGCACTGAGGTAGGAAGAATGAAAAAGACCTACTATTTGATAGCATAACAGGGTGACTATAGTCAATAATAACTGTACATGTAAAAATAACTAAAAGAGTATAATTGAACTGTTTGTCAAACAAAGGATAAATGCTTGAGGGCATGGATACTTCATTATCCATGATGTGACTAGTTCACAGTGCATGCCTGAATCAAAACATCTCATGTACCCCATAAAATAGATGCCTATGTACTCACAAAAATTAAAAAAATCATTGAGGGCTACTCTAGGAGAGAGAAAGAGAGGTGGGGGGGGAGAGAGAAAGAGAGAATGTATAATATCTTTCATTTTATAACAAACGAGTCTGTCAAACTTCCTTTTTTTCCCATGGAATTTATAAATTGGGAGGAGCATTTTGTATACTTCATAATTAAATTAACTTTGATGATTATTTAAATCTTTCAGTGAGAGCCTGGAAAAAGAAGAGGCTAGCGGGACCCACTCTGGCAGTGCTGTGCTGAGGGTAAATTGAGGAATATCTGTTTTTTAGAATCTGAACTATTGGAGGAAATGACTAAAATGAATGAACAACTATTACTTGGAGAGAAGATAAATAGCAACCACACTTCATCAAACACAATGCTATTCATATACAACATTCTTCACTGAGTCTTCACCCAGACCTTGGCAGTAGGGGCTCTCATTCCCATTCTGCTGAGGGATGCTGCCCAGATGGCCTGGCACACATATCCTTTGCTGGCAAATCCAGTGCTCTCTGTCCTAACCCATAAGGCCTTCCCAGTAAATACCCTGCTACCCACAGTGGATAATTCTTCTAGCTGCAAAAATATTTAGGTAGGGGTAAGTTTGCCAGAATTAGCAAATAAAAGTAGAGAATACCCTTCATATGTCCTAAATATTGTATAGGACATACTTAGATTAAAAAAATTGTTATGTATCTGACAATCAAACTCAACTGGTGTCCTGTGTTTTATCTGGCAACTCTAGGTAAGAGAGTAATGGGAACGAGGCCCCTGAAGAAAAATGTAGGTAAGAAACTAGAACCCAACAATGAGTCTAAGGTCCAATAAGCAGTGAGGAATGTTCCTAAGGAACAAAAGATGTATGAAGCTGTGGCCGAAGGTATGATAGTGGCGGTATCAAGATGTGGATGAATGGAAAGAAGTATACTTGGAATAAGGTTTCAATAAACAGGGACAGTATCGAGAGTGACTTTTATCTAGAAAGGACTCAGTTATTATTCCCTAGAGTAAGACCTACCGTTCTAACCCGAATGGCTAATGCCCTGGACGCCGACAGTAGCCACTCATTATATGGGTATTGAATGACTGAATTGGGAGCACAAACTTAGGAGTGATGTTAGTTGCCATGCATAGCTCTGTCACTTTGATAAGGTTACTTCACATCTTTAGGCTTCAATGTCTTTATTTGTAGAATAGAGTTAATATTATTGCCTTTTGCTCAATAAATGGCAGAAGTGGCTTGTCTTCTTCACTGTTATCATCACCATCATCATCGTCTAGGGTAGGAACTGGTAAGCATTTTCTGTAAAGTCCCAGATAGTAAATATTTGAGGTTTGTGGAGCCATAATGTCAACTCTGCCATTATAGTCTGAAAACAGCTAAGAACAATACATACAAGTATGAACATGGCTGTGTTCCAATGAAACCTTATTTACAAAATCAGGCACCGGGTCAGATTTGGCCTGAAGGCTGTAGTATGCCAATCCTTGATTTAAAGCAGGGCTCCTCAATCACCTCACAGATCTCATGATTACAGGGAAAGGATGGGGAAAGAAGGAAGGAGGTGCCCCTGGATCTGGTGGATAAGCTGGAGCACATTTCTAGCAGGAGATGTGTAGGAGCCCCCATACCAAGTGTAGAGAAAAGAAGGTGGTAGAAGACTTGGGTGTCAACTGTGTGTGGTAAATAACAGCCTTTTGGGAAGCGCTAACTTAGAAGAATAAGCAAAAAAGATGTAGCCTCTCTAATAAAACCTGGAGGGCAAGGGTTGGGCTTTATGTACTTTTATAATAATACTTAACATATACTGGGTGCTCTATTATGTACTGGCTGCTGTGCTAAGCACTTACTATGCATTATATCATTTAGTAAACCCCAAATTCTCAAAGAACAGTTATATTACTCTCCCCACATTGTAGATAAGGAAACTGAGATTTGGAAAGACTCAAGATCATAGTTATCCAGAGTTAATTTTCAAGCAGTCTGACTCCAATGTCTGAATGCCTAACTCCCGTACCATATTGCTTGTATCTTGTATAGGCTTAGTTCAGTACCATGTACACGGCTGGATTCAGGACCATTCTATAACCATTTGTAGAACAAGTGGATGGATGGATGGATGGATGGAAAGATGGGGCTTCTATTTTTAGGTAAATCATTATCCATACAGTAGATACTTATCTTTGGCAGAATTGTTAGCATGTTTATAATCTTATGAAGCTATAGATTAGGTTTTCCAGGGAATTTGAAGCATTTCACCCACAGGAAGTTTCACACATTAGCATAATTTACTCAAAGTATGAGGGATGTATCTTCTACAATTCAAATGTGGAGAATGGGGCATAGACAGATTATATATAGGCCTTCTTAATTGGAAAAAACAAATAGTGAAAAAGTAATGCAGTGTTATTACAAAGAAGGGGTTTTCTTTACCAGGTTTGATGGGACAATGTATCTATCAAAAGCATTTTCACAGAAATGTGAATTATTACCACAATCCATCTCCACAACTTTTCAAAATTAGCTGGACATGGTGGCACACATCTGTAGTTTCAGTTACTGAGCCACAAGAATGGCTTGAAGCATGGGAGGTTGCAATGAGCTTAGATGGTGCCCCTGCACACCAGCCTGGGAGACAAAGCAAGACTCTGTCTCATAAACAAAACAGAAATAAAGAAAAAGTGCAAAAGGAAAAAATATAGCACATAAATAAAAAGCACCTGGTTTGCCTTTTCATGTTTTTGTTTCGCTGGTCATTTTGAGTTGTTTTTTTAAGAACAAAATCCTTACAATGTGTGGAGAAAGAAGAAAGCGAGAGAAACTAATTAATGTATTCCTCTATGTTCCCTTGGAGAATCATGAGCTTTGCACATTGAAAATTATTTTCCTCTGATGATACAAGATTGTGCTGAAATTCCTGTAGTGGGACATGGGAAAGAGTGAGGCTGAGAAAAAGCATAAAAACCATTCCAAAGCCAGTGACTTTTGAGAATACGGTGTGTACTAGGGGCTTGTTGGGAGACTGGCTTTGCAGCTTTTTCACTGCCTTTTCCAGAAACATCTGCCATTAATATTTTAATTGGTTCTTCTCATCCCCATAAGTAGTCAATGACTTCTACATGATGTTGAGCTAACAATTTTTTTCCCATTAAAAATGTCTTAAACTACACAAAAATACACAAAACATAAAACTTACTATTTTAAACATTTTTAAGTGTATATACAATTCAGTGGCATTTAGTAAATCAGTATTGTGAATTATCACTACCATTCATCTCCACAACTTCCCTTAATCTTGCAAAACTGAAACTCCATACCCATTAGACTAAACATCCCGTTCCCCGTTCCCCTTTCTCCCTAGCCCCTGACAACCACCATTTTACATCCTATCTCTAACAATGTGACTACTCAGATACTGTCTTAGTTCATTTTCTGTTGCTTTTAACAGAATACCCCAAACTGGATAATTTATAAAGAATAGGAATTTATTTCTTACAATTCTGGAGGCTGGGAAGTCCAACATTGAAGTGGTGAATCTGGTGAGATCCTTATTGCTGGTGGCAACTCTCTCTGCTGAGTCCCAAGGCAGTGCAGGGTATCACATGGCTAGGGGGCTGAGCATGCCAATGTGCTAGCTTGGGTCTCTTTTATAAAGCCACCAGTTTCCCTCCCAGGATAATGCATTAATCCATTCATAAGGACAGAGCCCTCACCATCCAATCATCTCTTAAAGGCCCTGCCTCTCAATATTGTTACATTGGGGATTAAGTTTCAACATGAATTTTTCAAGGGACATTCAAATCATAGCAGGTACCTCACAGAAGTGAAATAATACAGTATCTTTGTGTGTGTGTGTGTGTGTGTGTGTGTGTGTGTGTGACTGGCTTGCTCACTTCAAATAACGTCCCCAAGGATATACATCCTTGTGTTTCTTAATGCCCCAAATGATATCCCTCTAAAAGTATTCCCATAACATGATGAACTTCTCTTTTATATAATTTGTGCAAGTTGTGATTTTTAAGTTAAAAATGGGTATTTAGTAGGCCATGCAACTATTATGTCAAGGAAGGGTAGGAAATTCAGGCATAACCAACTCCAGCATTTCCAGCAATGTCCCAGGGCCTCTCCGCTGTGTCCTGTGTTGGTTTCTTTCTAAGCTAAGCATTCTGCTCATGGCGGAGATTGTGTTGTCCTGACAGCCAGCACTCCAAGCTTAAAAGGTTAGAGGGTGATTTGTCATTTACATGTGTGATGGTGCTTCTAATGCCTGCCTTCTTCCCTGGATGGAAAGGTCACTTTGTACCCTACATCCCTGGCACATTTCCTGGCACAGAGAAACGAATGGAAGGTTGACGAGGCCTAAAAGATTCATGTGTGAGGAGAGGAAAGGAAGGAGACAAGACTAAATTGGGAGGCATGATGCCTTTAGGATGATGGCGTTCTGTGGAGAAGTTCCTGATTCTTTAAAATTAGAATGCATTTGATATAAACTACACAAAGGCAGATGGTTTCAAAATCAAAGCTTTGAGAAATTGAGACCTTATTTCAACAATTGCTGAAATAAGAAAAAAGGCTCTTTTAAAATATACTTTATTTTAAAAAGTTTTACATTGTTAAAAAATTGAGAAGCCAGTGCAGACTTCCCATCTACCCCACACCAAGTTTCCCCATTATTAATATCTTATATGACACTACGGCACATTTGTTACAATTAATGATCCAGTAGTGAAACATTATTATTAACTACAGTCTATAGTTGATTCTGATATCTTTATTTTGTTTACTTACTTTTTTCTGTTCCAGGATCCTGTATTAATTTCATATGACCACTGTAAAAACTTTTGACAAACTGGGTGGCTTAAAAAAAACAAAAAAAACAAAAAAAAAACAGGCCAAGTGCGGTGGCTCACACCTGTAATCCCAGCACTTTGGGAGGCTGAGGTGGATGGATCACGAGGTCAGGAGTTCAAGACCAGCCTGACCAATATGGTGAACCACCCCCCATCTCTATTAAAAATACAAAAATTAGCCAGGTGTGGTGACACGAGCCTGTAGTCCCAGCTACTCAGGAGGCTGAGGCAGGAGAATTGCTTGAGCCCGGGAGGCGGAGATTGCAGCAAACTGAGATCACCCCACTGCACTCCAGCCTGGGTAACAGAGAAAGACTCCGTCTCAAACAAACAACCCAGAAATGTATTGGCTTACAGTTGCAGAGGCTAGAAGCCTAAAATCAAGGTGCCAGTAAGGCTACACCCCTCCGAAGCCTGTAGGAGAGCCCCTCCTTTTTTCTACCTGGTTTCTGGTGGCTACTGGCAATCTTTGGTGTCCCAAGGCTTATAGCTGCATAATTCCAATCCCTGTCTTCACCGTCAAATGGCCTTCTCCATCCACATGGCCATCTACTTATAAGGACAGCAGTCATACTGGATTCGGGAACTACCCAATTTAACTAGTTTCACTACAATGACCCTATTTTCAAGTAAGGTTATATTCTGAAGTACTGGGGGTTAGGATGTCAATGTATCTTTTTTTAAAAATTTTTTGAGAGAAGATTCAATTCAACCCATAACAGATCTCATCCAAGACACCATGTTATGTCATGTCTCCTTAGGCTTTGCTTGGCTGTGGCAGTTTTTCAGAATTCCCTTGTTTTCTGATGACTCAACATATTAAGGAATACCAGATAGGTGTTTTGTAAGATGTCCCATTTTTTGGAATGTGTCTGATGCTTTTCTTATGATAACACTAGGGTTATGTGTTACTGGCAGGAAGGTCACAGAGGTAAAATGATATTTTCATCACACCTTATCAAGGGTACACACTGTCAACAAGATTTATCACTGTTGATGTTGACCTTGGTCACCTGGCCGAGATAGTGTTTGTCAGGTTTCTCTACTGTAAAGTTACTCTTTTTCTCCCTTTCCACATTGTGCATTTTGGAAGGAAGTTGCTATGCACAGCCCACACCTAAGGAGTGGGGAGTTAGGCTCCTGCTTTTCAGGGTGAAAGATCTACATAAATTATTTGCAATTCATCTGTGTGGGAGATTTGTCCCCTTCCCCCCCTTTATTAATGTATTTAATCATGTATTTATATCAGCCTGACCTCATGGATATTTTATATGTTGGGCTATAATCCATTACTATTCTATTTCGTTGCTCAGATTGTTCCAGCATTGCCAGTGGAAGCTCTTTCAGTTGGCACCTGTGTCGTTTTGAGAAGCCAGGGCCTATAAGAAGGTAATAAAAGTTAAACGAGGTAATAAGGGAAGGGCCTTAATCCAACAGGACTCATGTGCTTCTTATAAGAATGAGATACAAGGAAGCAAGGGAGCATGCTCATGCGCTTTCTTCTCTCCCTGTCTCTCCCCAATCTCTCTCTCTCTATCTCTCTCTCTCTTTGTGTGTGTGTGTGTGTGTGTGTGTGTGTGCATGCACAGAGGAAAGGACGTGTGAGGACACACTGAGAAGGTGGTCTCCTATGAGCTAGGAAGAGAGGCTTTTCCAGAAACCAACCCTGACATTACTGTAATCTTGGACTTCTAGCCTCCTGAACCATAAGAAAATAAATTTTTATTATTTAAGCCACCCAGTCTGTGATATTTTTTTTTTAAACAACAGCCCTAGCAGACTAATACATCCCATCAATTTCTTTTCCAAGCACTTCCATATTTTCTGGCTCTATAAAATGCTCCAGGCTTGTATATTTCCTGCCCAAAGTCAGCCATTTTTTTTTTGAAGGAACCCTGGTTCCCTTTATCAGAGAATGACATTAGAAACCAAGATCTGGGCAATGAAAAGGGTTTAAATAACGAAAGTGAATGGTTCAGGAAGCTGAGAGGGAGAAAGAGTTGCAGGCATAATGCCTATGAAAAAGAAAGGCAGGGAATTTCCCAGGTCAGGAAAAGATTTCCTGGTTAGAGATATGAGTGTTAAGGTGAAGAGAGCTGAGTGCTTGGATATGAAGAGGACAGGCACAGAAAGTCCCAAAGTCAGCTGAGGAGCTCAAAGTAAAGGGCCTTGTTATAAGCTAAGCTACTGATTATCAGCCATTGAGGAGGTCAAGAATTGATTAAAGATATCCATGACAACTTTCTAGTGGATTGTGACTTCAGAGTCTATGAGATCACAGATGTCTTCAAGAAGTCCTAGCATGATGGGAAAACATGGTAGGAAATCTCTGCACTTACAGACTTTGCTGCTCAGCTCTAGCCATCTAGTGAACTTGACGATCAGGTAACCAAGCTAGTGTCTCAGACAGCTTCATACCAGCATTTCAAATTATGTGGTCATTTAAACTGATGGCTAGGATGACTGGTTGCACATCCATTCTGTCATTGAACTAGGCTGTTGTCTTTAAACTCAACCATTGAACTTTCTGAGCTTCCTCTGAGTGTTGTTCCAGATGCAGTCACATTTTAACACAAGTTATACATCATATATTGGCAGCCAGGAATGACCAAACTTGGGCACCTTGCTGGCACAAAAAGAGAGCTTAATGACTTGACTTTGGTCACCTTGGGCAAAAGAGTAAAAGTGATTTGTCCTAGGGAGGCTGTGTACAGACGACAGGTTATTGTAAGGAGAATTTGTACAGCGTCTGGCACACAGAGCTCTGGAGTGGAAACACCTCACTTGCTGTAGTTCTCACCTCAATATGGCTTCCTCTTTTTTTCCATCCTTTTCCTCTCATCAAGCACTTGAGCCTTTGTCTCGTACCCTAGCTGTTCATGGCTTCTAAGTTCAATGTTCTACCTGGACCTTTCTTCCTTCAAAGGCCCCAATTCAAAAGATCTCCTTAATCTTCACCACTTATCAAAACTCTCATTTTCTGAAATTCTAATCTCATCAAGATGCTGGGAGAATGCATTTTGCTTAGTTGGTTAATGAAGTCCATCGTAGATTGTGAATAACTTATAAGCGTTAATACATTAATTAACACATGTTATGAATAAATTAAATACATTTTCAAGCACATCTCTGATTTGTGTGTGTGTGTGTGTATGTGCACGTGTGCACACATGTGCATGCATACAGGCACTCTTGTGTCCAACCTGAAGGTCATAGATCATGGTGATTAGGAGGGCAGGCTCTGGAATGAGTCTACTGAGTTTTATATCTGGACTCAGTCTCACATTATTTGTGACACCTTATGAAAGCTACTAAGGCTCTCCGAGTATTTGTGTGTCTTCATCCCTACAATAGGTCTAGTAATAAAGGCTATCACTTTAGGTTATTGTAGAGTGAAATGAGATGATATATGTAAACCACTTCAAGGAGTGTCTGGTATACAGTAAGTTGTCAAGTAAATATTAGTTATTGTGATAGTGGGTAATTGAGACAGTCATCCTCCCATCCCACCTCTGCTTTGAATGTCAGAAAGGAGGGACATAACTTGATATTCCTTTCTCAAAAATTTCTTGCTGATGAGAAACACATCTTTTGTTTTGTTCATGAACAGACTGCAAAATTCTAAGAAGTCAGCATCTTACCTTACAGTAATTTAAAGGTTTGTGCTATGGACTAAATTGTATTCCCTCAAAATTTGTATGTTGAAGCCCTAACTTCCAATGAGATGGTATTTGGAGATAAAACCTTTCGGAGGTAATTAGATTTAGATGAATTCATGAAGGTAAGGCCCCATAATGAGATTAGTGCCCTTAAAAGAAGAACCACCAGAGAGCTCACTCTCCCTCTGCCATGTGAGGACACAGTGAGAAGGTGGCCATCTACAAGTCAGGAAGAGAGCCCTCACCAGAAACCAATCATGCTGGCACTGTGATCTTTGACTTCCAGCCTCCAGAAACGTGAGAAATAAATGTCCTTCAAGTCACCCAGTCTCTGGCATTTTAGTATGGCAGCCTGAGATGACTAACATAGTTTGAGTGATACCATGTCCTTACAACTATGCCAGTATTCAATATCAGGACTTTTCAGTGAACTGGTAGAAACTTAGCTTGTTCAGTTTTATCTTAATAATAAAGACTTAATCCACTGATATGTGATCAGGCTATGTTAATTATAGGCCACGACCACAGATTTCTTTCAGATGAATCATAAAATTATTATCTCTAAACTGGATAAGAATTTAAGAGTCATTTGATCTGTCTTCCCATGTGACAGGTAAGGTCACTGAAGCCCAGCGTGGTTACAGGTTTAGTATAAGTCACACAGCTGGAGCCCAGACTTTCTCCCTCCAGGCCAGTGTTCCCTCACACAAGACCTCAATGTATATCCTCAGTCACAAGGAGGTCTGGAGGGGCTGTAGAGATGGATTAGCCCAAAGCAGAGCTCCTAGAAAGAGTGCCAAGATTTCCTTTCTAAAGTGTCTTTATATACATGTGAGAAAACATTGTGTAGCAGCATTGACTATTCATTTTCACTGTAACTTAGAGAGCCAAGGAAATTGTGGCTTATTTGTTTTGTTTTTTTTTTAAACACATTTAAACTTCCTCCTGAGCTCCTACTCCCTCAGGGGGTTAGGGATGTGGGGAGTGGTGGGACTGCCGCGGTGGGTGGGGCCACCTCCATCTGCCAACAGACAGTATCACTGTGTCTTCCCTTTAAACAGTTCCTTCTAGATCATTTGGATTATTTGGGGTTGGTCTTTTGAATTTCTTTCCTTTCTTCCTGGTCCTTCTCAGGATGGCCTTCAATCCGCGTGCAGGTTTGTGGTCTGGCCCTTGGCCTGTGTGTCTGAATTGCACCTGGACCTGTGTTGCCTTCAGGTGCACAGATCAGGTAATTTGGCCCTCGCCCAGGCCTCCACTAGCTCACTGATTCTTTCAGTGGCTTCTGTCCCTTTACTGAGGCATATAGGAACTTTTGGCTCCTCTATCCCAGGGACAGGCACATTGCATCTCTCAGGCTAAAGCCTGTTTTTGTAAGTAAAGTTTTGTTGGAACATGGCCATACCTGTTCATTTACATACAGACCACAGCTGCTTTTATGCTTAAAACAATAGTATTGAAATAATTATGATAGAGACTTTCTTGTCCATAAAGCTAAAATTATTTACTCTTAAGCCCTTTACAGAAAAGTTTGCTGACTGCTGCTGTCTAATAGAGTTTTCTACAGTGAAGGAAACATTCTTTATTTGTACTGTACAGTGCAGTAGTCTTGAGCCACACATAGTTACTGAGCACTTGAAATGTGGCTAGTGCAACTAAGAAAACAAATTTTAAATTATATTTAATCTTGGTTACTTTAAATTTTAATTTAAGGAGGCTGTATGGCTAGTGGCTACCGTATTGGACAGTGTAGTTCTAGATGCTGAATGGGTCTTGGGGAGCCAGGAATTCTACCTTTGGGTTTTCTCCCTGGCCATCTCTCTATTACTGCTCCTGGGACATGCATCCACGTGCAAGGTTTTTAACCAGGGGTTTGCATCTTTCCTCAGGCAAAGTGGGGAAAGCATGCTATTAATCTCTGATGTTCCAGATTCTCCCATATCTAGCAAATGTTTAGTGTCCAGCACCATCTACCCTACTCCAATGTTGGACCCAAGGATAGGATGCAAAGAGGGAACTCTGTACACTTTCCCTTTTACACTATCCCTTGGGTCTAGGAGGGCAGATGTTCCCTCCTTTCTTACGTGTGGCTGGGACTTCCCTTATAGGATGCTCTGTCTTCCTCCGAGATAACATTGGTTCTTTTCCCGTCAGAGGACTATCCAATGGATGAGGTACAGAGACAGAAACCGGCTGAACTATGAGGGAGATCCATCACACTGGCATTCCAAAATACTGTTCTTGATAGGACTGCTACATTACCTCGATTTATGAGAGGTGTGAAGCTTGACTATACTCAGATTCAATGCACATTTGTTGAGTATCTGATATATTTCAAGCACTCAATCCACTGTTAGGAAGGACCCAATCTGCTCCCCCGCCCCCCCTTTTCTGTTCTTCTCTCACATCCCCAAACTGACAAATACAGTTTCACAATCATCCCTTTGAGTCTGATTTCAGCAGCTGTAGAGGGAATACTTGCAATATAAGCATAGCCTTTTTTTTTTTTTTTTGAATGATTTATCTTTTTTTTCTGAACAATTACCTTTTCTAGAGCACCATTCTTCACCTCATTTAGACCCACATCACTTACCTGTCCTCTTTCCCGGCTTTACTTTTCCCCAGAGCACTTTATCACCTGACAAACTCTGTGATTACCTGATGAACTAATTTTCTGCCTCCCTCTTTAGAATATAGGCTACACAACAGCAGGAATTCTATTTGATTCATTGCTGTATTCTTAATACACAGAGCAGTGCCTGACAGAAAGTAGGTACTCAAATATTTTTCAATAAATAAAAGAATCAGGATTATTATGCCTTGTAGTATAACTTTGATGTCTGAAAACAAACCAGGAGCCTCTCACTGCATGGTAGAGTCTGATGCCCCCCCGCGGCTGCCTGCAATGTGGCCACCACCACCTGAGACATCTCCACTTCCTCCTGCCCTGCAGCCCCCGCCGCTGCCGCCTGGGGACCAGCTATAGGACTAGGCCACCATTTTCAGTGCATAAACAAATTCCTCAGTTCTCTGGTATTCTCGGTCAGACATCTGTGGAGTTTCTGAAGGGCAGTGGTGATTACTGCAAGGCACAGCACAGCCTCTATGCCGACAAGGAAACTGTGGAAATTTATTACTACTCCATCAGGAAGCACCCATAACAGTGATTATCCCGGACACAGAGGTGTTGAATTGAAATCAACATGCCACAGGGCATTTTACAAGAATTCTGACCTGGGTGGGGTAGACCTCAGCGTGCTTCCTTTCTGTTCCCTTGGCATTACTGGATTGAAGAGTTGTTGCTTCTTATTAGGAGGTTCATTTCATTTATCATTACTTACAATTTCATACTCAAAGCACTGAGAATTTCAAGTGGAGTATATTGAAGTAGACTTCAGTTTCTTTGTATCATTTCTGTATTCAATTTTCAAAATTTTTTTATAACCCTATAGAGTGTCTTTTTTTCTTTCTTTCTTTCTTTTGTTTTTTTGAGACAGAGTCTTACTTTGTTGCCAGGCTGGAGTGCAGTGGCTGATTTTGGCTCACTGCAACCTCTGCCTCCGGAGTTCGAGCCATTCCCCTGCCTCAGCCTCCTGAGTAGCTGGAACTACAGACATGTACCACCACACCTGGCTAAGACGGGGTTTCACCATGTTGGCCAAGATGGCCTCAATCTCTTGACCTTGTGATCCACCTGCCTCGGCCTCCCAAAGCGCTGGGATTACAGGTGTGAGCCACCATGCCTGGCCGAATGTCTTTTAACTATATTAACATGGCTTGAATGAACTGCCCAGCTCCTGTGGAAGTCACATACAAGAACATGAGATTTCTTACTACACACAATCCAACCAAAGCAACATTAAACAAATTTATAGATGAACTTAAGAAGTATGGAGTTACCACAATAGTAAGAGTATGTGAAGTAACTTATGACACTAATCTTGTGGAGAAAGAAGGTATCCATGTTCTTGATTGGCCTTTTGATGATGGTGCACCACCATCCAACCAGATTGGTTATGTCTTGTAAAAATTAAGTTTCATGAAGAACCTGGTTGTTGTGTTGCTGTTTGTTGCATTGCAGGCCTTGGGAGAGCTTCGGTACTTGGTGCCCTAGCATTAACTGAAGGCAGAATGAAAGATGAAGATGCAGTACAATTTATAAGACAAAAGCAGCGTGGAGCTATTGACAGCAAGTAACTTTTGTATTTGGAGAAGTATCGTCCTAAAACGTGGCTGCACTGCAAAGACTCCAGTAACAACTGGTCATAGAAACAACTTTTGCAGTCATACAGAACTAAAATCCCAGGAACTATGAACACTCTAGACCTTATGTAGCTTATTCCTTCAATCAGTTCAAACATTGAAAGAAGGGCCTACATGGCGATTTGCCTGTTCACCTTATGTTTACATCTCCCACATTCATACCAGCATATATCAGGTTTGCTTAACCATTGCTTTTTTTTTTTAAGCAAGTCTTACAGTGATTATTTCATGTTTCTATAAATCTTACTTTGTGCTGTTATGAAAAACCTCCACTGAAAAAAATTTACATTGTACAGAAGCACATGTCTTTAATGTCTTCAGTCAGCAAGGTCTTACAGTTAATTTAATGTTTGCCATCTGAAGTGCAACTTAACAGGGAGGGCCTGAGAAAAGAATGGGAGGGGTTATTCATTATTTTAGCAAAATGTTGCCTTTGTCTGATGCAGAACATGTAGACTATGCCCTTTAATTTAGTAAAATATTTTTTACAGGTAGAGAGGATTTGTTATTGTAGCTGAAACAATTCTCAATAATAAAATTAATTTTTTCCATATTTATAAGAAGTTGTTTACCAACTTATTTTTGTTTGAAAGTAATTTTTTATTTCCTTCTCTTTCTAACCTCTCTTACAAAAAAAAGAAGTGGGTTTCTGCTAATGAATTAAGCAGACATCTAATATTTTATATGCCTTTTTTAGCTGTGTAACTTAATATTTGGATACTTGATAATTTATTTTATTATGTAATTGATAAAATGGTGATGTATATTAAGGTTAGTTCAACCGTATATTAAAGTTGGTTCAACCATATATTTATACTGTCTGGGGAAGTGTGGTTATAGTTCTGCAGGAGAAATAATTTGCCAGTGTTCATTAGCTCGTAAAAACTTAGTGTGAGGACTTAAACATCTAAATAAATAGTGAAATGCATTTATCATCAAAAAAAAAAAAACAGAGAAAAAGAAAACAAACCAAATTCCTTCCTTATCAGGGGTGAAGACAAAGAAAGACAAATGAGATGAAGGAGATAGGAATTCTTCACTGCCTTTGTGGGGAGAGGGAGGGCAAAAATTATAAAGGAATATGGAATCCCACCTGCAACATGGGTTGAAAAACCAAAACTTTGAGAAGATGAATGATGATCCATTATGGGCAGAGAAGATTTAGAAATCCATGTCCCCTGTTTTCCAGATTCCAAGTTTTTACCACATCCGCTTTTTTTCTCTTGATTACAAATACTGTGCCCCAGAATAATTTCTGAAACTCACTTATTTACCTAAAATTTCAGTTGTTATCAATGTGTGGAGGTGTCTTTTATTTTTATTTATTTATTTATTTATTTTATTTATTTATTTATTTTTTGAGACGGAGTTTCACTCATGTTACCCAGGCTGGAGTGCAATGGCCCAATCTCGGCTCACCGCAACCTCCGCCTCCTGGGTTCAGGCAATTCTCCTGCCTCAGCCTCCTGAGTAGCTGGGATTACAGGCACGCGCCACCATACCCAGCTAATTTTTTTGTATTTTTGGTAGAGACGGGGTTTCACCATGTTGACCAGGATGGTCTCGATCTCTTGACCTCGTGATCCACCCGCCTCGGCCTCCCAAAGTGCTGGGATTACAGGCTTCAGCCACCGCGCCCGGCCTTGTCTTTTATTTTTAAATAAAATAGGCTTATGTTTCTGTTTGGAATGAACTAAAATGTTTTCGAATTATTTTTCACCTTAGCATCTTTAATTTTTCTAGCAAGTAAAATTTCTGAAGAGTTATTTCAGGTGAAATTCTGTATATTTAATCTATGTCACATGTATTATATTACATAACATTTTATATTATATATGTTTATAAACCATAAAGTATTCTGCATTAGTAAGGCATTGCTACTGTTATAATTATTTGCAATCCTGTAAAAACTTTTAAATAACTTTGAATAATCTTTTTCCCCCATTGCCAAGAGTATGAAATTATTTAAGAATTGGAAATGGTCTAACATTTAGTTACTTAATGAAAATAGCATAGATTTCCCATACTGGTGAAGTGATAGAAATCTCTACAACCTCATCAGGTGGAAAGTAATGGCTCTGAAAATGCGAGAGAGGGGAGAATAGGAGAATCAATGACATTGTTCTTATAGGACTAATTACACATTGTGAAGTGCTGGTTTTGTTTTAGGATATTTTGGATGGGATTTTACATTAATACCAGGCTAGTTACCGAAGGAGAAACAAGTCTGGGTAAGCGTTTGGTTATTTTCTTGCCTCAGAGAATTACCTGAACATATTTCTTCCAACGATCATGATTTTATGTAAATGAGCAAAATCTGTGCAATACAAACTGCCCAAATTCGAAGCAAATGTTTGAGAAAAATCAGCACTAAAGGAAGGTTTATGTATTACCTCCCTCCTGTTTTGTTTGACTATGACAGAGATGGGAGTAGGAGCAGAAGTAGCCATTTAAGCATCCTGTTTCCTCACCTGTAAAATGAAGTGGTTAGATAGTTCAGGACCACATGCTCAGATGCTTATGTGGGCCTGGCATATGTTTGTATGAAGTTTGCCTGCTGAGCTTAAGATCCTAGAGAGTTACTGAGGACTATGATAAACTAGAACAGGTTTGGCCTTCCTTAAAGCATTCAAATTCAAAATTTTAAGGCTCTTTACTGTGCATAGGGACTCGGTTTGGTCAGCAGGCCTCTGGTTGGTTGCCTCTGGAACAAATGATTGCCAAGGTACAATAAGACACATTTCATGAACTTCTCTCTTTTAGGAAGCTGCTTTTGATGTCCACCAGTGCAAGCTATGGATTTAGTGCGCATCTGATCCAAAGTTATCCTTTTTGCTTGCTCTGTGAAATGAAACTGGGCCCTTTAGTTTTCATTGTTAGCTGACACAAGGTTAAGCTACACTAGTAGAGTGCGCTCAAGAGACGACGCAGGAGAATCAGGTTTGCTCCCTGATTCCAGTGAGCTCTCCTGGCAGTCCTGCAGTGTGGGCAGCTTCTCCAGTGTCCAGCTTACGTAGAGCACAAAGCTTCTCTAGTGCCCAGCTCCTACAGCATGGGTGACTCCTTAAGCACCCTAGAGGGGGGATTTTCAGCAAGTTCCACTGGTATGGTACCTCAGTGGTTTCTCAGCCACTCTGGGAGCCACAGCCATGCCCTCGACAATGTCTTGATCTGTTCAGGTTGTTAAAACACCATAGAGTGGATGGCTTATAAACAACAGAAATTATTTGTCAAGTTCCGGAGGCTGGAAATTTGAGATCAGAGAGCCAGCATGGTCAATTCCTGGTAAAGGCCTTCTTCCAGCTGCCCACTGCTGACTTCTTGTGGTATCCTCACATGGAGGACTCTCTGGGGACCGTTTTATAAGGGCTTTAATCTCAATCATGAGGGCTCTACCCTGTCACCTAATCACCTCCCAAAGACCTCCCCAAACAAGGTCTGGATCTCAACCTTGATTGCAGGGAGCTTTTTTTGGGTGTTCTAACTCAGTTCTAGGGATAGTGGCTGATCTTTGTATCTGCTATTTTTATATTGTTTAGCATTCTCTTTACTTCTTAGTAGCCAATCTTTTGTTACTGTAGTCTCCTCCTACAGTTGTTAATATAATTAACAACTCCTTATAACTCCTTATATTAAACTTTCCCTTGTCCAAATTACTGTGTGGAATCCGTCTTATGAATGGACTCAAACTGAACTAACCCCAAGCGTTCGGCAGATTTTCCGTTTATGTTGGTTTATATTCTGTTTATATCATTCAGATAGGACATCACTACCCACTCCAGACAAGCCATCGCTACCTGTCCCTACCTAGAAATCAGAGATGTCTTTCTATATATGTACAAGTCTCTTGATTCGAGTAAAGTGTTAATTATCCAAGCTCATTTAATAGATAACTGAGTACAAGAAAAGTTGTATGGTTTCCTTATGATCACATAGCCAATTAATTATGGAGCTGGGATCAGAACCCTAGTATGCTGACTCCCAATTCAATATTATTTCCTGTATGCCACACTGGCATTTTTCACTAAAAATATTAATTAAGCCTCTATTTGGGGGGTGGGGAGCAGAGCAAGATGGCCAAACAGAAGCCTCCATTAATTGCCCCCAAAGGAACACAAAATTCTAACAACTAACTACAAACAAAAAAGCACTGTCATAAGAACCAAAAGTCAGGTAAGCAGTCACATTACCTGGATTTAACTTTATATCACCGAAAGGACACAATCTTGAATCACTGATGCTACCTCTTCCCTATTCCCCAGCAACAGCAATGTGGCATGAAGAGAGAATCTGAGCACTTCAGGGAGGGAGAGCACAGTGACTGTAGGACTTGATATTGAACTCAGTGCTGTTCTGTCACAGCAGAGAGCAAAGCTGAGCCAGGCTCAGCCAGCCCCTGCCCACAGAGGGAGCATTTGGATCAGCTCTAGCCAGAGGGGAATCATTCATCCCAGTGGTTGGGAGTTGAGTTTCTCTGCAAGCCTCACCACCAAGGGCTAAAGGGCTCTGGAGTACTAGGTAAAATTAAAAGGCAGTCAGGGACACACAGACTGCAATTCCTAGGCAAGTCCTAGTGCTGGACTAGGCATAGAGCCAGTAGGCTAGGGTGCTACATGACCTAGGGACACATCAGCTGGGATGGCTAAGGGAGTGCTTGCATCATCCCTCCCACAACCCCAGGCAGTGCAGCTTGCAGCAACAAAAGTGACTCCTTCCAATGTGGTGGCTCACAACTGTAATCCTAGCACTTTGGGAGGTCGGAGCAGGTAGATCAATTCAGGTCAGGAGTTTGAGACCAGCCTGGCTAACATGGTGAAACCCTGTCTCTACTAAAAATACAAAAATTAGCCATGCATGCTGGTACGTGCCTGTAATTCCAGCTACCAGAGAGGCTGAGGCAGGAGAACTGCTTGAACCTGGGAGGCAGAGGTTGCAGTGAGCCGAGATCATGCTATTGCACTCCAACCTGGACGAAGAAGTGAGATTCTGTCTCAAACAAACAAACAAACAAAAAAAGTACTAAGAGAGAAAGTGGACCTTGGCTTGCATCTTGAATACAGTTTAGCCACAATAAGATAGGGCACTGGGCAGAGTCATGAGTTCCCCCAGACAACATTTCTATATACATCCTGGGCTAGAAGGGAACCTGCTGCTTTGAGAAGAACCAAACCCTGGTAGGATTCATCAGCTACTGACTAAAGAGCCCTTGAGCCCCAAATAATAAGAAGTGATACTTAAGACAGTATACAGTGGGTCTTGGGTAAGAGTCTGAGATACGCTGGTTATAGGTGAGACCCAGCACATTCCCAGCTGCAGTGACTACTCTAACAGAAAGACTCCTGTTAGAGAAAAGAAGAGGAAAACATAAATGGAACTTTGTCTTACACCTGAGGTACATACTTGGCAACAGTAGAGTAGAGTAGAACATCAAGTGGGCTCTTGGGGACCCAGAGTCTAGGCCTAGGTTCTTGGACAGCATTTCCGGACCTGCCCTGGGACAGAAGGGAGCCCACTGCTCTGATGTGTGAGTCACAGGCCCGGCACCATTTGCCACAAGCTGACTGAAGAGTGCTTGGGCTTTACATGAACATTGGTGGTGGCCTGGCAGAACTCCCTGCAGGCCAGTGGTGGTGGTGACCACTGGGAGAGGCTCCTGTGCTAGTGGAAAAGGGAGGCAATAACAGGAAGGACTTTTGTCTTGTGGTTTGAGGGCTAGCTTAGCCACAGTAGAATAAAATATCAGGTAGATTTCTAGGGTTTTTTACTCTAATTTCTGGCTTCTAGGCAGCATCTCTGTACCTGCCCAGGGTCTTGGGAACTTGCTGCCCTAACGGAAAAGATATAAACCTGACCTGCTTCCCATCTGTTGACTGTAGAGCCCTAGGGCCTTGAGTGAACACAGGCAGTAGCCAAGGAGTGGTTACAGTAGGCCTTAGGCAAAACCTAGTGGTGTGCTGGCTTCAGGTTCAACCCAGCACAGTTCCAGTGATGGTAGCCACATGTGTCCTGGCATCACTCCACCCCCAGCTCTGGGCAGCTCAGCACACAGAGAGAGAAACTACATTTGTTTGGGGGAAAACAAGGGAAGAGAACAAGAGCTCTACCTGGTAATCCAGAAAATTCTTCTAGATTTTATCCAAGAACACGAAGATGGTACCTCTATGAGTCTACAAGAACCACAGCATTACTGATTATGAGGCACAAGTCCTTTCAAATACCTGGAAAGCCTTCCCAAGAAAAATGGGCACAAGGAAGCCTAGACTGTGAAGACTACAATGAGTACCTAAATTTTCAATTCCCAGACACCAACAAACACATAGAAACATCAAGACCATCCAGGAAAACCTGACTTCGCCAAACTAAATAAGGTACCAGAGACCAATTCTAGAAAAACAGAGATATGTGATCTTTCAGAAAGAGAATTCAAAAATAGTGGTTTGGAGGAAGCTCAAAGAAATCACAGGTAACAAAAGCAAGAAGTTCAGAATTCCATCAGAGAAATTTAACAAAGAGATTGAACTAATTAAAAAGAATTGAGTTGAAATTCTGGAGCTGAAAAATGCAATTGACATACTAAAACAATGCATCAGAATTCCTTAAGAGCATAATCAAGCAGAAGAAAAACTGCAAGCTTGAAGACAGGCTATTTGAAACTATATAGTCAAAAGAGACACAAGAAAAAATAATTTTAAAAAATGAAGCATATCTACAAGATCTAGAAAACAGCCTAAAAAGGACAAATCTAAGAGTATTGGTCTTAAAGAGGAGGTAGAGAAAGGGATAGGAGTAGAACATTTATTCAGAGATAATATCAAAGAACTTCCAAAATGTAGAGAAAGATATCAGCATTCAAATACAAAAAGGTGATAGAACACCAAGCAGATTTAACTCAAGGAAGACTGCCTCAAGTCATTTAATAATCAAACTCTCAAAGATCAAGGATAAAGAAAGGATCCTAAAAACAGAACGAGAAAAGAAACAACAAACAAAGGAGCTACAATATGTCTGGCAGCAGACTTTTTAGTAGAAAACTTATAGGCCAGGAGAGAGTGGCATGACATATTTAAAGTGCTTAAGGAAATAAACTTTTACCCTAGAACTCATCTGATGAAAATATGCTTCAAGCATGAAAGAGAAATAAAGATTTTCCTATACAAACAAAAGCTGAGGGGGTTTTATCAACACCAGCTCTGTTCTACAAGAAATGCTAAAGAAAGCTCTTCAATCTGAAAAGAAAGATGGTAACAAGCAAGAAGAAATCCTTTAAGGGCCAGGTGTAGTGGCTCACATCTGTAATTCTAGCATTTTGGGAGGCCAGTGCAGGTGGATAGTTTAAGCTTAGAAGTTTGAGACTAGCTTGGCCAATGTAGTAAGACCTTGTCTCTCCAAATTTTTATTTAAAAATTAGCTGGGTGTGGTGGCATGCACTTGTAGTCCCAGCTACTTGCGAGGCAAAGGTAGGGAAATCACTTGAGCTTGGATGCAGAGGTTTCAGTGAGCCAAGATTGTGCCACTGCACTCCAGCCAGGGTGACAGAGTGAGACCCTGTCTCAAAACAAAACAAAACAAAACAAAAAAAAACAGAAAAGAAAGAAAAGACATCATGTGAAGGTAGAAAACTCACTGCTTACTGGTGATAGTAAGCACACAGAAAAGCACAGAACATTATAAAACTGTAATTGTGGTGTGTATACTACTCTTCAGTAGAAAGACTAAATGGTGAACCAGTGAAAAATAGTAACTATAACAACTTTTCAAGACATAACATTTCAATAAGACATAAAGAGAAAAAAATAAAAAGTTAAAAAGCTGGGGGATAAAGTGTAGAGTTTTTGTTAGTTTTTTTGTCGCTTGTTCATTTGCTTGCTTATGTAATCAGTTAAGTTGACATCACTCTAAAACAGTGGGTTATATGACAGTATTTACATACTTCATAACCTCAAATTGAAAAACATACTATAAGATATACAAAAGATAAAAAGCAAGAAATTAAATCATACACCAGAGAAAATTACCTTTACTCAAAGGAAGACATGAAGGAAGGAAAAAAGAAAGAGATCACAAATGCACACACACAGAAACCCAGAAAACAAAAAAGGAAGAAAAGACTACACATGCACACACACAGAAACTCAGAAAACAAATAGCAAAGAGGCAGTAGTAACTCCTTATCAATAATAGCATTGATTGTAAATGGACCAAACTCTCTAATGAAAAGACATAAAGTAACTGAAAGAATTTTTTTAAGACCCATTGACCTACAAAAAAAGGCACTTCACCTATAAACACACACATAGACTGCAAATAAAGGGCTGGAAAAAGACATTTGATGCAAAAAGAAACCAAAAAAGAGCAGGAGTAGCTACACTTATATCAGACAAAATAGAGTTCAAGACAAAAACTGTAAGAAGAGATAAGGAAAGTCATTACATAATGATAAAGGGGTCAGTTCAGCAAGAGGAAATAACAATTATAAATATATATGCACCCAACACTGGAGCACCCACATATAAAGCAAATATTATTTGAGCTAAGGAGATAGACCCCAATACAGCAATAGCTGAAGACTTCAACACCCCACTTTCAGCATTGGACAGATCTTTCAGAAAGAAAATGAGCAAAGAAACATTGGATTTAATCTGTACTGTAGAACAAAAGGACCTAAGAGATATTTACATTAGAGAACAATATAAATGTAAATGTTCTAAGAGAATAATTTTAATGTAGTAAAAATGTGAATGTTTTAAGAGAACATTTCATCCAATGGCTGCAGAATACACATTTTTCTCCTCAGCACATGGATGAGGATAGACCATATATTAGGTTACAAAATAAATCTTAAAATATTCAAAAAACCTGAAATAATATCAAGCATCTTCTCTGACCGTGGACTAAAACTAGAAATCTATATCAAGTGGAATTTCAGCAACTGCATAAATACATGGAAATTAAACAATATGGTCCTGAATGACCATTGGGTCAATGAAGAAATTAAAAAGGAAACTGAAAAATTTCTTGAAATAAATAATAATGGAAATACAACATACCAAAACCTATGAGATACAGTGAAAGTAGTATGAAGAGGAGAATTTATAGCTATAAACGCTTACATCAAAAAGGAAGAAAATCTTCAAATAAACAACCTAATAATGCATCTTAAAAAATTAGAAAAGCAAGAACAAATCAAACCCAAAATGATTAGAAGAAATAAAGATCAAAGCAGAAATAAATAAAAATGAAGAAAATAATAAAAAAGATCGACTAAATGAAAAGATTTTTTGAAAAGATAAATTGAGAAAACTTTAGCAAGACTATCTAAGAAAAAAAGACAAAATAAATAAAATCAGATATGAAAAATGGTTCTACTGGAATTCAAAAGATCACTAGTGGCTATAGCAAGCAATTATATGCCAATAAATTGGAAAATCTGGAAGAAGTAGATAAATTCCTAGCATATACAAGCTAACAAGTTTGAACTATGAAGAAATCCAAAACCTGAACAGACTAATAACAACTAACAAGGTCAAAGCTGTAATAAAAATTATTCTAGTAAAGAAAAGCCCAGGACCCAATGGCTTCATTGCTGAATTATACCAAACATTTAAAGAAGAACTAATACCAACCTTATTCAAACTATTCTAAAAAATAAAGCAGTAGAGAATACTTCCAAACTTATTCTATGAGGTCCTATAGCCCTTGGTATATTACCCTTTTACCAGAACCAGATAAAGACACATCTAAAAATGAAAACTATAGACCAATACCTCTGATGACTATTGATGCAAAAATCTTCAACAAAATACTAGCAAACCAAATTCAACAATACGATTAAGAGATTATTCATCATGACCAAGTGGGATTTATCCTAGGGATAGAAGGATGTTTCAACATATGCAAATCAGTCAATGTGGTACATCATATCAACAGAATGAAGGATGAAAATCACATGATCATGTCAATTGATGCTGAAAACGCAGTTGATAGAATTCAATATTGCTTCATGGTAAAAACTCTCAAAAAACTGGGTATAAGAGAAACATACTTCAACACAATAAAAGCCATATGTGAAACATTTACAGCTACTATCATCCTGAATGTGGAAAAACTGAAAGTCTTTCTTCTAAGATCTGAAACAGGTCAAAGATGCCTGATTTCACCATTGCTATTCAACATAGTACTAGAAGTCCTCGCTATAGTGATCAGAGAAGAGAAAGATATAAAGGGTATCCGAATTGAAAAGGAGGAAGTCAAATTATCCTTGTTTGCAGTTGATTTGATCTTATATTCGGAAAAACCTAAAACCTCCACGAGAAAACTATTAGAACTGATTCACAAATTCAGTAAAGTTGCAGGACACAAAATCAACATACAAAAATCAGTAGCATTTCTATGTGCCAACAGTGAACAATATGAAAAAGAAACGAAAAAGTAATCTCATTTACAATTGCCACACATAAAATTAAATACTTAGAAATTAACCAAAGGAGTGAAAGAGCTCTATAATCAAAACTAAACATTGATGAAAGAAATTGAAGAGGACACCAAGTAATGGAAAAATATTCCGTTTCATGGATTGGAAGAATCAATACTGTTAAATGTTCATACTATCTAAAGCAATCCCTATCAAAATAGAAAAAAAAAATCCTAGAACTTATATGAAACCACAAAAGACTCAAAACAGCCAAAGCTATTCCGAACAAAAAGAACAAAAGTGGGGAAATCACATTACCTGACTTCAAATTATACTACAGAGCTATCATAACCAAAACAGTGTGATACTGCCATAAAAACAGACACATAGACCAATGGAACAGAACAGAGAACCCAGAAACTAATCCATACACGTACAGTGAACTCATTTTTGACAATGGTGCCAAGAACATACATTGATGAAAAGACAGTCTCTTTAATATAGGGTGCTGAGAAAACTGGATATCTATATGCAGAAGAATAAAACTAGACCCTTATCACTCATCATATAGAAAAATCAAATCAGAATGGATTAAAGGCTTAAATCAAAGTCCTCAAACTATAAAACTGCTACAGGGAAACATTGAGGAAACCCTCCAGGACATCGGATTGGCCAAACATTTCTTGAGTACCCACAAGCACAGGCAACCAAAGCAAAAATGGACAAATGAGATCACATCAAGTCAACATTTCTGCACAACAAAGGAAACAATCAACAAAGTGCATAAAACAACCTACAGAATGGGAGGGAGAAAACATCTGCAAACTACCTATCTGACAAGGGATTAATAACCAGAATGTATAAGGAGCTCAAAACAACTCTACACGAAGAAATCTAATAATCCAATGAAAACATGGGCAAAAGATTTAAATAGACATTTCTCAAAAGAAGAGATACAAATAGCAAACAGGCATATGAAAAGGTGCTCAACATCACTGATCATCAGAGAAATGCAAATCAAAACTACAATAAGATATCATCTCACCCCAATAAAAATGGCTTTTATTCAAATGACAGGTAATAACAAATGCTGGGGAGAATATGGAGAAAAGGAAACCCTTGTACACTATTGGTGGGAATGCAAATTAGTAAAACTACTATGGAGAAGTTTGGTGTTTCCTAAGAAAACTGTAAAATAGAGTTACCATATGATACAGCAATCCCACTGCTGGGTATATTCTCAAAATAAAAGAAATCAGTATATATTGAAGATATATCTGCACTCCTACGTTTGTTGCAGCTTTATTCACAACAGCCAAGATTTGGAAGCAACCTAAGTGTCCATCAACAGATGAATGGATGAATGAGTGTAATACACAGACACAATGGAGTATTATTCAGCCATACAAAGAATAAGATCTTGCCATTTGCAACAACATGGATGGAACTGGCAGTCCTTATGTTAATTGAAGTAAGCCAGGCACAGAAAGCCAAACATCGTACATCCTCATTTATTTGTGGGAGATACAAATGAAAACAATTGTATTCATGGGGATAAAGAGTAGAAGATGGTTACCAGAGACTGGGAAGAGTAGTGGGGGGATGGGAGTGGGGATGTGGGGATGATTAATGGGTACAAAAAGTAGTTAGAAAGAATAAAGAAGACCTAGTATTTTATAGCGCAACAGGGTGACTATAATCAGTAACTGCACATTTTAAAATAATGAAAAGAGTAGAATTGGATTGTTTATAACACAAACGAGAAATGCTTGAGGGTACGGGTACCCCATTTACCCTGATGTGATTATTGCACACACTGCATGCCTGTACCAAAGTATCTCATGTATCCTGATATGGTACGGCTCTGTAACTCCACTCAAATCTCACCTCAAATTGTAGTAATCCCCACATGTCAAAAGTGGGACCAGGTGGTGGTAACTGAATCATGGGGGCAGTTTCCCCTCTGCTATTTTCATGATGGTGAGTGAGTTCTCAAGAGATCTGAGGGTTTTATAAGGGGCTTCCCCTTTTGCTTGGCGCTCATGACACCCTGTGAAGGATGCCTTCTGCCATGATTTTAAGTTTCCTGAGGCCTCCCCAGCAATGCAGAACTGAGTCAACTAAATCTCTTTTCTTTATAAATTACCCAGTCTCTGATATTTCTTTATAGCAGCATGAGAACAGACTAAGACATACCCCATAATATAAACACATACTATGTACTCATGAAAATGAAAAATAATTTCTTTTAAAAAGAAAAGAACAAAAGGCCTCCTTCTATATGTCCCTGTAAGATATTCAAATTATAAGAATTTGGTCCTAGATATCCTCCTTGGGTTGAGTGACCAGGGGTTAATAAAAGAGTGTGGAATTTAGGATCAGAAAGACTTGGGCTATTCACTTTCTGGAGGACCTGGGACAAATGAGCTAACATTGTTCTAAAATGGAAATATCTACATTATAGGGTGCTTGTGATGACAAAACAAGATCACAGACAGGTAGCACCTGTCATCATTAGGCAAATTTAGAAAAAAGGTGATTAAATCTTGCTAAACTCATTCCACTTCACTCAATTATTTTCCCCACTCATATATTTCTTTTACATACATATTTTTTCAAAATGGCTGAAAAAAAAGGCCTTTTCCAATATTTTCTCCCTGACTTGTCACTGTTTCTACTCTCCAACAATGAGTGTGTTTCTGGCAGAGTAATGTTGAATGAGCTAAAGTGAGTCAGAGTTGAGAGAGAGGTAAGCTCCAGGCTGCCTCATTCATTGTTCTTTTACGTAATCAGTGTGAACAAATATCAAGCTAACTGTATTCTGAGAAATGTATCATGGGAATCACTTTCCTGTCTGTCAGGCACTATTTTCACAGAGATAATCAAGCCATTCAGTGTAATCATCTTCTGTGTTTAAAGTCTGACTGTTGGGGTAGAGCCTCGCTTAGATCACACAGCCACATAAATATCCCTGGACTTAGCCCCTTGGCTCTCTGGAATTTCCCTTTCAGAGCCTTCTCATTTGATTAAGAGATTTGCGTTCCACGAACCACACACCATTTCATGTTTAATTCCATATTCCACACATTTTTTAAAAAGTATATGTAAAGATAAATGGTATTCAAATAACAATAATTCTATCTTTTATCATGTGCTTATAAACCAGGTATTTAATATATATTTTCTCTTCCCAATATTCCTGCATGGTAATTATTATTTCCACTTTACAAGAAGAAAACACTAAGTTCTGAAAAGATTATGAGTTTGCTGGCCCAATGATACATGGGTCCATTTGGCTTTCAGAGAATTATCCTTTCGGTGTATCACACTGTCTCTTTAGGTGCTATTTGTTAGTCTACCATTCCGAAACAAAACAGCTTCTATATCCTGTGACAGAATTGTGCTGTACTGTTTTTCCTGCTTCCACAGCCAGGAGAATAGCTTTTCTCTGAGCACAATTACTTTCCCTTTATCCACACACTGATTATACTCAGAAACAATGCATCATTTGGTATATTGTTGGTCTATTTTTATAAATCTTGATGTGCTTCTCCCTTCCAACTTATTGGAGGCATAGTTATCTTTCCCAGCTAGTCCAGCTCAAATCAAAACTGGCCAAACGTTGGAAATATATTTTCTACCTTGAAACAAAATTATGACTTTTACCAAAAAGCCAGCCTCTTATTTTGTCCACCAGACTGTGCCCTCATTAGTGTGGGAATGAAGAAGGAATTAAGGCAAAGTAGGAGAGGATTAGAATTAGTGTGGAACATCTCTGCTCCCTGATCCCCTGACCTTGTCTCACCCCAACAGGCACTGGAGAGAGGAGAGGAAAGATGTCCAGAAACCTCAGTTATTTGTTAGAAAACTACGCTGTAGCATTTAAAAAGTATTCATTTAAAGGCATTTATTTTAAAATATTTTCAAATAAAATCTAACATGAAAAAATGTAATGTGTCATGCCTGTGTACTATTCTAAATGTTGATTTGCAGTGTTGTTACATCTCAAATGAGTTACAGACATAAGAATCAAGTGTTACCAGGAAAATAAAGGAATGGATACAGTCTCATAAATTAAATCACAGAATATAGAGGGAATTATATGAAATGCTGACTTTGGAAAAACAGGACTGTAAGTCCAAACACTGCTTTTGTCACTTTTATTGCTTAACAAATATAGAGGATATTTCTAATGCTTAACAAAAATGAAGTCCACTTTAAAGAAAAGCTTTTGTACTGCACCATGTTCTTATTTTGCTTGAGGACTAGGGCAGTTAAAACATTTTTTTCTATTGATGGGAATGTAAATTAGCAGTCGTTATGGAGAATAGTATGATAGTTCCTCAAAAAACTAAAAATAGATCTACCATACGATGCAGCAATCTCACCGTGAAGTATATATCCACAAGAAAGAAAATCAGTATGCCAGAGGGATAGCTGCACTCCCATGTTTACTGCAGCACTGTTCACAATAGCCAAGATTTGGAAGTAATCTAAGTGTCTGTCAGTGGCTGAATAGATAAAGGAAATGTGGTCATATACACAATAAATTAATATTCAGCCATAAAAAGAATGAAATCCTGTCATTTGCAACAACGTGGATGGAACTGGAGCACATTAAGTAAAATAAGCCAGACACAGAAAGACAAACTTTACATGTTCTCACTTATTTCAGGGAGCTAAAAATTAAAACAATTGAACTCATGGAGATAGAGAGCAGAATGATGTTACCAGAGGCTAAAAGGGGTAGCGGGGAGTGGGGAAAAAGTGCAGATGATTAATGGATGTAAAAATATAAAATTAATAAAATCTAGCATTTATTTATATTTATTTTTATTTCAATAGGTTGTTGGCGAACGGGTGGTGTTTGGTTACACGAATAAGTTCTTTTATTTATTTTTATTTTAATAGTGTTTGGGGGGACAGGCGGTGTTTGGTTACAGGAATAATTTTTTTGTTTTTTTTTAGATGGAGTCTCACTCTGTCATCCAAGCTGGAATACAGTGGCTCTATCTCAATCTTACTGCAATCTCTGACTCCTGGGTTCAAGCAATTCTCCTGCCTCAGCCTCCTGAGTAGCTGGGATTACAGGCACCCAGCACCATGCCCAGGTAATTTCTGTATTTTTAGTAGAGATGGGGTTTCACCATGTTGGCCAATCTGGTCTCGAACTCCTGACCTCAAGTGATCTGCCTGCCTTGGCCTCCCAAAGTGCTAGGATTACAGGCATGAGCCACCACGCCTGGTCTGGTTACATAAATAAGTTCTTTAGCAGTGATTTGTGAGATTTTGGTGCACTCATCTCCAGAGCAGTGTACACTGTACCCAATATGTAGCCTTTTATCCCTCATCACCTCCCACTCTTTCCTCAGGTCCCTAAAGTCTGTTGTATGATTCTTATGCCTTTGCATCCTTACAGCTTAGCTTTCACTTATGAGTGATAACATACAAGCTTGGTTTTCCATTCCTGAGTTATTTCACTTAGAATAATGGTCTCCAGTTCCATCTAGGTTGCTGTGAAAGCCATTATTTCATCCTTTTTATGGCTGAGTAATATTCCATGGAATGGATGGATACATGTATACGTACACACACACACACAGACACACACACACACATGTATCACAAGTTCTTTATCCACTCGATTGAGTGGCATTTGGGCTGGTTTCATATTTTTGCAACTGAGAATTGTGCTGCTATAAACATGCCTGTGCAGGTATCTTTCTCATAAAATGACTTCTTTTTTTTCTGGGTACTCAGTAGTAGGATTGCTGGATAAATAGTAGCTCTACTTTTAGTTCTTTAAGGGATCTCCACACTGTTTTCCATGGTGACTGTACTAGTTTATATTCCTACCAGCAGTGTAAAAGTGTTCCCTTTTCACCATATCCATGGCAACATCTATGATTTTTTGATTATGGCCATTCTTGAAGGAGTAAGGTGGTATTGTATTGTGATTTCGATTTCCATTTCCTGATAATTAGTGTTTAGCGTTTTTTCATGTTTCTTGGCCATTTGTATATCTTCTTTTTAGAATTGTCTATTCATATCTTTAGCCCACTTTTTGATGGGATTGTTTGCTTTTTTTTCTGCTGAATTGAATTCTTTATAGATTCTGGACATTAGTCTTTTGTTGGATGTATAAATTGCAAAGCTTTTCCCACTCTGTAGGCTGTCTGTTTGCTCTGCTGATTGTTTATTTTGCTGTGCAGAAGCTTTTTCATTTAATCAAGTCCCATCTATTTATTTTTGTTTTTGTTGTATTTGCTTTTGGGTTCTTGGTCATGAAGTCTTTGCCTAAGCCAATGTCTACAAAGGTTTTTCTGACGTTATTGTTTAGGATTTTTACAGTTTCATTTCAGGTTTTAGATTTAAGTCTTTGATCCACCTCAAGTTGATTTTTGTATACAGTGAGAGATGAGGATCCAGTTTCATTCTCCTGCATGTGGCTAGCCAATGATCCCAGCACCATTTTTTGGATAGGGTATACTTTTCCCACTTTACATTTTGTTTCCTTTGTTGAAAATCAGTTTGCTGTAAGTATTTGGGTTTATTTCTGGGTTCTGTATTCTATTCCATTGGTCTAGGTTTTCTAGTTTATGCACGTAAAGATGTTCATAGTAGCTTCGAATAATCTTTTGTATTTATGTGGTATTTGTTGTAATATCTCCCATTTTTTCTCTAAATGATCTTATTTGGATCTTCTCTCTTTTGTTGGATAATCTCACTATTATTTATCTTTTCAAAGAAACAGCTTTTTGTTTCATTTATCTTTTGTATTTTTTTTTTGGTTTCAATTTCATTTAGTTCTGCTCTGATCATCGTTATTTTTCTTTCTTCTGCTGGGTTTGGGTTTGGTTTGTTCTAGTTTCTGTAGTTCCTTGAAGTGTGACCTTAGATTGTCTATTGTGCTATTTCAGATGTTTTGATGTAGACATTTAAGGCTATGAACTTTCCTCTTATCACCACATTTGCTGTATCCCAGAGGTTTTGATAGGTTGTATCACTATTATCATTCAGTTCAAATAATTTTTGAATTTCCATCTTGATTTCACTGTTGACCAATGATAATTCAGGAGCAAGTTATTTAATTTCCATGTATTTGTATGGTTTTGAAGGTTCCTTTTTGAGTTGATTACCAATTTTATTACACTGTGGTCTGAGAGAGTACTTGACATAATTTCAGTTTTCTTAAATTTATCAAGACTTGTTTTGTGGCCTACCATATTGTCTATCTTAAAAAGCGTTCCATGTGCTGATGAATAGAATGTATATTCTGCAGTTGTTGGGTAGAATGTCCTGTAAATACCTGCTAAGTCCATTTGTTCTAATGTATAGGTTAAATCCATTGTTTCTATGTTGACTTTCTGTCATGATGACCTGTCTATTGCTGTCAGTGGAATACTAAAGTCCCCCACTATCAATATGTTGCCATCTATCTCATTTTTTAGGTCTAGTAGTAATTGTTTTATAAATCTGGGAGCTCCAATGTTAGGTGCATATATGTTTAGGATTGTGATATTTTTCTGTTGAACAAGTATCATATAATGTCCCTCTTTGGTTTTTAAAACTGCTGTTGCTTTAAAGTTTGTTTTGTCTGATATAAGAATAGCTACTCCTGCTCATTTTTGGTTCTCATTTGCATGAAATATCTTTTTCCACCCTTTTACCTTAAGCTTATGTGAGTCCTTATGTGTTAGGTGAGTCTCTTGAAGACAGCAAATATTTGGTTGGTGAATTCTTTTTTTTTTTTTTTTTTTTTTTTG
>NW_022436958.1:21659588-21779209 GCF_009761245.1 Sapajus apella
TTTTTTTTTTTTTTTTTTTTTGAGACGGAGTTTCGCTCTCGTTACCCAGGCTGGAGTGCAATGGCGTGATCTCAGCTCACCGCAGCCTCCGCCTCCTGGGTTCAGGCAATTCTCCTGCCTCAGCCTCCTGAGTAGCTGGGATTACAGGCACGCGCCACCATGCCCAGCTAATTTTTGTATTTTTAGTAGAGATGGGGTTTCACCATGTTGACCAGGATGGTCTCGATCTCTTGACCTTGTGATCCACCCGCCTCGGTCTCCCAAAGTGCTGGGATTACAGGCATGAGCCACCGCGCCCGGCCCAGTTGGTGAATTCTTATCCATTCTGCCATTCTGTGTCTTTTAAGTGGAGCATTTAGACCATTTACATTCAATTTTTGTATTGAGGTATCAGGTACTATTCTATTCGTCATGCAATTTGTTGCCTCAATACCTTGTTTTTATTTTTGTTTTCCATTGTGCTTTTGTTATATAGGTCCTGTGAGATTTATGCTTTAATGAGGTTCTATTTTGGTAGCTTTTTGAGTATTTGTTTCAAGATTTGGAGCTCCTTTTGGAAGTTCTTATAGAGCTGGCTTGGGAGTTGCAAATTTTCTCAGCTTTTGTTTGCCTGAAAAAGACTATCTTTCTGAACTAAAACAAATTTACAAGAAAAAAACCCCACCAAAATGTGGGTGAAGGATAAGAACAGACACTTTTCAAAAGACGACATTTATGCAGCCAACGAACATGAAAAAATGCTCATCATCACTGGTCATTAGAGAAATGCAAATCAAAACTACATTGAGATACCATCTCATGCCACTTAAAATGGCAATCATTAAAAAAATCAGGGGACAATAGATGCTGGAGAGGATGTGGAGAAATAGGAACACTTTTGCACTGTTGGTGGGAGTGTAAATTAGTTCAACCATTGTGGAAGATAGTGTGGTGATTCCTCAAGGATCTATGCTAGAAATACCACTTGACCCAGCAATCCCATTACTGGATATATATCAAAAGGATAATAAATTATGCTATGATAAAGACACATGCACACATATGTTCATTGCGGCACAGTTCACAATAACCAACCCAAATGCCCATCAGTGATAGACTGGATAAAGAAAATGTAGCATGCATACACCATGGAATGCTATGCAGCCATAAAAAAGGATGAGTTCATGTCCTTTGCAGGGACATGGATGAAGCTGGAAACTATCATTCTCAGCAAACTGACAGAAGAATAGAAAATCAAACACCACAAGTTCTCACTCATAAGTGGGTGTTGAACAATGAGAACACATGGACACAGGGAGGGGAACATCACACACTGGGGCATGTTGGGGTGTGGGGGGTGCTAGGGGAGGGACAGCAGGGGATGCGGGTATCAGGGAGGGATAATATTAGGAGAAATACCTAATGTAGGTGACAGGGGGATGGATGCAGCAAACCACCACAGGTGGCATGTATATACCTATGTAACAAACCTGCATGATCTACACATGTACCCCAGAACTTAAAAGTATAATAATAATAATAACAAAAGACTATCTTTCCCTTATTTATGAAACTTAGTTTCTCTAGATTCAAAATTCTTGGCTGATAATTGTTTTGTTTAAGGAGACTAAAGATAGGGCCCCAATCCCTTCTAGCCTGTAGGGTTTCTGCTGAAAAACCTGCTATAAATCTGATAGGTTTTCCTTTATAGGCTACTTGATACTTCTGCCTCACAGCTCTTAAGATTCTTTCCTTTGACTTGACTTTAGAAAACCTGATGACTATGCCTAGGTAATGATCTTTTTGCAATAAATTTCCCAGACGTTCTTTGAGCTTTCTGTATTTGGATGTCTAGATCTCTTACCAAGGCCTGGGAAGTGCTCTGCAATTATTCCCTCAAATACGTTTTCCAAAGTTTTAGATTTCTCTTCTTCCTTGGGAACACCAATTATTCTTAGGTTCTGCCATTTAACACAGTCTCATACTTCCTGGAGGCATTAAACATTTTTAAAAATTCTTTTTTCTTTATCTGTCAGAGTTAATTTGAAAGCCTTGTCTTCAAGTTCTGAAGTTCTTTATTCTACTTGCTTGATTCTATTGCTGAAACTTTCCAGTGTATTTTGCATTTCTCTAAGTGTGTACTTTATTTCCAGAAGCTGTCATTGTTTTATATTTATTTCACTGAAGCTTTCTCCCTTCATATGTTATATCACTTTTTTGATTTCATTAAGTTGGACTTCACCTTTCTCTGGCATCTCCTTGATTAGCTTAATAATTGACTTTCTGAATTCTTTTTCTGGCAATTCAGAGATTTCCTTTTGGTTTTGATTCATTGCTGGTAAGCCAGTGTGATCTTTTAGGAGTGTTAAAGAACCTTGAATTGTTTTACTGGTTCCTTCTCATTTGGGTAGACTATGTCAGAGGGAAGATCTTGGGCTCAAGGGATACTGTTCAGATTCTTTTGTTCCATAGGGTGCCCCCTTGATGTGGTGCTCTCCCCCTTTCTCTAGGGCTATGGCTTCCTGAGAGCTGAACTGCAGTGATTGTCATTTCTCTTCCAAATCTAGCCACCCAGTGGAACTACTGAACTCTGGGCTGGTACTGGGGAGTGTCTGCACAGAGTCCTGTGATGTGAACTGTCTTCAAGTCTCTCTGCCATAGATACCAGCACCTGCTCCAGTGGAGGTTGCAGGGGAGTGAACTGGACTCCATGAGGGTCCTTAGTTGTTTTGCTTATTGTGCTAGTTTCATGTTAGTTGGCCTCCAGCTAGGGGGTGGTGCTTTCAAAAGAGTGTTAGCTGTGATAATGTAGGGAGGATCAGGCAGTGGGCAGGGCCATAGAGCTCCCAAGAGATTATGTCCTTTGTCTTTGGCTACCAGGGCAGGTAGAGAAAGTCCATCAGGTGGGGACAGGCTTAGGCATGTCTGGGCCTTTAGTCTCCTTAGGAGGGCTTGCAGTGGCTGTTGTGGGGGATAGGGGTGTGGTTCTGAGGTCAATAGAGTTATATTCCTAGGGTGATTAGGGCTGCCTCTGTGCATCATGTAGGTTGCCAAGAAAGTGAGGGAAAGCTGATAGTTACAGGCTTCACCTGGCTTCTCTGAAGCCCAAGTGGCTGGGCTCACTCCTACCGTGTCCCTCTGACAGCACTGAATTTGTTTTCAGTAAGGGTAAGCAGGGCTGAGAACCTGCCCCAGGCTACCAGCCTCCCAGCTGAGAAAGTATGCAGGGCTTTCAGATTTCATGCCTCTCTGCCTACCACGGTTTCTGTGCTGTGTCTGCACTCCCAATTCAAACACCCTCACCCCAAGTTCTGTCCAGGAAACTCTGCGTTTGGTTGAAATTGTTACAAAGTTTAGCTGGATGTTTCCTTCTCTCTGGTCATTTCCCAGTTCCTCTGGCAGCCCTCCCCCAAAACCCTTGTGAGATGAAGTTAGAAATGGCTTCCCTGGGGTCTGAAAGTGCCCATAAGGCTCTTCTCACTGCTTCTTCTATCCCTGTATTTTGCTCAACTCTCTAAATTCCTCTCAGCTCCAAGGAAGGTCAAATTCTTCTCCTGTAATCTAGGATGTGGACCTTCAGGTTCCCCAGTGAGAGTGTATGTTTGGGGGTGGACAATCCCCCTTTCAAGCTTTGGGCACTCACAGTTTTTTGGCTGTCTCCAGGAGCCTGCTGCAGCAATCCCCTTCCTTCAAAGGGTCTGTGGACTCTCTTGGCTGTTCCTGCAGTACAGGAACAGAAGTTTACAATGTGAGCAAAAGTTTACAATGTGAGTCTCCACATGTTGGTCTGTCCATCCAAGTGGGAGCTGCAAATTAGTCCTGCCTCCTAACCATGATTTTCCCCAAGATCTAGTATTTGATAGCATAACAGAGTGACTATAGTCAATAATCATTTACTATATCTTTAAAAATAACTAAAAGAGTAGAACTGGAATGTTCCTAACACAAATAAATAATTTCTTGAGGTGATGGATACCGTAATTACCCTGGTGTGATTATTACACATTGTATGCCTGTATTAAAACATCAAATGTATCCCATAAGTATATACATTTATTATTTACCCATAGTAAATAAAAATAAATTTTTTAAAAAAATTTCATTTCTAATTTTTTTCACTATTATTTTTGCATGTTAAACAAAGCATGTGCCAGCAGCATGGCACACTGACCCACATGGACAACTTTCCTAACAGACATAAAAGGAGTATTGTGTAAAGGTTAGCATGGGTTAGTTTTAAGGAATAAAAAAGATAACCCTAAGTTTTAGAAATGAAGACTGCAAGCTCATAAGCTGATATCACTATGGCCCAGAGAGGATCAAACTTGGAACAGGCCGCCATGCCAAAGTGCTGGGGTTCTGTGGGATATATACACTGGGTCCTGGTCTGCAGGAGGTGACTGTTGAACCTGAAACTTCTACATTAAGCCATGACCAGGAAACTCCGTACCTTCAGTGAAAGAGGATTAACATCCCGATGACTAGTCTTGAAATGCAAAGAAAGTTTGCTTCTGCAGCACATGTGGGTATAAAAGCAGTCTCCAGTAAAAAACTGAAGTAACGCGTCACCTGTGTTTGCAGAATGGTGATTTATGCTACCTACATGGTGCCAAAGTCCTTAAAATAATATGGTAGTGTCAAACTGGTCCTAGACTGTGGATACACTTGTAGTCTCTAGCAGAAGCAAATAGAAACTTGCTGCCTGGGGAGACTTCCAAAAATTTATGTGTACTGAATTCCCATGGTAAAATAGCTATGTACTAAAAAATTAAAATTATAAGTAAAATGAAGAAAGACTGAGAGAAATCAGATATAAGAGGAAGATAAGTAATTCAAGAACTTCAGATAGATCAACAACCCAAAAGAAGTTATAAAATATCTGTTTAAAATGATTAGACAAAAGATGAAACAGAAAAATGTAGAAAAAAAGGGATACAGTTTTTTAAAAATAGGTAAATTTGAAAAAGTAGTAATTAGCATACCTACAAATGAAAAAAAACTTTAGTAAAATAAAAATCTTAATGGATGTATATTTGTTACCTGTTGCCACAATAATGCTGTTGCTACAGGTCCTGAAAGGCACATAGCAAGCATTTCCTACTCATGTACCTGGGATCAGCTGGGCTGGCAAACTGACCTTGCTGATCTTGGTGGGCTTACTCACTTCTGGGGCTCAGCTGGCTTTTGGATGATCTAGGCTGGCCCTCACTGGGGTGATGAGGTGCCTGGGCTCTGTTTCATATGTTTCTCTTCCTCCAGGAGACCAGCCTAGGCATGTTAGTATGACAATGGGGAGGTACAAGGGCACGAACAACTGGCACATTGTCAGTTCTGCCTCATTTTCTTGATCAAAATAATGGCATGATCAAGTCCATGGTCAAGAGGCAGTCAATGTTACCCAGTTTATGATGAGAAGGCATTGCATAGTTATATGGAATAGGGTAGATACAGAGAGGAGTAAATAATTGAGGACATTACTGCAACTAACCACAGATAGGTTAAGAGCTGGTTAAGCACGCCCAGAGAATGTGTGAAGAAAAATCTGAGAAAATTTCTCATTTTGTTGCAGAGACAAACTGAATGCATCAAAGGGAAGTTAATACGTTAAGAGGTCAAACTGAGATGGCCTAACATACATCTAAGATGGGTGCCAGAAGAAGATAACACATTCAAGGAAGAAATAGTGAGAAGTTCCTGGAATTGATAATAGACAGCCTTTTTCATAATTTGAAAGCACAGTGAGCCATGAGAATATTTTTTTAAGTCACATTAAACACATTTTAATAAAACTTCAGGATATAAGGAGAAAATCTAGAAGCAACCGAAAGAAGAGACAGATTAGTTACTCAAACACAAGCAAATGAAAATAAACTTTTCAGCAACAACAATGGGTACCAGAAGACAATGAATGAATATCCTATGAGTGCTGAGGGAAAATCACTGGCAATCTGGAATTCTAGACCATGCTAAATAGTCACTCAAAAATGAGGTAAAACAAGGATAGTTTTCAGCTCAAAGTCCGTACTTAAGAACTATTATATAACATGCTTTAGAAAGAAAGAAACCCAGAAGGAAGGAGATCTGAGAAGCAATGGTGATCAAACATATTGGCAGACATGGATAACGTAAATTATTAACTGTCTATAAAGCAGTAACCATAAGACTAACAGAGAGGGAGGCATGAAAACAAGATAAATTAAGTCACTTTATACCAAAAATGTGAAGTAGTAAAGTGTTCCAAGTTGCTTCTGTTATGCAGAAGAATATAGGCATTTATTAACCTTGAATTTTGTTACATATGCTTGTTAAAATGTAAGGGTAACTATTGAAAGAATAGAAATAAAATATATAACTTCCAAAACAACAGAGGGAAATGGGGTATACGAAGAACCATGTAATCATTTTTTTTTTTTATCACTTTCACCTAGGCTGGAGTGCAGTGCCATGATCTTGGCTCACTGCAACCTCTGCCTCCCGATTTCAAGCAATTCTCATGCCTCACCCTCCTGAGTAGCAGGGACTACAGGTGCCTGCCACCATGCCAAGCTAATTTTTATATTTTTAATAGAAATGGGGTTTCACCATGTTGGCTAGGCTGGCCTCAAACTCCTGATGTCAAGTTATTTGCCCACCTCAGCCTCCCAAAATTCTGGGATTACAGGTGTGAGCCACTGCGCCCAACACAGAGAATCTAATCATTCTGTAGAAGGTAGGAAGGAGGTAGGAAGGAGATGAAAGAAGTACAAACACACACACACACACACACACAAGACAAAATAAGAAGAGATGAGTAAAAATACATCAGGAATCACAGTATTTGTAAATGTATTAAACACAGATAAAAAATAACTTTTTGGAAATCCATTGATGTATTGTTAACCTAATGCACTCCTAAAACATAATGACATGGAAACTTTGAAAGGACAATATATATAAAACCAACAAAATATCAGTATTCATCATATATAAAAATCGCCTACAATAACACATTTGGCGATTTGACAGAGGCAGGCTTCAGAAGGTGGGAAATAACCAACTTCTCTGAGCTAAAGGAGCATGTTCAAACCCAAAGCAAAGTAGCTAAGATCCTTGAAAAAAGGTTAGACAAAATGCTAACTAGAATAACCAGTTTAGAGAAGAACATAAATGACCTGATGCAGCTGAAAAACACAGCATGAGAACTTCATGAAGCATATACAATTTTAAAAGCCAAATCGATCAAGTGGAAAAAAAGATATCAGAGACTGAAGATTAACTCAGTGAAATAACGTGAGAAGACAAGATTCAAAAAAAAAAAAAAAAAAAGAGTGAAAAAAATGAACAAAGCTTCCGAGAAATACGAGATTATGTGAAAAGACCAAATCTACATTTGATTGATGTACCTGAAAGTGACGGGGAGAATGAAACCAAGTTGGAAAAACACTCTTCAGGATATTATCCAGGAGAACTTCCCTAATCTAGCAAGGAAGGCCAACATTCAAATTCAGGAAATACAGAGAACACCACAAAGATATTCCTCGAGAAGGGCAACCCCAAGACACATAATTGTCAGATTCACCAGGGTTGAAATGAAGGAAAAAATGCTAAGAGCAGCCAGAGAGAAAGGTCAGGTTACCCACAAAGGAGAGCCCACAGACTCACAGTGGATCTCTTGGCAGAAACCCTATAAGCCAGAAGAGAGTGGGGACCAATATTCAGCCTCCTTAAAGAAAAGAATTTTCAACCCAGAATTTCATATCCAGCCAAACTAAGCTTCATAAGTGAAGAAGAAATAAAATTCTTTATGGACAAGCAACTGCTAAGAGATTCTGTCACTACAAGACCAGCCTTACAAGAGCTCCTGAAGAAAGCACTAAACACGGAAAGGAACAACTGTAAAACCATAACAAATTGTAAAGACCATCAATGCTATAAAGAAACTGCATCAGCTAATGGGAAAAATAACCAGTCAGCATCATAATGGTAGGATGAAATTGATACATAATGATATTATCTTAAATGTAAATGAGATAAATGCCTCAATTAAAAGATTCAGACTGGCAAATTGTATAAAGAGTCAAGATCCAATAGTGTGCTGTATTCAGGAGATCCATATCACATGCAAAGATATACATAGGCTCAAAATAAAGAGATGGAGGAAGATTTACGAAGCAAATGGAAAGCAAAATAAAAGCAGGAGCTGCAATCCTAGTCTCTGATAAAACAGACTTTAAACCAACAAAGATCAAACGAGACAAAGAAGGGCATTACATAATAGTAAAGGGATCAATGCAACAAGAAGAACTAACTATTCTAAATATACATACACCCAATGCAGGAACACCCAGATTGATAAAGCAAGTTCTTAGAGACATACAAAGAGACTTAGGCTCCCACACAATAATAGTGGGAGACTTTAGCACCCCACTGTCAATATCAGACAGATCAACAAGACAGAAAATTAACAAGGATATCCAGGAATTGAACTCAGCTCTGGACCAAGTGGACCTAATAGACATCTACAGAACTCTCCACCCCAAATCAACAGAATATACATTCTTCTCAGCACCACATCACACCTACTGTAAAATTGACCACGTAATTGGAAGTAAAACACTCCTCAGCAAATGCAAAAGAACGGAAATCATAACAAACAGTGTCTCAGAGCACAATGCAATCAAATTAGAACTCAAGATTAACAAACGCACTCAAAACCACACAACTATGTGGAAACTGAACAACCTGCTCCTAAATGACTACTGAATAAACAATGAAATGAAGGCAGAAATAAAGATGTTCTTTGAAACCAGTGAGAACAAAGACACAATGTACAAGAATCTCTGGGACACATTTTAAAGCAGTGCTTAGAGGGAAATTTATAGCACTAAATGCCCACAAGAGAAATGAAGAAAGATCTAAAATCAACACCCTAACGTCACAATTAAAAGAACTAGAGAAGCAAGAACAAACAAATGCAAAAGCTAGCAGAAGACAAGAAATAACTAAGATCAGAGCAGAACTGAAGGAGATAGAGACACGAAAAAGCCTTCAGAAAAATGAATGAATCCAGGAGCTGTTTTTTTTTTTTTTTTTTTCTGAAAAGTTCAACAAAATAGATAGACTGCTAGCCAGACTAATAAAGACAAGAGAGAAGAATCAAATAGATGCAATAAAAAATGATAAAGGGGATATCACCACCAATTTCACAGAAATACAAACTACCATCAGAGATTACTACAAACAACTCCATGCACATAAACTAGTAAACCTGGAAGAAATGGATACATTCCTGGACACTTGTACCCTCCCAAGCCCAAACCAGGAAGAAGTTAAAACCCTGAATAGACCAATAACAAGGGCTGAAATTGAGGCGGCAATTAATAAGCTACCAAAAAAAGTCCAGGTCTAGATGGGTTCACAGCCAAATTCTACCAGAAGTACAAAGAGGAGCTGGTACCATTCCTTCTGAAACTATTCCAAACAATACAAAAAGAGGGAATCCTTCCCAAATCATTTTATGAGACCAACATCATCCTGATACCAAAACCTGGCAGAGACTCAACAAAAAAAGAAAACTTCAGGCCAATATCCATGATGAACATAGATTCAAAAATCTTCAATAAAATACTGGCAAACTGATTGCAACAGCACATTGAAAAGCTTATCTATCATGATCAAGTAGGCTTCATCCTGGAGATGGAAGACTGGTTCAACATACACAAGTCTATAAACATAATCCACCACATAAACAGAACCAAAGACAAAAACCACATGATTATCTTAGTAGATGCAGATGCAGAGAATGCCTTTGAGAAAATTCAGCAGCCCTTTATGCTAAAAACTCTCAATAAACTAGGTATCGATGGGATGTATCTCAAAATAATAAAAGCTATTTACGACAAACCCACAGCCAATATCATACTGAATGGGCAAAAACTGGAAGCATTCCCTTTGAAATCCGGCACTAGACAAGGATGCCCTCTCTCACCACTCCTATTCAATATATTATTGGAAGTTCTAGCCAGAGCAATCAGGCAAGAAAAAGAAATAAAGGATATTCAGTTAGGAAAGGAGGAAGCCAAATTGTCTCTATTTGCAGACGACATGATTGTGTATCTAGAAGACCCCATCATCTCAGCCCAAAATCCCCTTAAACTGATAAGCAACTTCAGCAAAGTCTCAGGATACAAAATCAATGTGCAAAAATCACATGCATTCCTATACACCAATAACAGACTTAAAGAGAGCCAAATCAAGAACGAACTTCCATTCACAATTGCCACAAAGAGAATAAAATACCTAGGAATACAACTAACAAGGAATGTAAAGGACCTCTTCAAGGAGAACTACAAGCCACTGCTCAATGAAATAAGAGAGGACACAAACAGATGGAGAAACATTCCATGTTCATGGTTAGGAAGAATCAATATCGTGAAAATGGCCATACTGCCCAAAGTAATTTATAGGTTCAATGCTATCCCCATCAAGCTAACATTGACCTTCTTCACAGAATTGGGAAAAATATTTCAAACTTGATATGGAACCAAAAGAGAGCCCGCATAGCCAGGACAACCCTAAGCAAAAAGAAGGACGCTGGAGGCATCATTCTATCTGACTTCAAACTATACTACAAGGCTACAGTAATCAAAACAGCATGGTACCAGTATCAAAACAGAGATATAGACCAATGAAACAGAACAGAGGCCGCAGAGGCAATGCCACACCTACAACCATCTGATCTTTGACAAACCTGACAAAAATAAGCAACAGGGAAAGGATTCCCTGTTTAATAAATCGTGTTGAGAAAACTGGCTAGCCATGTGCAGAAAGCAGAAACTGGACCCCTTCCTGACACCTTACACTAAAATTAATTCCAGATGGATTAAAGACTTAAACATAAGGCCTAACACCATAAAAGCCCTAGAAGAAAACCTAGGCAAAATCATTCAGGACATAGGCACAGGCAAGGTCTTCATGACTAAAACATCGGCCAGGCAAGGTCTTCATGACAAAAGCATTGGCCACAAAAGCCAAAATAGACAAATGAGATCTAATTAAACTCCAGAGCTTCTGTACAGCAAAAGAAACATCATTAGAGTCAACTGGCAACCAATAGAATGGGAAAAACATTTTCACAATCTACCCATTTGACAAAGGACTAATATCCAGAATCTACAAAGAACTAAAACTGATTTACAAGAAAAAAACAAACTCATTCAAAAGTTGGTGAAGGATATGAACACTTTTCAAAACAAGACGTATATGAGGCCAACAAACATATGAAAAAATGCTCATCATCACTGGTTATTAGAGAAATGCAAATCAAAACCACATTGAGATACCATCTCATGCCACTTAGAATGGCGATTGTTAAAAAATCTGGAGACAACAGATGCTGGAGAGGTTGTGGAGAAATTGGACCACTTAGACTGCTGGTGGGAGTATAAATTAGTTCAACCATTGTGGGAGATAGTGTGGTGATTCCTCAATGACTTAGAAATAGAAATTCCATTTGACCTAGCAGACAATCCCATTACTGAGTATATACTCAAAGGATTATAAATCATTCTACTATAAAGACACATGCACACGTATGTTCATTGTGGCAGTGTTTACAATAGCAAGGATCTGGAACCAACCCAAATGCCCACTGATGGTAGACTGGACAGGGAAAATGTGGCACATATACACCGTGGAATACTATGCAGTCATAAAAAATGATGAGTTTGTGTCCTTTGTAGGGACATGGATGAACCAGGAAACCATCATTCTCAGCAAACTGACACAAGAACAGAAAAACAAACACTGCATGTTCTCACTCCTTGGTGGGTGTTGAACAATGAGAACACATGGAAACAGGAAGGGGAGTATCATACACTGGGGTCTGTTGGGTGGGGCTAGGAAAGGGACAGCAGGGGGTGGAGAGGTTGGGGAGGAATAACATGGGGAGAAATGCCAGATTTAGGTGACGGGGGATGGAGGCAGCAAACCACATTGCCATGTATGTACCTATGCAACAATCCTGCATGATCTGCACATGTACCCCAGAACCTAAAGTACAATTAAAAAAATGATAAAGGAGATATCACCACTGATCCCACAGAAATACAAACTACCATCAGAGAATACTATACATACTTCTATGCAAATAAACTAGTAACTCCAGAAGAAATGGAAAAAATTCCTGGACACATCCACCCTCCCAAGACTAAACCAGGAAGAAGATGAATCCCTGAGTAGACCAATAACAAGGTCTAAAATTGAGGCCACAACTAACAGTGTACCAACCAAAAAATTCCAGGACCCGACAGGGTCACAGCTGAATTCTACCAGAGGTACAAAGAGGAGCTTGCAGCATTCCTTTTTAAACTATTCCAAACAATAGAAAAAGAGGGAATCCTCCCTAACTCATTTTATGAGGCCAACATCATTTTGCTAACAAAACCTGGCAGAGACACAACTAAAAAAGAAAATTTCAGGCCAACATCCCTGATGAACATTGATGTAAAATGCCTCAACAAAATACTGGCAAACTGAATCCAGCAGCACATCAAAAAGCTTATCTATCATGATCAACTCGGCTTTATCCCTGGGATGCAAGATTGGCTCAACATATGCAAATCAATAAATGTAATCTGTCACATAAACCAAACCAATGAGAAAACTACGATTATCTCAATAGATTCAGAAAAGGCCTTCAACAGCTCTTTATGCTAAAAACCGTGAATAAACTAGGTATTGAAGAAACGTATCTCAAAATAATAAGAGCTATTTATGATAAACCAACAGCCAATATCATACTGAATGGGCAAAAACTGGAAGGATTCCCTTTGAAATCTGGCACTAGACAAGGATGCCCTCTCTCACCACTCCAATTCAACATAGTATTGGAAGTTCTGACCAGGAGAATCAGGCAAGAAAAAGAAATAAAGCGTATTCAATTAGGAAAAGAGGGAGTCAAATTGTCTCTATTTGGAGATGACATGACTGTAATTTAGAAGATCCCATTGTTTCAGCCCCAAATCTCCTTAAGCTGATAAGCAACTTCAGCAAAGTCTCAGGATACAAAATCAACGTGCAAAAATCACAAGCATTTATATTCATCAATAATAGACAAACATAAAGCCAAATCATGAGTGAACTCCCATTCACAATTGCTATGAAGAGAATAAACTACTTAGAAATACAACTACAAAGGATGTGAAGAACCTCTTCAAGGAGAACTACAAACCACTGCTCACGGAAATGAGAGAGGACACAAACAGATGGGAAAATATTCCATGCTCATGGGTAGGAAAAATCAATATCTGAAAACAGCCATACTGCCTAAAGTAATCTATAGATTCATGCTGTACCCACCAAGCTGCCATTGACTTTCTTCACAAAATTTGAAAAAACCACCTTAAATTTCATATGGAAGCAAAAAAGAGCCCACAGAGCCAAGACAATCCTAAGCAAACAACAACAACAACAACAAAAAAACAAAAACAAAAAAACCAAAGCCGGAGGCATCATGCTACCTGACTTCCACTATCCTACAAGGCTACAGTAATCAAAACAGCATGGTACTGGTACCAAAACAGACATATAGACTAATGGAACAGAACAGAGGCCTCGGAAGCAATGGCAGACATCTACAACCATCTGATCTTTGACAGACCTGACAAAAACAAGCAATGGGAAAGGATCCCCTATTTAATAAATGGTGTTAGGAAAACTGGCTAGTCATATGCAGAAAGCTGAAACTGGATTTTGACACAAAAATTAACTCAAGATAGATTAAAGATTTAAACATAAGACCTAAAACCATAAAAACCCTAGAAGAAAACCTAGGCAATACCATTCAGGACATAGGCATGCACAAGGACTTCATGACTAAAACACCAAAAGCAATGGCAACAAAAGCCAAAATAGACAAATGAGATCTAATTAAACTTAAGGGCTTCTGTACAGCAAACAAACTATCAAGTGAACAGGCAACGTACAGAATGGGAGATGATTTTTGCAGTCTATGCATCTGACAAAGGGCTAATAGCCAGAATCTACAAAAAACTTAAATTTACAAGAAAAAAACCAAATAACCCCATCAAAAAGTACAAAGGATATGAACAGACACTTCTCAAAAGGAGATATTTATGCAGCCAACAAGCATGTGAAGAAATGCTCATCATCACTGGTCATTACAGAAATTCAAATCAAAACTACATTGAGATACCATCTCATGCCACTTAGAATGGCAATCATTAAAAAATCAGGGAATAACAGATGCTGGAGAGGATATAGAGAAATAGTGATGCTTTTACACTGTTGGTGGGAATGTAAATTAGTTCAACTATTGTGGAAGAAAGTGTGGTGATTCCTCAAGGATCTAGAACTAGAAATACCACTTGACCCAGCAATTCCATTACTGTTTATATACAAAAAGGATTATAAATAATTCTATTATAAAGACACATGCACACACATGTTTATTGTGGCACTGTTCACAAGAGCAAAGACTTGCAATCAACTCAAATGCCCATTAATGATCTACTGGATAAAGAAAGTGTGGCACGTATATACCATGGAATTCTATGCAGCCATAAAAAAGGATGAGTTCGTGTCCTTTGCAGGGACATGGATGAAGCTGGAGGCCATCATTCTCAGCAAACTGATACAAGAACTGAAAACCAAACACCGCATGTTCTTACTCATAAGTGGGAGCTGAACAATGAGAACACATGAACATAGGGAGGGGAACATCACACAACATGGTATGTTACGGGGAGGGGGGCTAGAGGAGGAAGGAGAAATACCTAATGTAGATGACGGGGTGATGGATGCAGCAAACCACCATGAATAACTATGTAACAAACCTGCATGTTTGGTCCATATACCCCAGAATTTGAGTATATATATATAATACCCACACATATACCCCAGAATTTAAGTATATATATAAAAAAAGAAATCTTACTCATCAAAAAAATCTCTCACAAATTAGTAAGAGAAAAGTAAAATACTCAGAAGAAAAAATAAGAAAGGAGAAGAAAGCTGAAAGACCACCAAACATATATAAAGGTGTTTAATCTCACTAGTAATCAGGGAAATGAAATAAAGCAAAGAGATACCATTTTACAGTCATTACATTAGCAAGAGACTTATTGGCAAGAATATGGGGAAATGGAGTATATTATACACTGTTGACACAAATGTAACTTGGTAAAACTATTTTGCAGTGTAATACTATCTAGTAAAATTGAATACGGGCAAACATATTATTACCACATATTAGAGAAACTCTCATGTGCATACACAAGAAGATATCCACAAGGATGTTTACAGGAAAAAACTGGAACATTAAAAAGCCAGTTCAAAAAGAATATATATATGTTACATTTATATATTATATGTCATATATGATATATACATATATTTCTTATATATACAAATCTACCATATATATACATGTACCATATATATACACATATATACACATACCATATATATACACATATATACATATACCATATATATGTACACACACACACACATCTTAAACCTGTTCGTGTAGTTATAAGTACATATCTATAAGGACAAGTTTTAAAATGTACCCCAAAAGCATACCTACCAACTCTCCAACTTTAGGACAGTGACTACCTTAAGGAAGAAAGTGAAGGTAATCTAAGGTAAGGAATGTGGACAGGAGTTTAATGAAATCTTTCTTTAAAAAAACTATATTAAATATGGCAAAATATTAACAATTGTTGAATTTGGGTAGCGACTACAGAGGCATCTATTATATCTGTACATTTATGTTTAAAATATTTTATAATTAAAAATATAGTAACTAACATAAAGTAGTCACAAAGGCCTAATAATCATCACAGCAACAGTATTTTCTGTTCATTTATTTTCAATAAAAAACCAAGTAAAGTGCTCAAAAGAATAACATTTTGGAAGTCATGACATGCCTAAGGTGAAGCATTTACAGAAATGTGAATGTGAGCATGATTATACAACCAAGGTTTTCTACTTCTTTAGAAAAAAATTAATGGTTAACTCAATATGTTGTACTGAGCAGTGTTAAGAGAGTACCATAAAACACGCTGTTCTCTCACTCAGCTGAACCTAAATTAAAATCAGTCAGCTTTGAAATTTCCTGACTTCGGGGACCTAGAATTCACCACCTTCACAATGTACTAGCATTATCTTCCCATCTGAGCCCTCTTGGGCAGCAGCAGTAATAATGTGCAGTGTGTGTTAGAGGTTAGAACTGAACCTTCCTTGAGTTCTCAGGAAAATCACCCCCTCTCCCTACAGTGTGAGGTTTGTCAAACTCACAGAGCTTCCTCCAGCTGTGGAGGCTGGTTTCCCAGTGTACTTCATGTTCTGGTCAGACACTTCCATCAGACGGTGAAAGACAAACACCGGCTTTAATCTCCACGGCCTGAAGTCACCAGAATGGCCAGTCGCAGGCAGTGAGGAAGCCAGGCTAGGAGACCAACAGAAACAGAGCCTCTCAGCCCCCATGCCCTTTCACTCGCATTTCAGGGACAGCTCAGAGGCAGCTAGAAATTGCTCCAGGCAGGGTGCTGAGTTGGGCCCTGCTGTTTGGGTAAAATCATAGAGAAGTGTTGAGCCTGAGATGAGTTAATCATAAAGTGTGTGTGAGACACATTTTAAGGGTCAATTTAAAATTTGGCAATGAGATGACTTTAAAATCAGCTTTAGGACTGGACCATCATTTTGTTGGGGCCATTTTGTTTACCAGCATTCACAGAACACACAGCTGCTATGGTTTAACTGTGCCGTCTTTTCCTATAAATGAGTTAAATCAACAACCCTGATGACTAGCAGGATAAAATGTGGCAGAGAGATGCTCTTTACATCCCAGTCCTACTTCACCTTCAACACCCAGATCAAATTTCCTTCCCTTGTTGATGCCATTCTCCTTGGACTCATCTTCTTTAATGAACTCCAACATGTACCAGCAGTGAAGTAGAAAGAGTTTCCAAAGTTTTGTGGCTGTACAGACCTAGATCTAACTCCAATCTCCATTTACTCACTGTAGAATCTCAGGTATTTCATTTAACCTCTCTAGGCTTCAATTTCCTCATCTGAAAATTGGGGAAATAATACCTGTCTCATAGAGTTGTTGTAAGGATGAAATGAGATACAGAGTGGAACTGCTTAGTCCAAAGCCTGGCCTGGAGAAATGCTATTAACCACTGTTGTTACTGACATTCTTCCTGTTCTTTTAATTATTTTTCCTTGTCCTTCAGATTTCTATTCTGAGTTGAATGTGGTTTTTTTGAACTTAGACAAAAGCTTTTATGTTTCACTCCCTACTGGTATTGATTTAAAATGTGCTTTATTTCCAATGAAATAACTTTTCTTGAATTTTTGTTTGACACATGGTGTCTTATATTTTCTCAAACATCATGAAGGACAGAAAAATCCTAAATATTGAGGTCAATTACATGCAGAAGTCAAGGGTCTTCAGTCTTAAGGGCCTCTGTTGACAAAGCCACTAGAGGCACTGATAACCTTTGCTGGCTTCTCAGAGTTTTCTGTTGACTCTGAGGCTTCTATGTTGGCTTAAGATCAGCCATTAGAAAACAGTGAATTTATGTTTTGGTCACACTGTGGGAGTCAGGCTCCTGACAAGAAAGGCCACCAGTGAAGCCAGGGAAGTTGTGAAGTAAAGTTCTTTTCATTTGGATGTTGCCAGAAGAAACAGGCTGAGAACAAAGACCATTATTATAAAATAATGAAATAAATCACTACTCATCTTCAAGCATTAACAAGCTTAGCACATAGTAGGTGCTTAATAATCACTACTGCGTGATAAGTGTGACACTTCTTAGGTGGAGCTTCAATTTACCTGGAGACAGACTTTTTCTGGAATGGTTCACAATAGCCAAGTGCTCCTTACCCAAACCCCTACAAAAGCCTGTAAATAAACATTCACACAACTTGAAACTTATCTTTTATCATTGTCCAAAGAGAAATTCCTGGAGATATATATATATATAATTTTTTTTCTATATATATTCTTTATCTACCTACCTACCTACCTATCTGCTCTGAATATTAGGGAGCATAATTCTGGTAAAAAAAATAAATGTTGTAAATCAAGAAATTTTTCTCATGCAAATTTCAGCTTTATAAAGATTCCAGATGTCAGTGCCCTGTGGGTCCTAGAAAATATGTCATTGTTTTGTATTTCTAAATCTCGTATACAATTATTAAAACTTTTACAATATAACCACATCTCCTGAGACTGGAAACAGGAGTTTGCAATCCTTTGCAAGGACTGGGAGATGCTGCAGTCCCCTCCAGGGCCTCAGCAGGGGTCAGCCTCTACTAGACTAACGCTCTCTCCGGGAAGGTGTCTGTGTAAACATTCAGCTGCTGCCCCTCTGCCTGGCCCTTTGTGGAAGAGCAGTGCATTTTGACAGAATTGTGGAGGGAAAGACCCTCCAAAAGAGAGCAAAACAAACACTGCAGTGTCATAGGATTTGTCCTAGGGAGACAATTCTTCATTGCTGATAATTATAATGGATATAGTACTTTGAAACCTATTACTAATTTTTTTCTTTTCTGTATACATAGCCTTTTTCATAGTCCACACTCCCATCTATCTGCTGGGGGAATGGGAGTTAGAGTAGGAACTTAGGATTCTTTTAATACTAATTTTGTGTCCCTAATGAGGCAATGTGAGGAAAAGTAAGAATTTTAAACATGTTTATGCTTTAACACAATAAAACCTAGATCTGGACTTCAACATGGAGACTGCTAGAAACCAGAGAGAACTCAGGATAGGATATTAGGGAAATTCACATAAGACAGAGAGAAGTACAAAGAGGATCTCCTCTTCTATTACGGCAGTGAGAGGGCAGGAGAAATGGGGCAAGAGACAGGCCAAGGTCTGCAGTGACCACCCACCCTTGGGGGTGAAATTAAAGGAGGAGGGCGCTATCCTTATCCAACTAGGCATAGCCTGAGAACACGGGAGCCAGAGGCCTGCATCCTTCTATGCAGCCCAAGAAAGGTTCCAATTCTCTAGAAGTTCCATATTCAGCTTAGGCCTGCATCCAAGATGGTGTGGGGGAGGCCCAGGATAATGCTCACTTAGGGCCAGATGGAGCCAACTGAATCTCAGTGAGCCCATTCAGGGACGCACAGACGACTACACCTAAGTAGCCACAGAGCCCTCATGAGAACACAGCAGACAACACCAGAGCTGCAACATCACGTAGAGCCACAGGATGGTGATTGAACTGAGCACATGGATCCAGAAACCCTTCTCTTCCTCCTTGCTCCTCCCCACCTTTCCATTTAGTACATGTCACCTCAGATGAGAGCAGTGGGCCCAAAGAAGAAATTGGATTAATGCATATGTAAACAAAAATAAATCATCGAAATGAGACTGTTTAAACCAAAGACAGAGATACTGTTAATTCTCAAGTTTAAAAACACTATCCCCTGCCCTCTCCCCCAGGAGGGTGAGTATAGTGAGAAATACCGGATAGCTAATGGAAAATAATGTACATCTTCTTTGCACATGTGTGTAATAATGTTAAACTATAACATGTCCATACAATCAAGAAAAGAATTGTATATTTTTAATAGCTCCCCTTTTATACAAAGGATTTGAGGCAGCTATAACCTATGTATTAGAAAATAAACACTCAAGGAAAGATCAAAAGATCTTTAATAAGTTTTAGTTATTTGTCATGAAAGGGAGAATGCCGAAGATACACTTAGTTTATGTGTTTTAACATATCGAAGGTTAGTATGAGAGGTGTGATAAAATAAAGCGTTTTCTTTATTTATGAAATGTCAATATTTCTGTGGAAGAAAAGCAGCAAGAACTGTGTTTTTTATGCCTTTATCTTCAGCATTTCCTAGACTTCCTGGAGCATGGTGTATGCTCAGTTAATATTTATTGAATGAATAAATGAAAATGTAAACTGCTTAGCCTCAGAATAGATAGCTTAGGACATTTCTGGAGCTCTCTCAAGCCATTGCTGGTGGTATGGGCTGATGTGGAAGAGCCAGGGGAATCTGATGTGGCAGGAGGTAAGGACTCTCAGTTACCCCATCCCCACCTGAGAGACCTGCCAAAAAAGGAGGAGATCTGGCCGGGCACGGTGGCTCATGCCTATAATCCCAGCACTTTGGGAGGCCGAGGCGGGTGGATCACGAGGTCAAGAGATCGAGACCATCCTGGTCAACATGGTGAAACCCCGTCTCTACTAAAACTACAAAAAATTAGCTGGGCATGGTGGCGCATGCCTGTAATCTCAGCTACTCAGGAGGCTGAGACAGGAGAATTGCCTGAACCCAGGAGGCGGAGGTTGCGGTGAGCCGAGATCGCGCCATTGCACTCCAGCCTGGGTAACAAGAGCGAAACTCCGTCTCAAAAAAAAAAAAAAGACGGTGGAGATCCAAGATGGCCGTTTAGGAACAGCTCAGGATTGCTGCTCCCAGTGAAAGCGCAGAGGGTGAGTGGACGCCGCGTTTTTATTGCCCACAGACTAGGAAATTCCCTGGCAGAGGTGCTCCACGGTCGCCAGCGCGGCTGTTGCGGCCAGCGCGGCTGTGCCGGCCAGCGCCGCTGCTTTGCCCCGCGCGGCTGCTTTGTCGGCGCCCCGGAGCCGCGGTTCTCCGTACAAAATACACCGGTCCGGGTGCCCTTTAGGCTGGCGATTGGAGCCACGGGAAGTCGCCCATACACTGGTTCAAAAAGGGGACTGAGCAGAGAACCAAGACAGTAGATTCCAGGGCCAAAAAAGAAAAAAAAAAAAAAGCGCCACAAACCTCAGTGCCGCTGTTTAAGCCGTCCCAGTGAGTGGCCGCAGGGGAAAACAAACAGACCCCGGCGCCTCTTCAACAGGCGACTGGAACACCAACTTAAAAAAGGCTCTGAGGCAGGGAGCCAGGCGATCAGTCTCGGCTGGCCCCACCCCCACAAAAGAACAGCAACCAGAAACTCTGGATTGAGAGTTTCACAGCCAGCGCAGCTGAACCCGGGAAGGTCCAGCTCTGTGGGGGAGGGGCGTCCGCCATTACCAGGGAGCCCGCCGTTGCCAAGGCAACCCGCCATTGCTGAGGCAGCCCGCCGTTGCCAAGGCAACCCGCCACAGCAGAGACTCCGCCCCAACAGAGGCGGGCCACCATCGCCAAAGCAGTTCTAACTACACCCATATAAACAGGACTGCAGGGAAGTTCACTCGGCAGCGGGGCGGAGCCCACAGCAGCTCAGCAAAGCTGCTATAGGCCGACAGTGACTAGGCTGCCTCTTTGCTGGGCTGGGCAGGTCTGAAGGAAAAAAAAAAAAAAGAAGGCGGCAGCATAACGGAAACTCATAAATAAAGCCCTAAATCCCTGGGACAGAGCACCAGGGAACAAAAAGCAGTTTATGAGTTCTCCTGCAGCAGACCTAAAAGTACCTGCCCAGCAGCTCTGAATGAACAACAACAAAGCTCGCAACTCACCATTTGAGCTCCTATAAAGAAAAGACCGTCTCCTCAAGCAGCTCCCTGACCCCTATATATCCAAAAAGACACCTCATAGAGGAGAGATCAGATTGACACTAGGCGGGTATCCTTCTGGGACAAAGATAGCAGAAGAAGAAAACTGGTAACAACCCTTGCTGTTCAACAGCTGCTGCAGGTGAACCCCAGGCAAGCAGGGCCTGGAGTGAACCTCAGCAGACCTACAGCAGAGGGGCCAGACTGTCAGAAGGAAAACCAAGAAGCAGAAATAACCTCATCATCAACAAACAGAACGTCAATCTGAAAGATTTGAGACCCAATCTGAAAGCCAGCAACTACAAAGTCGACAGGTGGATAAATCCTTAAGGATGAGAAGAAACCGGCGCAAAAAGGATGAAAACACCCGAAACCAGAACACCTCTCCTCCTAAAAGGGATCACAACTCCTCGCCAGCAAGGGAACAAGGTTGGATGGAGAACGAGTGTGATGAAATGACAGAATCAGAATTCAGAAGGTGGGTAATAAGAAACTTCTGTGAACTTAAACAACATGTTCTAACCAAATGCCAAGAAACTAAGAACCTTGAAAAAAGATTTGACGAAATGCTAACAAGAATGGACAAAATAGAAAGGAATATAAGTGAATTGATGGAGCTGAAAACTGCAACACGAGAACTTCGTGAAGCATGCACAAGTATCAACAGCCGAATGGACCAAGCAGAAGAAAGGATATCAGAGGTCGAAGATCAACTCAATGAAATAAAACGGGAAGGCAAGACTGGAGAAAAAAGGGTAAAAAGGAATGAACAAAGTCTCCAAGAAATGTGGGACTATGTGAAAAGACCTAATCTACGTTTGATAGGCGTACCCGAATGCGACGAAGAGAATGAATCCAAGCTGGAAAATACTCTTCAGGATATTATCCAGGAAAACTTCCCCAACCTAGCAAGGCAGGCAAACATTCAAGTCCAGGAAATACAGAGAACACCACAAAGATATTCGTCAAGAAGAGCAACCCCAAGGCACATAATCGTCAGATTCACCAGGGTCGAAATGAAGGAGAAAATACTAAGGGCAGCCAGAGAGAAAGGTCGGGTTACCCATAAAGGGAAGCCCATCAGACTCACAGCAGATCTCTCAGCAGAAACCCTACAAGCCAGAAGAGAATGGGGGCCAATATTCAACATCCTTAAAGAAAAGAACTTTCAACCCAGAATCTCCTATCCAGCCAAACTAAGCTTCATAAGTGAAGGAAAAATAAAATCCTTTGGGAACATGCAAGTACTAAGAGATTTCGTCACCACCAGGCCAGCTCTACAAGAGCTCCTGAAAGAGGCTCTACACTTATAAAGGAACAACAAGTACCAGCTCAACTAAAGGGCAAAACAGCCAGCTAGCACCAAAATGGCAGTATCAAATTCACACATAACAATATTAACCCTAAATGTAAATGGACTAAATGCCCCAATCAAAAGACACAGACTGGCAAATTGGATAAAAAGCCAAAACCCATCGGTGTGCTGTATCCAGGAAACCCATCTCACATGCAAGGACACACAAAGGCTCAAAATAAAGGGATGGAGGAAGATTTACCAAGCAAATGGAGAGCAAAAAAAAGCAGGAGTTGCAATTCTCATCTCTGATAAATTAGACTTTAAAGCAACAAAGATCATAAGAGACAAAGAGGGACATTACATAATGGTAAAAGGATCAATGCAACAAGAAGAGCTAACGATCCTAAACATATATGCACCCAATACAGGAGCACCCAGATACATAAGGCAAGTTCTTAATGACTTACAAAGAGACTTAGACTCCCACACAATAATAGTGGGAGACTTTAACACCCCATTGTCAACATTAGACAGATCAACCAGACAGAAAATTAACAAGGATATCCAGGACTTGAACTCAGACCTGGACCAAGCAAACCTAATAGACATTTACAGAACTCTCCACCCCAAAGCCACAGAATATACATTCTTCTCAGCACCACATCACACCTACTCTAAAATTGACCACATAATTGGGAGTAAATCACTCCTCAGCAAATGCAAAAGAACGGAAATCGTAACAAACAGTCTCTCAGACCACAGTGCAATCAAGTTAGAACTCAGAATTCAAAAACTAACTCAGAACCGCACAGCTTCATGGAAACTGAACAACTTGCTCTTGAATGTTGACTGGATAAACAATGAAATGAAGGCAGAAATAAAGATGTTCTTCGAAACCAACGAGAATGAAGACACAACATACCAGAATCTCTGGGACACATTTAAAGCAGTCTCTAGAGGAAAATATATAGCAATAAGTGCCCACATGAGAAGCATGGAGAGATCAAAAATTGACACCCTATCGTTAAAACTGAAAGAGCTAGAGGAGCAAGATCAAAAAAACTCAAAGTCTAGCAGAAGACAAGAAATAGCTAAGATCAGAGCAGAACTGAAGGAGATAGAGACACAAAAAACCCTTCAAAAAATCAGTAAATCCAGGAGCTGGTTTTTTGAAAAGATCAACAAAATAGACAGACCACTAGCCAGATTAATAAAAAAGAAAAGAGAGAATAACCAAATTGATGCAATAAAAAACGATCAAGGGGATATCACCACAGATTCCACAGAAATTCAAACCATCATCAGAGATTATTACAAACAACTCTATGCACACAAACTAATAAACCTGGAAGAAATGGATAAATTCCTGGACACTTGCCTCCTGCCAAGCCTAAACCAGGAAGAAGCCGAAACCCTGAACAGACCCATAACAAGGTCTGAAGTTGAGGCAGCAATTAAGAGCTTACCACCCAAAAAAAGCCCAGGTCCAGATGGGTTCACAGCTGAATTCTACCAGACATACAAAGAGGAGCTGGTACCATTTCTTCTGAAACTATTCCAAACAATACAAAAAGAGGGAATTCTTCCCAAATCATTTTATGAGACCAACATCATCCTGATTCCAAAACCCGGCAGAGACTCAACAAGAAAAGAAAACTTCAGGCCAATATCCATGATGAACATAGATGCAAAAATCTTCAATAAAATACTGACAAGCCGATTGCAACAGCACATCAAAAAGCTTATCCACCATGATCAAGTAGGCTTCATCCCAGGGATGCAAGGCTGGTTCAACATACGCAAGTCTATAAGCGTAATTCACCACATAAACAGAACTAAAGACAAAAACCACATGATTATCTCAATTGATGCAGAGAAGGCCTTTGACAAAATTCAACAGCCCTTTATGCTAAAAACACTCAGTAAGCTAGGTATCAATGGAACGTATCTCAAAATAATAAAAGCTATTTATGACAAACCAACAGCCAATATCATACTGAATGGGCAAAAACTGGAAGCATTCCCCTTGAAATGTGGCACCAGACAAGGATGCCCGCTCTCACCACTGTTATTCAATATAGTATTAGAAGTTCTAGCCAGAGCAATTAGGCAAGAAAAAGAAATAAAGGGCATTCAAATAGGAAAGGAGGAAGTCAAATTGTCTCTATTTGCAGACGACATGATTGTATATCTAGAAGACCCCATCGTCTCAGCCCCAAACCTCCTGAAACTGATAAGCAAGTTCAGCAAAGTCTCAGGATACAAAATCAATGTACAAAAATCACATGCATTCCTATACACCAGTAACAGACTTAAAGAGAGCCAAATCAAGAACAAACTTCCATTCACAATTGCCACAAAGAGAATAAAATACCTAGGAATACAACTAACAAGGAATGTAAAGGACCTCTTCAAGGAGAACTACAAGCCACTGCTCAACGAAATAAGAGAGGACACAAACAGATGGAGAAACATCCCATGTTCATGGTTAGGAAGAATCAATATCGTGAAAATGGCCATACTGCCCAAAGTAATTTACAGATTCAATGCTATCCCCATCAAGCTACCAATGACCTTCTTTGCAGAACTGGAAAAAACCACCTTAAACTTCATATGGAACCAAAAGAGAGCCCGCATAGCCAAGTCAATTCTAAGCAAAAAGAACAAAGCGGGGGGCATCACAATACCAGACTTCAAACTATACTACAAGGCTACGGTAATCAAAACAGCATGGTACTGGTACCAAAACAGAGATATAGACCAATGGAACAGAACAGAGGTCTCGGAGGCAACACAACCTTTCTACAACCATCTGATCTTTGACAAACCAAACAAAAACAAGCAATGGGGAAAGGATTCCCTGTTCAATAAATGGTGTTGGGAAAGCTGGCTAGCCATGTGCAGAAAGCAGAAACTGGACCCCTTCCTGACACCTTACACTAAAATTAACTCCAGATGGATTAAAGACTTAAACATAAGACCTAACACCATAAAAACCCTAGAAGAAAATCTAGGCAAAACCATTCAGGACGTAGGTGTAGGCAAGGACTTCATGACCAAAACGCCAAACGCATTGACAACAAAAGCCAAAATAGACAAATGGGACCTAATCAAACTCCACAGCTTCTGCACAGCAAAAGAAACAATCATTAGAGTGAATCGGCAACCAACAGATTGGGAAAAAATTTTTGCAGTTTACCCATCTGACAAAGGGCTGATATCCAAAATTTACAAAGAACTAAAGCAGATTTACAAGAAAAAAACTAACAAGCCCATTCAAAAGTGGGCAAAGGATATGAACAGACACTTCTCAAAAGAAGACATACGTGAGGCCAACAAACATATGAAAAAATGCTCATCATCACTGGTCATCAGAGAAATGCAAATCAAAACTACATTGAGATACCATCTCACGCCGGTTAGAATGGCGATCATTAAAAAATCTGGAGACAACAGATGCTGGAGAGGATGTGGAGAAATAGGAACACTTTTGCACTGTTGGTGGGAGTGTAAATTAGTTCAACCATTGTGGAAGACAGTGTGGCGATTCCTCAAGGACCTAGAAATAGAAATTCCATTTGACCCAGCAACCCCATTACTGGGTATATATCCAAAGGATTACAAATCGTTCTACTATAAGGACACGTGTACACGAATGTTCATTGCAGCACTGTTTACAATAGCAAAGACCTGGAACCAACCCAAATGCCCTTCGACGATAGACTGGATAGGGAAAATGTGGCACATATACACCATGGAATATTATGCAGCCATCAAAAACGATGAGTTTGGGTCCTTTGTAGGGACATGGATGAACCTGGAAACCATCATTCTCAGCAAACTGACAGAAGAGCAGAAGATCAAACACCGCATGTTCTCACTCATAGGCGGGTGTTGAACAATGAGAATACATGGACACAGGGAGGGAAGCACTACACACTGGGGTCAGTTGGGGGGAAATAGGGGAGGGACGGTGGGGTGTGGGAAGCTGGGGAGAGATAGCAAGGGGAGAAATGCCAGATGTAGGTGATGGGGAGGAAGACAGCGAATCACACTGCCACGTGTGTTCCTATGCAACAATTTTGCATGTTCTTCACATGTACCCCAAAACCTAAAATGCAATAAAATAAATAAATGGGAAAAAAAAAAGGAGGAGATCTGAGGACTTTGCTATGTGACGACACCCCTACTTCCATAGGTTGTGAGGCTGGGGTGTGTATCTGTGCATGTATAAGGCAGTGTTTTCTGGCAGGGGTGCTTGCTGCAGCCTCAGGTGAACCAATACAACCTTTGCTGATACCCGCTGGAGAGGTATCTAAGAATTGAGACTCTAGTCTCAGGGTTGGTTTAGGAGGCAGAGAAAGAGCACAAAAGCATGGACTCAGGGAGGCCTAAATGTTATCCAATTGCACATCAAGACTGTGCTTTCTTTTTCTGGTATTAGCAATTCAGGGACAAAATTAAGCCAGATAGAAAATTGCCATGGAAGTCAGAATGTGAATAGTGCCCGCATCATAAAGCAAGACAGTAGGAAGTGAAACATTTTGTCTCAGGCCAGACACTGTGGAGCATGGATTTGGCAGATCTGATGCAAGACCCTCCTGATCACAAGGCTGGACTGGGTCATGGGCTGTGCCTGGCACACAGCCTTTGTTTGCAAATCACCCAGTGGCCAGGCCTGAGTTTGCCTTGTGCACTCCTGTGTGCACAATTTTTAAAAACGAAACCTTTTCCCATGCTCTTCAGGTGACTGGCCTTTTGCAATACAGTCAATCAAAAAACATTGCTGAGAAACAACCCACCGTAAGAGCAGGATCAAGTCTTGAGAAGATTGAAAAGTGGGAAGAATAATTTAAGACTGCCCAGAAAGCATTAACTAGCTTTCTGCTTTCATCAACTTTCATAGATTCCACAAGATTATTCTGAACTTCACCCAAATGACGATCACTTTTCTTAATGTCTGGCTGAGTTGTTACATGGGGTCCATAAATCTTAGCTGGTGTTACCTGGCGCTGTTAGTGATCAAGATCACTGGCTGACTGAATATGCACTGGAATAGACATGTTAATCAGCCTAGTTAATTCGCTGGGGTAATTAATTGGTGAACAGTTATCTAATTAGCTAACACTTTCACTTCTCAAAGCCAGAGGTAAATGTCAGATTGAAATAGGTGGTTCTTCTCATTATACCCTAAAAACAAATTGAGAGATATGGCATGGAATAGCAAATAAAATTACGCAGGTGCCAGTGATAGTGAGTCTGTTGAGTATCAAAACTGCCAGTGCTTGCTAGGAAGGAGCAGCAGGTAGACGAGCCTGAGACGAGTCAGGAGGTAAGAGACAGATGTATTACTAAAAGCTATCAACAAGAACTACTGTCCTAAGTTACAAAGGCAGCACACATGTTAAAGACTATTTTGCCTCATAGTCGTCATTATCTTTTCCAAGAGAAGTGTCCCCAGGACTTTTTTTTATATCTGGGCACAGTTGCCAATGTCTAGTTGGTGGTAGCAGTGGCAAAATTTAGGCTACATGGATTCCCCATCATTGAGTCCCCTATTCTTTTACCTTCCTATTTTGTAAATTTTGCTGCCTGACCAAGATGGTCCCAAGGAGGCCAGTGTGGCATTCGAAGAGTTTGCCAAGAATGACTATCACCAGGAAGAGGAGTGTCTTCTAACATGGAACACTCAGTTAGGATGTGAGCACTTGATTCTTGACTGCGATGCACATTCTTAGAGAGAAATCCAAGCATATTAGGAGGTGTCTTGTATTTGCTGCTGTTTGGCATTTATGGACATTTTAGGTTCTGACATGCCTGAAAGCCATGAGACTATGTTCTTCAAACTCTCACCAGCAAAGAACTTCAGCTGATTGCTATGAGAGCAGAGGGAAAAAAAATCAGGATGGAGCTATCTAGTCTTCTAGATTTTCCCATCCCAAAAGTGAAAAGTGAGAAGCATTAGCAAAAGTAGTGAATTCATGCCTTTCTTAGCAGAGACTCTGTTTTCTGAAAATACTAAGCTATATTTCATTATTCCATATGGATTAAACCCTGGTTCAATAGATTTTACCAACAGCCTAGGGTTTAACTAAGGAAAAAGGCCCTGGGAAGTAAGTTTTGTTTAGTTATCAGTCCTTCTATGTGAACTTGAATGAGCAAAGTTCAGATAAAGGGACAGTCTGAGGTCCTGACTTTGAATGCTTTCCTAACTTGTGATGGCAAAGAATGAAAACGAGTTGGCAAGGGGCTGGATATGGGAAACTGAAATGTTTGAGAACCAGAAGTTCTCATGTGTACTGGACACGGTTTTGAGACAACCTGGTAGGCGTGTTTTAGAAACCAAAAGGGGGCTTGCATCTGTACAGTTGTCTCAAAGCAAATAAGTCTGTTTGCAACGTCAAACCTGTGTTGGGATCAAGGACAGATGTAAGGGAAAGGTTCTCACCAACAGCTAACAAGCTAACCAACCTGGTCGAAGAGCTAGGATGCCACACCTTCAGAGGGAGCCTATCTTCTTGAGGAAGCACCGCTCTGAGAGCTGGGCTGTGGTATAAAAGGCATGTCAGGGAGGGCATTTTTTGTTTGATAGGATAATTTAAAATGCTAAAGGGAAAAGTTCCTTAGTAATTTCACAAAAAACTTAATTCTTAAGGGAGAGTATCATTCTAACTTGGAACTGAACTCTTATGACTAGATCTATAATCTGATAGCAAGTCGCAATATTTCTCTTTCTTGACATCAGTTTAAGAGTGACTGTTCACATAGTAGAGAGAATGGCTTCGGTTTTACCTGCCTCCAAAAGATCCATGAGATCTGACAGGAATACATATGTTGGGTGAGTAATTTTGGTTTTTTAAATTTGTTTTGATCAGACAGATGCTCCTTGGATTTTGTATTAAATGATTAGATAGTGGGCCTCTACAGTTAAGCAAATTTCTTAAATGTGGAGATTATATCATTGGACACAGCTCATAAAACAATAAAAATGTCTTTTCAATGACATTTTTTACTCCTTGGTTTTGGGGGTTAGGGATTGGCTCATCTAAGAAAACGGAGCAAAATAGGTCACAAAAAACATGCAAAAGTTTAGCCAACCTTCAGTAGTAAACAAATGCAAGGTTCAGCCTGGGACTCACTATAGAGTTCAGCCCTTAACTGCAAGACCATGGGCTGCATAAAAAGGGTCTCCCAGTGCCCGAGGAAGCTTTAATTGTGTTGCAGGATATTGTGGAGTGATTTCATATGCTTTGTGATGGAACCGACATAGAATTTACTTCTAAAACACAGTCTATGTGATTCATCCCATGGGTAGACATAAAATTGCTGAAGTTGTCTACAAATTTAGCTCCAGTTCCTGCCCCAGGTTCACAGAACATAACAGAGCATTAATCATCGTGAGGCATAAGGAGATTTTGCAAGTTCCCTCCGACTCCCTGAGAGTTGTGTGAAATGTTTTGCTTAGAGCCTCCATTATGAGCATTTCAGAAAACACTCCATTTGCCCATCCCAAACAGAGATAGCTTCCTGCACATTCCCTTCCTTGGGGCAGCCCAGAAGAAAGAGAAAAGGAAAAATTAAGAAGATGAAAATAATGGCAAAGACTTTTTCCCAGGCGGCACTTTCTTTTGGTTACCAATATTTAATACTTACTATGTAGTATAATTTGTGATAAGTTGCTAAAAAGATTATTCTGTGCGTTAGGAAAAGTAAAAAAGTTTGCAGAGAAAACAACACATACATGCTTATTTAGTAAAAATTATATATTTTGGAACAATCAAAGTGTTATAAAAACTACATTCACATTGGGTAGAAATTTGGTGTGAAATCCCAAACAAGATTTTTCTTTGGTACTGATAGAGTGATCATCTTAGAATTGCTTCTTGATGAGCACAATGAAACGAGAAGCTTCTATAGACATTCCCCCAAATTTTCTGACTGAGAAATGATTAGACATAAGGATAGGGCATCAAGGAAAACTAAAGAATATCTTCTAATGAATTAATAGGAGTATTATAATAAAAGTGAAAATAATTAATGAATCTGCTGGTTGGAGAATTTCTCCTTGAAGATAAGTGGCATAAATCAGTGATTTTAACAAAGTCCAGGTCTCCTTGACCAACTCGATCCAAATTTCTAGAGATAGGGTCTAGAGATCAGTACTTTTTAAAGTGCCCCTGGTGATTCTGACATGTAGCTAGAGTTTGGAATCACTAGGGTAGATGAAAAAGACTCTTTTGTAGAGTAATGATTCACAGACTCAGTTGGGAATCCAAAGGAAAATTTTCCAGGTCGTGAAAGCAGTCTTGGCAGGGTGAAACAGAAAGTGTAATAGAATTTGGAAGAAAAGGTGGATGGCAGTGTTTGTCAAACTTTATTGTACATGTGAATCACACAGAGTTTGTTAAAATGCAGATTTTGATTCAGTAGGTATGGGGTGGAATCTAAGGTTTTGCATTCCGAACAAGCTCCCCAGGTTTGCAGATGCTGCTGGTTCACTGACCACACACTGTGTAACAAGGGACTATGGGTAAATTCTTGCCTCACAAGAAAAAAAAGGACATGTCCTTTTGCTTTGGGATTTTTAAGCTTGTTCTGAAGTAGTAGTGTACTAACACTATGGAATACTTTATTTTTGAAACTAGGTGTGTATGACCCAGTAACTAATTAAAAATCTGTTACTCTGGATGCTTTTGAGACAGAAGTTAATAGTATTTTGTTCCACTTTCTGAACAGTTAAATTTAATTCAACAACAGAATTTGTTAAAACTTAGGGATTCAAGAAGGATATCTGAGATAGCTTGCATCAGGGGATTCGCAGTCTTTCTAGTGGGATGGAAACTTAACTGTATTATGATGTGAAATGCTGTCTACCAGCATTATAATGAAGCAAATGCTTTAGGAACACAGTGAGAAAAAAAAATACTGACCAAGGAGAGAAGATGCTTGGAAAAGCGTTCATGGAAGAGGTAATATTTGAACTGGACCATGAAGAAAAATGTGAATTCTGATAGGTGAAACGTGGAAGGCAGGGGAAGGATGTTTGAAGGACAAAGGCCTGAAGCAGGGGTTCTTAACTTTGGCTGCAGCAAAGATCATTTGAGAAGATTTTAATATTTTAAGTCTTTAAATTTAAAATACCGAGTGTCTAAATTAATTGGTTCCTTGTCACCAGTGGTGGTTTTCTTTAAAGCTCTCTGGTGATTTTAATGCACAACCAAAGTCAGAGTCAATAAAGATACAGAGAGGCAAGGCTTGGTAAAACGTTTTGAGGTGTGTGGAATGAAAGGCAGGGGGAAAGGCCAGGATACATCCAGGATTACAGGATCACACCTGTAATTCCAGCACTTTGGGAGGCCAAGGCAGGTGGATCGCTTGAGGTTAGGAGTTCGAGATCAGCCTGGCCAACATGGCGAAACCCTGTCTCTACTAAAATGACAAAAATTAGTTGTGTGTGGTGGCGGGCACCTGTAATCCCAGTTAGGAGGCTGAGGCAGGAGAATCACTCGAACCCGGGAGGCAGAGGTTGGGGTAAGCTGAAATTGGGCCACTGCACTCCAGCCTGAATGACGGAGCGAAACTCTGTCAAGAAAGAGAGAGAGAGAGAAGAAAAGAAAAGACAAGAAAGAAAAGAGGGAGAGAGAGAGAGAGAAAGGCAGGCATATGGAGAGAAACGGGAGGAACAAAGAACAAAGAAGTGCCAGACGGTTCTCGGCAAAGACATGTTGATCCACTGTGGTGTGGCTGTAGATACCTTCTTATCACTAATAACTCAAGTGGCATGTAATTACTACCCAAATAACCAACAGCTACAAACGATCTGCTTCATAATTATGAACTAGATTGAATTAAGGTCATTCATACAGCCATCATCAGCTCACTGTCTTGCATTCGATGGTATTTTACAAAGAAAGAGAGGAAGGACTAGTGGTCTAGGTAGCCCTGTCGAGATGGGGGTTTGGGGTGGAAAGAAAGTGGTGTATTCAGCATGGTTGGTGGAGTCCTTAATGGCAGTGCTGTTCAAAGTGGTGTCCACAGGCCAGCAACATCAGCACCAATGAGGAGCTTCCTAGAAATGCAAATTTGGACATATATCAGCAACCTGCTGAATCAGAATTACCAGAAGAGGAGTCCATGAAGTGTCTGGCTGATTCTTATGCAGGCTAGACTTTGAGAAGGTAAAATAAAATACAAATAGCTTACTCAAGGTTGCACAATTAGGACATATATGGTTGAACTTGTACTGGAACCCCAACAATTTGAATGCAGAGACCAGTAGCTTATATTACATAGCCTCCCATGCAAAGAAATTAGACGACCATTACAGTCAGACAGAACTGAACAGAAACGGCTGTTTTGTAATTTACTGGTTGTTAATCTTGCACAAGTTTCTCAACTTCTGTAAGCCTTGGCTTCTTTGTAAATTAAATTATTAATTTTACCCAGCCCATAGAGCAGTTACGGGATACATGAGTTAATGCACTTGTTAGATGCAGTTTTCATGTCATTTTCATGCTTAATTCATGAAAGTAAGTGTGAGCAAATATTAGCCATAATTATTGTTGTTATTATTATACTACATTGCTTGTCAATAATTTAACCCTAAAAGAAGGTTTATGTTCAGACTCTCTTTCTTGTGAGCTTTCTCTCCAATTTTTTTTTTAATGTACTCTTTGTGTAATTTTCTTTTTTCAGAAAAAGGTTTGTTCATGTTAAAAATCCTTACTTGGATTCAATGGATGAAGACATTCTCTATCACTTGGATTTGGGGACAAAAACACACAACCTACCAGCAATGTTTGGAGATGTAAAGGTAAAAACATTTCTAATTTCAGGAAAAATGATCAAGTTTTCTCTACTAATTATTCTTCTTGCCTTCCCAAAATAATCCATATACCTTTTGCTAGTGAAGTCCCAATAGGAGCTGAAGCCACACTCATTTTCTGAAACAATTTGGAATTTGTATATCATGAACAATCATTTCCACCTCAACAAGACATAAAGGTTCCCTAACGAAATCTAGTGTAAACACGTTATTTGGCTACTCTTGTTCCTGGAGATAAATACAGTTTTATTGACAATACCGCCAGGTGCTGAGAATTCATTATGTTTTAACAGATTCAGCTCACTACTTAACATCTACATTTATAGCCGAATCTCACTAGTTCTCATTTTATTAAATCATAGAAATAACTCAACAAATAGTTTAACCCTAACTATAAATATAATATTATTTCACTTCTGGAAAATAACCGTTATCTAATATTTCATATTATTAAGACTTTTTTGTTTCATAAGAAATATTTCATAAAAATTATTTATCAAATACTATCAGAAAATTGTACTTCTGCATTATGTTTTATCTGACGTATATTTTAATTATATAAGCAATTTGTGTTCATTATTTAAAATAGGGAATACAAAAAAGAATATGATTTTTAAAAAACACCCAGTAGTCCTGCCACCTAAACATAGACATGATCAATTCATTTTTTTCTATCATTTTTAATGAATAGACTTTAAAATGGTTGTAATTATATAACTGCATTCTGCGCTTTATCATGTAACTTTACGTCATTAACGTTTCTCCATGTTACATTCTTTTGAAACATTTATGGGTGTCAAATGGTATACCACATATTACTACGACTATTGACTTTTATGTTAAAATATTTTCCACTATAATCAGGACTCAAATGAACATCTTTGTACCTAAATATTTTTTTACATTTAGGTCAATTTGCTTAGGTGATTCATAGAAATGGTCAAAGAGACTGAACTTTTAAAGAACTTTTGTTTTCCAAAAGACTGTATCTATTTACGGTCGCACTAATGGAGGATCTTGCAGTTTTCACCTGACTTTTTCATTTCTTTAGCAATTACAAGAACAAAAATAAAAGCTTCACATCTACTATTTCACGAATATCTGCACGTTTAGCTCTTTTACGTGGGTTTAGCAGATATTAACTCTCTCCATAAAACAAGAAAATTACGTTCAGAAAGGTAGAAGGTTACAGTTACACTATAGAGTGTTAGAGCTGAGACCTGAACCAAGTTTTTCCAAGTTCAATCGCCAGGGTTTTTGCTCACTGCACTAGGCGGACCCTTTGAGTCACAGTAACTCAGGATAGTCTGTAATTATTTAATCTTAGCTTTTTCACTTACCCAGTGGGTCAAGAGGCAGGTAAGGAAAGGGGAGGAAGAAGAGGGAGAGGCTAAAAAGGAGGAGGAGGAAGAGGGTGGAGGTAGAGGAAAAAGAAGGGAAGAAGAAAGGAAGGAAGGAGGAAGGGAAAGAAGAAAAGAAGGGAAAATGGGAAGAAATAGATCTATGATGTTTATTATCAGTAGGTGCTGAGTGGCCTTCTCCGGCTCCCTCTCTTTTAGGAAGGAAGGTGTGAGGTGTGGGTGAGTATCCTGGCAGCCAGGTGACCCACCCTTTCTTCACTCCTCTCCAGGCTGCGCTCCTGGCCTTTGTGGGACCTATCTCTATCTTGTGCTTCATTTTCTCAATGTAACTTCTTCCCCTGCTGCTGTGTTGGTTACTTATGCTCCAAGAGTCATTGATCAAGACGGTCTTTAATACTCAATAATCAGATTGTACCAGAATTCAAAAGTTAGATTTGAGGTTCACGCCTCACAATAATTATCCCAGAACCCTTGTTAATTAAAAGACTTTTCATAATTAATGAACTAAGGCACATAGCTAGTTAATAAATTTAAAAGACTTGAGATAAGTATTTGAGACAGAACATGATCTATTATCTCCATATCTGGGTGTCTGTCTCTCCTCTACCATTTATGGAGTGCTTTCTATATATCAGACTCTGTGTGGCACATGCAAATGGTACATTCAGTCCCCACAGCAACAAAAGTAGTCATTATCTCCACTTTACAGATGAGAAAACCCAGGCTTGAACATATACATAGTGTTATAACACACATATAATATATGTTTGTCTCTAATAGGCATGACACAGCTGGTAAGTGGAATGGCTGAGATTAAACTTTAGGTTTCTCTGATGGAAAAAAGTAATGGCTCTTTCTCTGTTCAAACAAAACAAAACAACACAAAAACAAAACCAAAAGCACTATGTTTTAGTACTTGTTAGTACTCCAAGTATTAGTTTCTGGGAAATCATTTGGATGGAAAACTTTGTTTTAGAGATAAAAATAAGGGAACTTACATGTATCTCTCTCTCTCGCTCTCTCACATGCACGTGCATGCACACGTGCACACACACACACACACACACACACACGCATGCACACACACAGTTGTCTCATTTCAGTTATAATCCCAGGAAATAGACCTTCATATCCCTGCCTGACCAGATTTTGTTCAGCACTTATTCTCAGACACTGTCATAACCACTATCCAGCCTTATACATTCACCACCCACCTGGTTGTGGAAACTTCAGTAAATTTTGGATAAAAAGACATGTTCTGTGTAAAACCTGTTTTGTCCCATCACAGAGCAACTCTACTGATTGAGCCATTTTGCTGAATAGGAGACAAAAGTGTGTGTATGTATGTGTGTGTGTGTGTGTGTGTGTGTGTGTGTGTGTGTGTTTTGTGTGTGTGTTTGTAAATTGAGGAGCAGGTAACATAGATCCAAATGATCAAAACTGGCCATTTAACCTAAACTAGAATTTTTTCAAGGCAGCAGGTAAAGTCTGATTTGTTCTCATAGATGGTTTCCTCAGAAACTTGCCTTCCTCTAGCCATGTTCTTCTCTTTGAATAAGAACATTCTACATTCAATTTCTTGACGCCCTTAAATCCCAGCACAGCAGTCCTGGCTAAGAAAAGAGGACATAATCCAACAGTACCTGAAAACTCAGCCTTGTCTTCACAGAGATGATAATCATTATTAATAGCATTATCTTCAAATAAAGGAGAACTCTGAGTGTATAAAGTTTAAACTTTAGACTCCAGCAATCACTCCCATTTCCTTTATATTCTTACCATATCTAAAAAATTGTGCTACTTGCTACTGTGAAATCTCAGTAGCTTAATACAGTTTAAGTTTACTTTTCACTCACATTAGGTGCAAAGTGAGTATTCCTGGTTGATGGACAGTTTTCCTACAACTGGTAATTCAAGGACCCAGGCTCCTTCCATAATTGTTACTCTGCTTCCTTCAAGGCATAAATTGCTAAGTTTCCCAGTGTGTCAACATCTGTCCAGCAGATAAGAGTGACAGTATGTAGGGTCACCAATACGGCCTCCTTGTAAGATGGGAGATTTCTATGGGCTAAGACTAGAAATGGCACTCATTACTTCTGCTCAAATTCTAGTCGCTGAAACTTAGACATATGACCTTGTCTAACTGGAAAGGCGGCTGAGATGTTAAGTTTAGCTGGGTGCCCAGAAAGAAGGGCAAACAATTTAGGTAAATAGCTAATCAATCTCTGCCATACTCGCTAGAAAGAATAGACAATTAATACATATTGCAGAGAATCCTTTGAAGTTATCTATTCAATATCAACATCCAAATGTGTCTTTTATAAAATCACTAACTGGTATCCTCTAATTTCTCACTAGAAATTTCTAGTAATATGCAAAATTATTACTTTATAAGACCATGTAATATGCATTTTGAAGGTATCTATATTGCCTTGTTAACATAGAAAATGCATAAAATGCAATAGACCAGATTAATATAACATGGCAAAGTTAAGACTTTTAAGATACTGGGGATATCTAAAGCTGAGTTTTTTTCTGGCAGTCATTAGGCAAAGTCCTTAACATGTTTTTGTAATGCCTCTGACTCCTTGCCAGTGTGCTTCTAACTTCTTTGATAAAACCAGGACAAATGATCATTTTGTTTGAGACATAAACACAGTAAGTGTCACTTAAGGTCAATGTTAGTTGGTGGTCTTCAGCCATATTTTACTTCTCATTAAAGTGGCCGGACTGAAATTTGTGTCCAGAGGTGATGTTTAGTGAATCTGGTTTCGGAGTAAGGAAAGCTTTAAAAATCAAGCTGCTTCTGTCTGTCCATATCATCTTTATGTCTCCAGAAATATTCAGAAATTCCTGTTGATTACAGCAATATCTACAGTTCAAAGGAGAATTCAAACCACAAGCTATTCTAACATCTGTTTTGGTTTTATGGTCAATCTGAATAGTTGTAATTTACATTCACTGGCACCACACAATGAGATTATTTTCAAACTACTGTATTGTGTTAAAAAAACATTTCCTTGGACTTAGATCATGAGCCAAGTCTTAACTATTGATACCAACAAAGAAGAAAATTCCATGAATTCTCAATAAAAAGTTTAAAACTCAGGTGAAACCATGGTCTTAGCCTCTTTTCTACCAGTCTTTATGGCTGACTTCTATTTCAGTCCATTATTAGCTTACGGCTCCATCAGGGAAACTCATAAGAAGGCAGAGAAAAGACAATGTTAAGGGTAGAAGAGAAGCAGAGGGCCTGGATACAGGGCTAATTACACCCCATGATTGAGAATGAGTATAGCTCAAATGGAAATAGAATGCATCATGTAATCAGACCACTCATAGTTAGGGTAAATCATTTGTGAATGGGGCCTTCTATTCTATAACCTCAGTTAGGTATTTCGTTAGACAGATATTCTTTATCCCTGTGATGGACCTTGTCAGCCCTCCCAATCCTCTGTCCAATTCTGTCCACATCAGCAAGATATCACCAACTGCCTTTTCCTTACTAGCGGACTCAAACCAGCTTCATTTGTACTAAATTCTATAATATAGGAACAGTAAGCAAGCTCAAAAGCAGGGATAGGAAATTGCTATGTGATATAAAAAATAATGATCACCATTTGTCCAACACTGAGAAGGTATCTGGATTTGTGCAATGTCCTTTGCCATATGCAATTTCACATTCTTCTTTCAAAACTCTCTGAGGCATACTGTGTTTTTCCTATTTTGGACAACATCTGAGGCACATAGATTATTTGTGTGACACTGAGCAAGCTACTTACTGATGGGGTTGGAGTTCAAAGCCAGGCTTACCTAAACTCGAAGGACAGACCCTTCACTATGTTGTCTTCCCCCTCTCTGCATTTTCCTCACCACTTACTTCAGAATCCCAGACGACTTGGCTCTTGCCACGTTGCGGTGGCCTGTGCTTCCTCCTGAGTGTGAGAGTCTGCCACTGCTCACCTTCTTGTTGCCGACCCCTGACGCTTCTCTCCTCCTCTCCCTGGCATCCACTTCTCCCATACCTGGTCTCTGGGGCTAGTGTACCCCTAAACAGACTGTTATATGAGTAACTGCCATATAACAGATGAGTATTGCCATCTTCTATTAGGTTCAACACCCTTGACTGCTACACCTATCCTAATTTCAGAGAAGATAAAATGTGGATAAAACAAAAACAAAAATAAATCACTTGAATTGAGGCCACAGGGAGATCACACATTTACAGTAATAAGGCTTATTCCGTGAAAATTTCTTCTGAATAAGAAATTGAAAAGTCTTGACATGATTCCTTTAAAGTTTTAAGTTCACACAGTCCATTTCACAATAAAAATTTATGATCGGGGATGGGAAATCAGAAAACATACCTAAAACTGGTAGTTCTGCTTTTGCTCTCATGTCACTTACATGCTATGACCTCAGAACTTACATCCTAAGCATATGTCATGGTAATGCCCAGCACTAGGCTGTCTATGTCAACTTAAGATGCTGATTGGTGTTCACTATAAACAAAAACACCAGGAAACACCTCCTTGAATAATATCATTTATTTTGATTTTGTGATTTTCTTTACTAACTTAGTGCATGAAACTTTGCATCTGTTGCCTTATCTACAGGTTGATGATGCAAATTAGCTAATTCATGGAACATAAACCATGACATCTACACATGCTCTTAAGTAAATTAACTAAAATGTAAAATAAAACATTAGAGTTGAAAGCTGACCAGTGTTTCTTACCCCAGCTGCTATGGCAGGCTCTTGTTTATTTTTATTCACAGTTTGTCTGCGTTGGTGGGAGCCCAAACAGAATGAAAGCATTTGCACTGTTTATGCAGAAGGAGCTCAGGTTGGAGGAAGCTGAAGAAGACATAAAAGACATTTGTGCTGGGACAGACAGATATTGTATGTACAAAACCGGACCTGTGCTTGCCATCAGTGTAAGTATCCATGGTTGCATTTCAGCTAGTCATTGCAGGCTAGAGAAAAAAATGGGAACTTTTCCATGTAGAGGTTCTTTTTCCCTCCTGCTTTGCATTCTTACACAATTAAACTGGGTGTCCAGGTATGAGTTCATTACTGGAAAAAGCCCCTAGGGCAGAACATAGCATGCAGCATCATTTTCATTTATTAGTTACCACTTAGGTATTCAAGTTAGGGGGAAAATCCTCAAAGCACCCCTCCTTTCTCTTTACTTTGTAACTGATTAACACCCCTCAGCCCTCCACCGCAATTTTCCTTCCTCTATCTCTTATCCAGCTTTGGGAATGTCGAGCTTTTAGTACACAGAGGCTTATTTTCAGGACTGCTAAAGTGCTGCTGTTTAACACTATAATAAGCTTGCTGAAAAGCTGCTAATGCATTTCTACTGAGCTCTTATGAATTACTCTCCTGCATTTAGAATATGTGAACAGTTATGGAAGTACACAGTGTCCTAAGACAGAATGAAAGGGGGATGATTTGCAGTTCTAGGGAACATGCAGACTATTTCCCCCTTGGACTCAGCTGGGCACACACTTATGAGGGCATATGTGCATAAGTATCCAATTTGCCTTCCCATGCTTGTCTCTCTGCACAGGGGTGTATTCTGAAGCAATAACTCTGAAGCCATCACATTTCTGGGCAGTGCAACCCTTGTAAGAGGCACAGGCAGGCATGCCAGGGGACAGGGGAAGAATCTCCTGCACAGGGTGGCAGTTCTAAGGAACTGAGTTGTAAGTGGCTCTTACCACAGGGAATAGGCATCATCCATTGATTGTCCTATAGTGTGGACAATCATGAAAATCAGGGAATAAGGAAGGAAAATTATGCAACACCAATGAGGCAGCTAAATTGATCTCCTTTCTGGGCCAAGAATGCGTGAAACTTGCTCAAATGGGAGAATCCATTCACTTATTCACTTGTGCATTCAATAAACCATCACAGAATATCTACATTAGAAGGGAGCTGAATATCCGCTGATTTTGGCAAATTTTTTCTTACCAACATTTGCAGGTTTAGACCACAACTGTCCTATTTTGTCCAGTAAATGGAAGACAAAAAAATAAGTTTCTAAAAAATATGACACTACCATAAATAAGCAGTAAAACTTCAGAGTAAGAAATAAAGCAGCAGTAGACCGATCCTGCTGCCCTGTCTGGGAAAAAGACCTGAAATACATGTCATGCCAAGGTTAGCCAATTAGAAACGGGCCTTACTAGGCAGGCAGGGGATTGACAAATTGTGATTCCTTCTTTGAAAATTCTTCCTCTCCAGTCGTGGTTGAGTGGGGTGTGTGTATGAAAGACAGCACAACAAGTCTATTTGTCATTTTATCAACACGTCACATAATAAGTGACAATCATTAACTTATTAAATGTCTGAGTTAGAAGGAATCTAATAGATCAAATAATAATTCATCTTCTTAATTTACAGGTAAGAAAAAAATAATCATTTGGAAGTCAGGACATATTCAATGGGAACCAGAAATGGGGAACCCAGAGGTTTGAAGTTTCCATAGCTCAACAATCTTGATAGGAGGAGGAAGCTCAGGTGAAAACATCATGGTCACGGCTCCAGTGGTTTTCCAAAGTCTTTGTGTCCAAGAGTAGGACACGATGAGGAACACTTTTGACTCTCTGCTGTTATGTCAGGAAGGAAGTTACTACCAGTTTCTAACTCAGGTCCAGTTTCCACAAATTACAGAATGGAAGATCTTTCTGGAGAGTTATTAGGACATCATGTAGCCACCAGGAATGCTAAATGCTCTGACCTAAGTTGATCCCTTTACTGGTGACATTGATTCTACTGTCCTAAATACTGAAAAATATAACAGGGCTATGGTCATGATCTACAGTAATTTAAACTCCCATCCACGTTCAGTATCAGTTTAAAATTGTTAGGTGGGGAATCTAACCCATGTTTCTATCCTAGTACCTTTCAGAGCACACAAAATTAACAGCAAATTCACTATTTCATTTAGTATGGTTGAAAAGGACTGATGATTTGGCAGCCAAAATTATATTTCCTTCAAATCAAGTCAATCTTGCGAAAAGCTCTTTTTCAAAGGCTCATCATGAAGGGCCCAGTGGGAAGACGGGAAATGGCACCAGCCTGACACACCTGTACACCCGTACACCATGCCATCCCCACCTTCTGCTCTTGACGATGAGGGCTGAAGTCAACAGAAATGGAAGTGAGATACCTCCCTCTGATCTTCACAGATGGACATATCCAACAGCATGTCATGTAGGCGTCAGTTAGGGATGACTTACGTTTTCCTCAGCATTGGCAAAGTCTTAATGATTATGTAAATTTATCCGAGGGCTGTTAACTTGTAATGAAGGAAGAAAATATGTCCTGCTCATGTATCACTTTGCAAGATGTATGATGACTTTCTCTTTCTCTCAACAGCATGGCATGGGCATCCCCTCCATTTCTATTATGCTTCATGAACTCATCAAATTACTCCACCATGCACGGTGCTGCGATGTCACCATTATTAGAATTGGTACATCAGGGGGAATAGGTAAGATGGATTGAATTCTACTATTAGAACTCAGTGATCCCTACATACATAGTAGCTGCCAAAATATGCCATCATATTCAGAGTCCAGCAGAAGCCCATATGGGCTAAAAACTGTCAGAAGGCTGGACTGGAGGAAATTTAAGGAAATCCGCCCACATTGCCTTCTTCTTTTCTCCTTTTTTTTCTTCATGAAAACCCACAGGGAGAGATCTCACTGCCTATTGCAGGATGGTCTTAGGTGTTTACATAAAGAGTAGAAAGTTTGCTAGAAAATATGTTTTGAGGGTAGGGGTAAAATTCAAGTCTTAGAAATTTTTTCAAGTGACAGAAATAAATGTGTTCAAGCAAAACAAAAATCACGAAAATTTCCCAGTTTTATCAGCTAAGTGAGCGAACTGCAAAGCCTTAGAAAAACATTGCTTTGTGCTCACATCAGTTACTACATTACCTCTATTGGCTGTATCTTTTCCTCATCAGTACACCAGAAAGAAACCAGGCTGGGCTTTCAGGAAAGGCTTAAGTGATGCTTCCTAAAGTTTTCACAGAGCCTCCCGCCCTCCCTTCTTCTTTGGCTCTTTAGGCAGCTGTAAGGAGGCCTTGTTTTTGCTTCCAGAATGTGTTGTGATGAAGTTTAGAGGAAACTTCTTCTTCTTCAGCTTTTTCTTAAGGAGCACATCTTGTCAGGGTATGATTTTACCATGTCACCAAAATGCAAATACAGACGCACATGGTAAATTGAGAAGTTTGGTTGACAGGGAGATAGAACTGAATGGACATTAGAAAAAGGGCTGAGATTTGGGAAGAGAAATGGTCATAGAATTAGACATTTTTGGAGCAAAAAGGGATGTCGGAAATCCACACAAGGAGGGGGAGACACGGTGCGTTCAACATCACAAAGGCACCATGGCTGAGCCATGCTTAATTAGAAATTAGACATGTTGGAAAAGATAATGGCCTTTCCACAGCTGTGCTCCAGGAATAAAGCCCAGCCAGGGCCCTTACATCTGGGAGAAAGTAGGACCTTTGTGGACGTCCATTCAAAGAGAGAAATAGAGTGCCAGCAATAAGTGTTAGATCAGGCATCCTTCTAGATTGTCATTTATCCAACAATACCCCAAATAATCTGTAGAAGGGAACAATGCATTTGGGCATGAATTTCAGATAAAACAGCTATTGAAGTTGCCCATAATTTTGGGTTGTGGGGCACAAGGATCTGCCTCCATAGCCCATATTCTTGCATTGTAAAGTCCTGCCTGCTCCAGTTACCACTTGATATTAATGAACACCAGCATGGGCAAGGTGCTTCGATGACCATCAAGCTCTTGGCAATGGTCTTTTATTTCATGGCAACATGATACATACAGCACATAGGCAGTACCAATATCACAATGAAGCCCTATGTATCGTGGCAAATTAACCCTCCGTGCTGGTGTGGACACTTTCATTTTGAAGTTCTGTCCTCAATAAGAACTCTTAGCTTATCAATAAGATGTATTTGCTTATTTTGTTTTAAGCAGCATTGCATTTGGAGATGAAAGATGTACAGAGTATTATGTTGCTCACATGTTCCTTTCCTACATGAGCCAACACACTTTGATAAGAATAAAGTACTCAGTTAAATAGTATGTTGACCATTGAGAAATCTTAACCATCACATAATACACTAATACATTTAAATATTAGGATAGCATATATAAATAACATCATTTTTATGTATATATTTTCAACTCCCCTCTCAATCACTTTCTTAGGACATTGTGAACAATTCAAGAAGCCACTTACTTGGCATGTTTAAAAAGCATCTGGCCGGGGTGTGGCTCACACCTATAAATCTCAGCACTTTGGGAGGCTGAGACAGTGGATCTCTTGAAGTCAGGAGTTTTAGACCAGCCTGGCCAACATGGCGAAAACCCATCTGTACTACAAATGCAAAAAAAATTAGTCAGATGCAGTGATGTGCGCCTGTAGTCCTAGCTACTCTGTTGCTGAGGCAACAGAATTACTTGAACCCAGGAGGGAGAGGCTGCAGTGTGCCAAGGTCACGCCACTACACTACAGGGCAAGACCCCATCTCAAAAAAATAAGTAAATACAAAGTATTTCACCCATCAAGGATCCATCATCAGTGGCCACCTTGGGTCTCTAGTTGGATCTTCTAAAGGATTTTGTAATTAAGTCTACTTTCATCAATATCAAAATTTATGCCACCAGAAGGATAAAGCTATACTCTACAGCAGGGATTAGAAAGCTTTTTCTGTAAAGGACAAGATAGTAAATATTTTAGGATTTGCTGACTGTGTGATTTCTATTGCAACTTCTCAACTCTGTCACTATAACTTGAAAGCAGCTATAGATGGTATGTAAATAAATGGGTGTGTCTGTGTGATAATAAAACTTTATTTACAAAGACAGGTAGGATTTGGTTTATGAACCATAGGTTCGTAGAGCTATAATCTATGGCATCTTTGTGAAAGCATTCACTCATTCAACAAATTTTCACGGAGTACCTATAATGTGGCAGGCACAGAGCTAGACCAGGAGAACTATGAACAGACATTGTTCTTGCCTTTATAGAGTTTATGTTCTATCAGAGAAAAAGATAAACAAATGAGTAATTATAAAAAGTGTTAGGACAAAGAGTCTCAGGCATTTATCAAGATATATCTTCTTATTCAGGCTCTAAATAGAAACCACACAGGGTCAAAACTGGGTCTAAGTCTGGGGAAATTCAATGTAACCTATCTGTGTTGCCTTTTAATTTTTTCATTTGTTTGTTTCCCTTCTGTGGATTCAGATCTTTTTCAGGAAGTTACTTAAGCTGACACCTGAAGAGTGACTTGGTGTTAGTGTGATGAAAAGGTGGGGGGAGGATCAGAGGGCATTCCAGGAAGGGAGACTAACATTTGTCAGAAAACAGTTTCTTAAGTAAGCCCAAGTCCCTTGAGCAGCTCAGACTTTGTAGCCAAGGAAGGTCAGCCCAGACACCTGATTTACATGGAGTCAAGGAGAGAACAAATGTGACAAGAATCAGAAGAAAAAGAGGCTAGAGATGCAAAGAAATTACAGTAATCAAGAAGTCACAGAGAAGATTAAATACTAAGAAGTCACATTGCTTTATGAAAGCTACTTGCTGGCAGGATTATTGAATTTTTTCATGACCTAATTTATTCAAATGTGAGCCCAAAAGCTGGCACTAATTTGCATGTCCAAGAGTCATGTTTGTCTTGAAATCTAAACCCCATCACATTGTAAATGTGCATTTGGAAAGACAACAAATGTAAATGCTTCTTCTGAATGTTATTTAATTACATTTGGAAAAGAAAATAATTTTAAGGTTGAAAACAGGAAGACTCATTAGCAGCTAGCATTAATGTTAGCAGAATAGGTTGCATACCATGTGTCAAAAGTAAACTCTAAATGATACTGTAATCATTTATTCTCATATTGCAGGGATTGCACCAGGGACTGTTGTAATAACGGATATAGCTGTAGACTCCTTCTTTAAGCCCCGGTTTGAACAGGTCATTTTGGACAACATCGTCACCCGAAGTACTGAACTTGACAAGGAACTGTCTGAAGAACTGTTCAACTGTAGCAAAGAAATCCCCAACTTCCCAACCCTCATTGGACATACAATGTGTACCTATGATTTTTATGAAGGTGAGAACAATTTATAAGCTGTGAAGGCAACAGAAAAATGCCAGCCAACTCTTTGTTATTCAAACCCATAATTTATATTAAAAACTCTACTTTAGAAAATTAATATTTGTGGATTAAAAAGGAATCAAAACATCTTTTTTTACTTACTAAAGCATAGAAACACAAAAACATAATGAGCGGCAGAGAAACACTCAGAATGAATTTATATTGAGGGCGGATTTAATCCTCCAAGAACAAATTGAATACTAAAATGCCATTAGTGATGTTCACAAAATCTTATCTCTGTTTATGCCTTTAACTTAAATGAGCAGTTCCAAGAGAAGGGAAGTATGCTGATTCTATGTTTCTGCCATTCATCTGTACTTCAAAAGGGATCTTATCCCCAAGAAAGAATGGGCCAGAAAATGGGGAGAAATGGTTGGGGAGGGCATACAAATTCCACGGGATTGTGTGGTCTCAGAGTGGGGCTTTTGTCTCTCAGCCATGAGTAAGAGGATTGGGGACCCCTTACAAAATTGAAGGTGACTGCCATGTAGCAACACTTGCTACTAGGGATGAAGGTTCAGGGGGAAAATACCTTTAGAAACAGACCCAACTCATCCCAGAAGAAAGAATCTACACAGAGTTCGTGCCATGCCTTGAAGGGTATTTTGAAAATATGGCAGTTATAGTTGTATTCATTTCAAAATCCATACTACTTCATTATAAATTACTTTTATTTTCCCTTTGGATCAAACTTAAGGTATTATATTGAATTTTAAAAAATTATGTTTGGAGATAGGTCATCTTATCTATACATTTTACTTCTGGTTAGTAAAGGTGGTTTTACCACACATTTGTTGTAAAACAGGAGGGCTGTTGGGGTCTGATAGGGTTGAGACCCTCTGTCCAAGGTCACTCACTGATGTGTTAAAGCAGAGTTTGCAAATGGCAGCTCGTTGAAGTCAATGTTTCCTTTGGCTTGCACAGTATTTTTTAAAATGTCAATTATTTTGCCAACATTTATAGTATCTGGAGATTTTATATAAACATCCACATTTCTGGCTTTTTGAAATAACTAGCATTTTAAAATGTAGAATTATATATGCATGGCAGCGTTGGCAAGCCTTGACCCACATCTGGGGCTACGTTTGCTGAAGTTTAGGTAAGGCTGCTCCCCTCAGACCAGACACCCTCATTGACATTACCTGCTTGGCTTCTGCAATGTCTGTGTTTGAATCAGCTTAAATAACACTCTGTTAGAGGTGTTAGCGGGCAGCTCTAATGAGAAGAGAAGGAACAAGGAGAAGCAGACTGCCAGGGATGAAAGTAGTATGAAAGAGATAGAGGAAAGGGAGAAAAAGAGAAAAGAGCACTAAAAAGGGGATTGTGAAAATAATGGATGGCGACAGAGTGCTATTATCCTACTTGCTCGAATCCTTCCAAGCTTTCTTAGGAGTGGGGAGGGATTAGGAGGTCTATTTCTGGGTGTGCACAGGGTGCAGGAGGAGTAATGACATCACAGTTTCCTTTCCTTGCTTCTGTGCCCACTAGTGGATACAGGTGAAATTCACTGGTGAATGAACACTGGGGGCAGCCTGGAAAGGAAAATGTTATTACAAAGAGTGGCGTGCAGCCTGAGAGGTGTGCGGAAAGGGGAAAGGTGGACAGTGTCACAAAGAGCATATGGAGAGGCACAACATCCAAACACAGTCCTTCTCCTCAAGGAGCTTAGCAGCATTGAAACCTTTTTTTTTTTTTTTCTCCCAGCACTTGTCCCTGGGTTATTCCCCAGTCATTGGAGCAACCTGAGATTTTCCTCAAAGGGCACCTCTCACAGCAATGCCCCGCTTCCTGGTGTCCCTGGGCACAGTGCTGGCTGCAGCAACCACTCAGCAGTTACTGGCCCCAGAACTGAGGCCCTCAGCCATGGAGGCTCCTTCCTACATATGAGACTCCTGAGCCAGGGGCAGCCTTACTCCATGGTCCTCTGGTAGGAAGATTCACACAGCACAGTATATCCTACATAGGGAGCATGCTGCAGAGTTAGAGACAGCTGCAGAGTGCTCCAGTCAATAGCAAGCCTCTCGTGATGTCGCTGCCAGTGGGGTGGGACATTCAAGTCACTAAATGTTCTCCTCTCCCTTTCAGGCCAAGGCCGCCTAGATGGAGCACTGTGCTCCTTTTCCAGAGAAAAAAAGTTAGATTACTTGAAGAGAGCATATGAAGCTGGCGTCAGGAATATTGAAATGGAATCTACAGTGTTTGCAGCTATGTGCGGACTCTGTGGTCTAAAAGGTAAATTTTTCATGAATGCTTAGGGTCAAATTCTCCTCTTTCATGAAGCTACTCTTATATCTTAGGAGAAGAAAAAGGGGTCCAGTTAGATATTACTTTGGGTTGAAAGCATGACGTATAATTGTATGTAATATACATTATCTCATAATGTCTGGTGAGTGGGCAGGACATTATTCCTATCATGGAAATAAAGAAACTAAACCTCAGGGGTCAAAAGCAAGTTGCCCAAGGTCACCAGCTAGTTGGTGACAAGGTCAGGGCTCGACAGCAAGTTTGGTCTCCTTCATCCCGGCAGTGGCTGCTAGTTTCTATTAGAACTGCATTCATGGAGACAAGATACAAACAAAATATTCCTAAAAGTGTCCATCAATCATAATTTTAAATTGCATGGTCAGGGAAGGATGGGAGGAGAATAGGCCACATGAATATTTGGGGGAAGAGCATTCTGATCAATGCAAAATCCAAGGCCACAGGCAGGAGCATTCAGGGAGAACTGGAGGCACAAAGAAGAGCTCAGGAGGGGAGAGACAGTGGTGGAGAATGAGAGGAGAGAGGGAAGGTGTGGAGATTGTGTAGGTCACTGTGAGAACGATGACTTTCACTTGGTGTGAAATGGGAAGCCATTGGAGAGCTTTGAATAGAGAGGTGGCTGGATCTGTGTTAACAGAATCGTGGTGGCTGCTGAGCTGGGAAGACCTAAATGGGGTCAAGGGCAGAGGCAGGGAGAAGAACAAGAGGGCGAACACAGTAGTCTAGTGAGAGTTGATGGACAAAGTGATGGCAGTGCAGGTAGTGAGAAGTAGTCAGATTGTAGAAACACGGAAACATGTTGAAGACAAACCCAGCAACATTTGCTGACAACTTGATGTAAATTTGGGGAGAAAGGCAGGAGTTAAAAATGACTCCCATGTTTATGGCCTAAACTACTGGAAGCACGAGGTTGTCATAACTGGGACAGAAAAAAATGTGGGTGAAGATGCTGGAGTGGCAGACATCAAAATGGGTCCAAGCATGCAGGTGAATTTATAAATCTGGAGTTTAGGTGGGTCGTTTGGACTGGAGACATAAAATTCTAAGTTGACAGTGTATAGATGGCATTTAAAGCTATGCAATGGATAAGATAACAATGAGACACAGATGGCGAGAGGTCCTTGCTTAAACGTTAAAAGGGAGATGGGAGAGACCAAGGAGGAGTGGCCTATGAAACTGGCAGTACACTGGGGAAGGGCGGCATCCTGACATGCAGAGAGAAAGGCTTCAAAGATGTGAAGAATTACAGCACAATAAAGCTTCATTTTTATCATAAGCGGAATTTGACTTGCAATAATTGTCCTTACAGTCAATCAATTTTAATCTACACATAACAAACAGAATATATGTGGTCATATTTCTAAGAATGCGTTTTAGAAAAAAGTTATAGTTCTAAGGAGATTGTCAAACCACTATTCTTAACTACTTGTATCTGTCAAAATATATGTTCATGTAAATTCTTGGTAAACTGTAGGAAGAACAGACAATGCATCTTTGTACTTTCTTTTTTTTTTTTTTTTTTTTTTTTGAGACAGTCTCCCTCAGTTGCCCAGGCTGGAGTATGGTGGCGGGATCTTGGCTCACTGCAATCTTTGCCTCCTGGGTTCAAGCGATTCTACTGCCTTAGCCTCCTGAATAGCTGGAATTACAAGTATGTGCCACCATGCCCAGCTAATTTTTGTATTTTTGGTAGAGAAGGGGTTCCACCATGTTGGCCAGGCTAGTCTTGACCTCCTGATGTCAAGTGATCCACCTGCCTCGGCCTCCAAAGAGCTGGGATTACAGGCGTGAGCCGCCGCGCCCAGCCTACCTTTGTACTCTTTTGAAGGACATTGCTAATACCCCCTTTTAGAGAATAATAGCATCTGTTTTTCTGTCTACAAGTTAGTGACTGTGGAAAAGCAGCACCCACGCAGTCTGCAGGGACACCTGGATTCAGATGTTTCTGCTCCAGGAAATGCCTCTTCACATTTCTTTATTATATAAACAAATGATCACCTGAGTCATGTCTCCATGTAAGTGTTACATAATTTGTTAATCAATTTATCAATAGTTAAACATAAAATGCCTAGTTATCAACATGTTGCCTTCGTGAAAACTGGGTGATGACCGTCAGTTCTTTCTTAAGAGGCACCAATTGGCAGCCAAGAAGAGGTCTAGGCTTTGTGGACCCTGGACTCTGAGTCTTTCTTTCTCTTTAGGATGATGCAGAAACTGAAGTGAAGTTATTCTAAGAGCCTTTGTGTCCTTGCTGCAAATCTTTGTGACCTTGCTCTCTCTGCTACCTGCAGGTTCCCCTCCTGGATGCTTTATTCCTACGTTTCTGTAGTTCCTGCCACCCACTGCATTTTCTTTTTTATGCAGCTGCTGAACCTGTTGGTAGCTGATTTTAGCCTGCAAATAGCTCTTTCCCAGGCCACTGCTGGAGGCTTTCACGGAGTAGACCCCTTCTAGGCTGCCAACATTCACACTAAATGTTACATCTGCAGCTCTGTAATTCTGTAGTTCTTGGTGGTATTTCTATCCGGATGTCTTCATGGTGTCAGGGACTCTTTATCTCCCTCAGATACAACTGTTTTAAAAGGTGGATTCCTGGTATGCTGCCCTCTGGAAGATCAGCCACCAAGTACAGAGACAAAAGCCCCATGCATAGGATGCTGTCATATTCTCTTCTTTCATTACTACTTCATAACATCCTGCTCTCATAGCACTGAAGCTTGGAAGCTGGCACCTGGCACCTTTTAATTTTAACCCATTTATAATGCACTTTGTGTGAGCCAGAAAAGCTTCCTCAGGGAAGAGCTGAGAATGCATTCACAGGCAGATGCTGAAACAGGAAGTTAGAGAGGATTTCCAATGGCAGGCAATATGGAAAAAAGGATTTCACCTGGCACCAAGAACCCACGGCCCATTGGCATGTCTCCTCGGCCCCCTCCCTGCCACTGTTAGTTATGGCCCACCCCATCCTCTCTCTCCAGACAGCCTTCTGGGACCTATTCTGCTCCTTTAGTACTACCAGATGACTGGATAACCAATATGAATTCATACTAAGGTGATGGCTTATATGATGGCTTCAGCATATAAATAACAAATTTTTACATAAACAAAGGTCTTCTAGAGAAGCACTGTGCTAACTTAGATGAATTACTCACTGAGTTTGGACCATTTCAGAAACAGACCTTTCTATATCTACTGAGCATGAGGAGGTCATGGGCCCACGTGGATTACTACTTATTATCTTTGCAGTTAATATCATACATCTCAACCTAAATCTCACCTCCTCAAAGAAGTCTTGCATGACTACCTAAACTCACTCACTCACAATGATGTCATTTTATTTCATGTCTCTTCACGTTTACCACCAGTCTGTTTATATATTAACATATATTATTTCATGCATATTAATGTATAAAGGCATATATTGATTATTTCTCTCCATTAGAATATAAGTGCCATAAGAACAGGGACCTTGTTTGTCATTGCTGTATCCCCACCACTTAGAATAATGCCTGCCATATGGGCTTTCAATCAGTATTTACTGAACAAGTGAATGAATGAAAAAAAATGGCCACTAGACTCTTTTTGACCATAGAAAATGGCCATTGCAAACTTTAACCTTCATCCCCCAGCCATATAAGTGGCTTAGAATTGTCCAAAAGACTTAGGAGTATCTCTTAACTTTCCGCATAGGAGGAAGTAAAGCCTTAAAGTCAAGCCTCCCTTTGCTCTGAGGTCTATACAAACATTTATTTTGCTAGATCTGCAACCTCTGGGTCTCCCAGTATCTGATAGGTGGTCAAACTACCTATAATAAGGCCACTGACACCCGTAAGTCACTGTTGCTACCCTGATCATATTATATTCAGGTGAAGGGAAATGGTAGAATTCACCCGATTATTCCAAAGCTGAATTTTCAGCATAATGTAAACCTGTACACTAGAAGCACTGTGCAATGCTCAATTAATGCATCCCCTATCATTTTATAATATGCACATATCTGGGTCTCTCTTAAAACAAAATCTACTTTAATTAAGCCCCAAACATTCTGATTAAAGATGATAATCCTCTTGCACTGTGAACTTGTGATAAGTATGGTTAACTTGTATTCACATTTTAAATACAGTGCTGCCTTTTGACACAGGCTTGCATGACAATATATAGATCCTAATATGTGTATAAGATTAGGTTCTGCTTAAATCCTCTTCTATGTCTAGTTGTTTGCTGCACTCACAGTGGCTTTTCTTTGAGGAATTCAGTGTTATTTCCTTGGACAGACACTGGTAATTTAGGGAAATATTTAGTCTTTATACTATTACCTTGGTACAGTTCAACGAGAGGGAGCACTCGAATCTTGACTTTAATTCCATGTTGATATTCTTCTGCTGTTCCCAACAGTGAAGGATATTGGACTCTGAGAACTACATGAGGATTGTTCATAAAGGTAAAAAGTTACTACAAGGATTAAAGATTATAATCAGTTTGGAGCTAGAGTATTTCTTAACCCTAAAATGAAGATAAATCCAGATTTTGAAAAATCCTTACACTAGGGTACAAAGTGATCAACTGCAGTGCTCTTCACCTTTACAAGAGTAAAACAGACTGTAGCTCAGAGAGGTTATAACTTCTCACCTTCTCAGAGCTGGGAACAGGTGAGCTGGACTTTGAACCCAGCTCTGCTGACTTAGGCCCCTTTGCACCCTGCCTGCCACTTCTTGCCAGCAGCCTCCACGTGGAGACAATAAGTTCATAGTCTCTGGACAGAAGAACCAAAACGTGCACCACTAAAAGTCAACGCAGATTTTTCCATTTTAAGTGTTGTGAACAGATAGTTGTGCCACTGCCACAAGCAAACCCTAAGGGCTGAGCACATACCAATTGACTTAGTGATGGGATCAAATAAAATATTCAACAGATACTTTAGTAGTATGCAGAGCCCTTATTTTGCCAAGAAAATCAGTCACTGTAGCTGGAAAATCAAGTATAAATGATACATAATTCATTTATTACTTTTCCAGGGACAAGATTTGAAAAAATGTTTCTTTTCGCTTTATTTTAACCAAGGCCTATAGTTTTGTTTGATTCATTTTAATTCCCCCCTCCTAGCCTCTATTCCACTCTTGCCTCCCCACTGCCAACAACTCATACATTAGAGATCATCTAGGGCAATTGATTCTACCCTGTCTGGCTATCAATATCTATGGCCCTCCTCTGCCCTGCTATGACTCGAATGAGGCTATCTGGATACCCCTGGTGAGCCTTCCACCCCCACCTCCAGTAAGTACACAAGGCTCCATCCTTTGCCTGTCATGCAGCATCTTTGGTTAAGGATCCCACACCTGGCAGGAGTCCAAGTCCTCAAGGTTACATCTGGACCTCCTGGAGATGACAGCAGATCTTTGAACTAACCAAATCATGTGAGGCATGTAAGCTGAGGATGTGGACTTATGAAAATCCTTTGAGATCTAATCTACTCTTGCTCAGAGGATGAAATGATGTCTTGAGAATATAATTGACCTGCCTGAGGAAACACAGATAGACTAAAACAGAGATGAACTAGAATAGAGATCTGTCTGCTCACCACCACTCTCTCCACTATTCCAAAAGGTGCAAAAAAGTAATATATTTATCCATTGAAAGATGACCTGTACTTGCCTCTATTTGAAAAAGCATTTGCAGCAGCTTTCAATGAAAGAAGAATACATAATAACATAATTTAAACAGAGATTAAAAAAATAGGAGGCATTTATCATTTATTTAAGGAAGTAGATAGGAAGGCCTCCTTTTTTTTTTTTTTTTTTTTTTTTTTTTTGGCAAGGTCTTTCTCTATCACGCAGGTTGGAGCACAGTGGTATGACCACAGCTCACTGCAGCCTCCACTTCTTGGGCTCAAGCCATCTCCCCACCTCAGCCTCCAGAGTAGCTGGGACCACAGGTTCATATAACCACTAAATGTGTGTGTGTGTGTGTGTGTGTGTGTGTGTGTGTGTGTGTGTGTGTGTGTGTTTCCAAAGTTGAGGTCTCACTTTGTTGCTCAGGCTGGTCTTAAACTCCCAGGGCTCAAGCAATTCTCATGCCTCAGTCTCCCAAAGCGCTGGAGTTATAGGCATGAGCCACTGTGCCTGGCCAGAAGGTCTCAGCATTGAAGAAGCCACCCAGGAGTACAATACTTAATTTAAACACCTAGATTGAGCTCCGAGTTTCCTGGAGGCCAAGCTGTAAATGAAGACATTGTGCATTATACAGTCACCATTAGCTAATAAACAGAAACATTTGAGGTTACAAAATCTTGATACAAATGTTAAACTTAAGTGAAATTATCAGCTATATTGTAATGGGCAGTGTCTGTAATAGCACCTTTATGAAAGATATTGGACAATTCTTCATAGGTATAATGAATTGGTTCTAATTCAGCACTGTTTGGGTGCCCAAAGAACTGGGGTCCAGATATGTAAATTTGTGGTAATGATTATTCAGAGATAGAGTTTAAAGTCATTAAAGCCATCATTTTCAAACATTAATATACAAATAATTTAACTGGGAAGATTTTTTTTCGTGTAGATTCACTGCCCTTTCCCAATCCCCATCCCCAATTCTGATTTGATATATCTGGAATAAAGCCTAAATATCTCTGATTCTGATGCAAGAGGCCAGTAGAACACATTTTGAGAAACACCAACCTAGAAGAACAAATTGTTTCTATGCCTCTTACCATTGACCAGCCCCTTTGAATATAAATTTTCCCCACCTTGTTTTTAATAAGCAGCCAACAGCCTGAGATTAATGTTTCAGCAGAGATACAGAAAGTGCAAAAGCTCTGGGTTGTTGATTAAAAAACATTTCCTGTCCTTTACGTGACAGGCATAAAGGGAGCAAAGGTGGTATTTGCTTAATAAACTCAAAGCCTTGAGGGGCAGTGGTGGAGGGTATGAACATGACCAGGAAGAAGTAGAAGAAAGGCCAGGCTGGGAACTCCAAAGCTAATCTTTGCTGCTTTGCCATTTTCCAAAGACCAGCCCTGTTTGGCTTCTGCTGTGCACATCTGCCCAGCCCTGCTATCTTCGCCCATTGTTCATGGGAAAAACTTGTAGGAAGTTCATTCTGAATCAGAGAGGTGGGGTTGAACTGGTGGCCTGTAGGAGTGCATGGAATTTTAAGGGTTCATGGATGAATTTTCAGGGGCTCTGGGACCCCTGAAATTATACACGAACATTTTATGTGTATAGGCATAAGTGTATTTTTGTGTGTGAAAAGAGGTTCTAATTAAGACTTTCATCAGATTTAGAAAGGGGCCATAAATGATCTCAAAGGGCTGAGAATCACTGGGCAGTTCTAGTTCGGCTCAGGGTGCATGAGGCTCCATGTTCAGGTCTGTGTGTTCCCAGAACATTCTAACCCCAAGTCAGTTCACTGACAATCTCCTTGGTAACAGCTAGGTCACTAAGTATCTCTTCCTCCCCCGCAGCCACCCTCCCTGCCTAATCTGAGGATTATGCTAGCAAAGCTGTCAGGCTTAATTTCAGCAAATTGTTTTGGATAATTAGTCTCTTTTAATTGCTCATGGAAATAGTAATTTTAGGTGACAAGATTATTATATGCTGCTTGTTAGTGGATTCTCCAGGGTCAAGAAAACACCACTGAGACTGCTATGACCTGTTCTTTTCTATCTTTGGCATTCCCCTTGAAATCCAGAAAAGACATTTAGTAAAGTCGGTTCCCACTCTGTAAAAAGTATAGAGCACTGGTTTTCTTTTATCCTTTTGCCAAAGTGAAGGATTAGAGAAGGACTTTCAACTTTTCTGTGCTACTGCCAGCCCACGTCAGTCTTCATAGATTTGCTGATCATTAACTTGAAAAGTTGTGGGAAGTTTCTAGCTCTTCCATTTGCCTGTTTACCTGTATAGCCAAGTTGCTTTACAACCGACTGAGTTTTGAATAAACAGGGTCCTAGGTGATGAAATTTTTGACTCAGCTCAAGTTGAATATTTTCATTGCTTTTCACGTCACTGAACAAGAGGGTCAGTCTGACGGATGGGTCAGGGCACATTGGCCTAGTGGTTCACCATGTGCTAACTCAGGGGAGGAATGGTGGAAAGTGGAGAACTCTTATTAGTTTAGGAAGCTAGGAGTTGATTGGTTATGACTATCTGTGTAATAGTCGGCCATTTGGTTGACCTTTCTAAGCCCTCATTTAGTAATCCGTCAAAAGGGGACAAAAATAATACCTAGCTCAAGGCACAGCTGTAAAGGATTAAGTGATATCATAAATGCTTGGCATGTAGCAATAACTAAGTCAAACAAAAAAGATACATGGATTGGAGAAATGTGGAGAAATACATAGAGAAAATATTTCTAAACTGATACATCTGATAAAAGATGACATACAGAATATACAAGGAACTCAACTCAACAGCAAGAAAACAAATTAAGAAATGGGCAAAGGATCTGAATAGTTTCTAAAAGAAGACATACAAAAGTCCAATAGATATATTTTTAAAATGCTCAACCTCACTAGTCATCAGGAAAATGTAAATTAAAACCATGGAAAAGTATCACTTCATACCTGCTAGAATGGCCATAATCAAAAAAGACAAAAGATTAAAAGTGCTGGCAGATCAAAAATGATGAGTTCGTGTCCTTTGTAGGGACATGGATGAACCTGGAAACTATCATTCTCAGCAAACTGACACAAGAGCAGAAAATCAAACACCGCATGTTCTCACTCATAGGCAGGTGTTGAACAATGAGAACATATGGACACAGGGAGGAGAGCATCACACACTGGGGTCTGTTGGGGGAAAATAGGGGAGGGACGGGGGGTGGGGAGGTGGGGAGAGATAGCATGGGAAGAAATGCCAGATATAGGTGAAGGGGAGGAAGGCAGCAAATCACACTGCCATGTGTGTACCTATGCAACAATCTTGCATGTTCTTCACATGTACCCCAAAACCTAAAATGCAATTAAAAAAAAAAAGTGCTGGCAGGATGTGGAGGAAAGAGAACCCTTGACTGCTGTTGATGGGAATGTACATTAGTACATCAATCATGAAAACAGTATGGTGGTTCTTCAAAAAACTAAACATAGGATTACCATATGACCTGGCATTCCCACCTCGGAGTACATATCTGAAGGAATTGATATCAATGTGCTGTAAACAGACATCTGCACGCCCATGTTTATTGTTATTCTCAATAGCCAAGATATGGAATCAACCCAAGTGTCCATCAACGGATGAACAGATTTTTAAAATGTGGTATGTATACACAATGGGATACTATTTTGTCTGGAAAAAGAAGGAAATTCTCTGATTTGCAACAAGATGGATCAATTTGGAGGCTATTAAGTGAAATAAGCCAGGCACAGATAGACAAATGCTGTATGATTTTACTTATATGTGGAATCTAGAAAAATCAAACTCATAGAAGCAGAGTAGAATGGTGGTTACTAGAGGATAGGGGAGCAGGATGGGGAACGAAGAGAAACTGGTCAAAGGGTGCAAAATTTCAGTTACAAGGGATTAAGTTTGAGCAATCTATTGCATAGCATAGTGATTACAGTTACTAATTATACTGAAAAATCTCTAAAAGAGATTTTAATTGTTTTTACCACAAAAATGCAAGTATATGAGATGATAGATGTGTGAATTAGCTTAATCATTTTATAACGTATACATGTATCAAAACATCACATTGTACCTCATAATTATATACAATTACTATTTGTCATTTAAAAATGAAGATAGCATGTACAATTTTAATTACAGTATACTTCTTCCTAAATCTAGATCTTACAAAGAAGTCTAAAGTAGCAGAGAGGTCAAAGAAATAAACATTACTTTCATGCCCAACTCTCTCCATGCCTTCAAAGTTTGTTAATGTAGACACATCTAATCACATATGCACTGAAATCCTTTTTAAAATTATGCAGATTCAGGTGGAGATTATTACACTGTTAGCAATTCAAAGTGGCTAACACTGTTTTCAATGTGGGTAACCACATTCCTTGAAGTCAAAGATTTGTTGTGAAACTGACAATAAAGAATTCATGGCAGTCAATTTCTCTCACTGATGAAACTAAAGACATTGCCCTTATGACAACTTTTCAAAAATGACAGTTTCATTTTTTAAAAAAGACTTTTGTTCTTTTTCCTCTAGTTTCTTATCTATCATAAGATTTCATTCTCATTCTTTAGAAATTAAATGCTAATACATTTGCTTTTTCATGGTGCTGCTTCTTACATTTAAGCATTTCAAATCATGTTTTTTCCTCTCAAATTTCATGAGGGCCAGTACTCACCTTTATTGGTAATTCCTGAGGTCAGTGTTCTATATCTCTTCTGTATTTACTTTTCTCTTCAGCAAGGGCTGCAATGCAGCAGGCAAACTCAAACATTCCACCAAGAAGTAAAATGTTGCCTTGGAAATAATGGCTAGTTCTCCAGTTATATCCTCTAGCAAGAAGATCCTTCTCTAAGAATTGGAAATAGGATAGAAAGCTGGAGATGGCGTGTCTCAGATTGCAAAGCTTTCTCCTTGTTCTCATCTTGAACATGATGCTTTCCTGAGCCTTCATCTAGTCAATTGTGGAGTAAAAGAGGAAGGAGGAGTGTCTGTAACAATTTCAGTTAACTTATTTAAATCAAGTGTTTGGTGGGATTCCACAGTGAGAACAGAAGTTTCAGTAGGTTGTGTCTACATTACCAAAAAACAAACAAAAAACACAATGTACATGTGCTGTGGATGTTGGCATACTCGGCTAATGCTTCTACAGAAAAGATGACCCCATTCCTTTCATCGTTTGTGCTAATTTCTCTTCTAGCTGCTGTGGTCTGTGTGACACTTCTTGACAGACTTGACTATGATCAGATCAACTTGCCTCATGATGTCCTGGTAGAGTACCAGCAACGGCCTCAGCTCCTAATCTCCAACTTCATCAGACGGCGGCTTGGACTTTGTGACTAGACGTCCTAATGGGGCAACCCAAACCTCCCCTGCAAGTTTGTAGCTCAGGTTGTAATGTGAAAGTCATGTATTATTTGTGGCATTTTTATATAGTTCTCATCCACATGCTAAAATCATAATAGAGAGACTTTATGAAATCCTTCTCTCTTAAAAAAGGAACTTATTGTAGAAGAATTTAATACTCAAATTAAATTCAAATTTCATTTTAGAGAAGTTAACTAAATCAGTTTAATAATTAAAGTTTAAAGACTCCTGGATTATGCCATTTGGACTCTTATATGCAGCATTAATTAAGTTCATATCAAAATAGATCAGCCATTTGCAGATACAGTTACCAGTCACTCTGTTTCTGAAACCAATCCAGAAATTCATGTTAGAACATTGTCAGGCACTACTATATATTGGACAAGTGACAGAAACTGATCATCCACATTCAAAATATTTACAGAAAAAAGTGTCAATGTCATATAGGTCTATGTGGAAAAGTTACCATTAGGAAAATATGGCCACACTTCTTTTTTACCCCTGCGCAATTTCAGTGCACCACAGAAGAGGATTCGAGATTTACATATGCCTGTCTGTGATTTTATTTTGGAATTTAACATCTCTGGAGTACATTTTCCTTTCAACCGAAACCCCTGAGTAATGCAAAGAAAGGCCTTCTTTTTTCTTCAGAATCACAAGTGACTCAATTGCCTTCTAGCCATTTTTTTTTCTTTAAAAAAATGTGTTTTGAGGAGGCTGTATCTTTTAATTCCATTTCAATATTAACCAAATAGGTTGAGAAATTCGTAGCAACTGAATTAAGACTTGAGTTCGAGATGTTAAAGGAATCCTTTTGTGTGACCTTGAGGCAGGTCTTGTCCAGACGGGCCTATTGCCCTACCTGTTTGATCCTCTGGGAGGCGTGGTGCTCCTCCGGGAGGCATGGTGCTCCTCCAGGCTGCACAGGCACTCTGTGAACTGATTGCATCTTGGGTTCTTCTCAATCTGACATACTTGGGAGTTGAAATGATGGGGTAAGGGCTGGGTAGAGGATGACTTGCACACTTGTATAGTATGTAATGTTGTGTACATATATTTATATGGTTGTGGCTCATTAATAAAGTTTAATTCCAACACAGTACAGATTATTTGGTTCCCAGAGACATTGCCACATGTGACAGAATGGAGGCTTGGGGGAGGATCCCATGATGGTAGAAAACAGGTCCTACGCTGGCTGAGTCTGAATTGTCCTGCTTCTTGGTGGGGAATGGTTTTCTCTTTTAAGCAATGACAATAAACAAGAGGTGCTTATTGTCACCAATAAACAATCCCTCAAGAGGTACATTGGGTTGTGAACTTCTTTTTGGGACCAAAGACACTTTAAGTGCTGTTTTTAGGGTATCCCAATAATTGACCATCAAATACAAAGGTCAGAGCTAAAAGCAAGCTAGAATAGCACTGCAGTCATTTTCTGGTGGGGTTTTTACTTTGTTTCATAGTTTTTTAGATGAAGTAGTGGAAACCACCTCAGAGTGGTTCTGTAAGCCTTCAGTTTGAACTTTTATCTGCCTGCTCCTGGACAATCTTTTTTCTCTTTTTTTTTACAGGGAGAAGGAGAGGCTGTGGGTGGGAGAGGAATGAAATAACTATAGAGTTAATCTTCTCAGCTCCTGCTAGGAATGAGTACGTGTGTGTACACAGATGCACACATGCATGTATTTGTGTCTGTGTCTTCCTCACTAGTATTTCCTATCTCAGTAAACGATATCAGTTGCACAAGCCAGGAACCTGGGAAACCCCTGTGATGATTCTTTCTCCTTAATTCCCACAGCCAGTCAATCACTAAGTCCTATTAATCGATCTTCCTAAATATTCCCCCAGTCTGTTCCCTTTCTTTCATCGTTTTGGCACCCATCCTAGTCCAGCCCACCATGATCTCTCCTCCAGATCACTGAGGAAGCCTCGCCCCTGATCACCCTGCCTCCATTCTTGAAATTTGATTGGGTTATTTTCCTGCTTCAAAGCCTTCACATTAGTCTTAGACTGAAGACCAAAGCCCTCTGTACAGCTTAGGCATTCCCGACTGAGCTCAGCTTGGTAGCCCAGCTCACCTTGCTCACTTCTTTCCCTTGTTTCTGCCCTCCAGGCACATCAGCCTTGGTTCTTCAGTCTTACCCAGGGCACAAATTCACAAAGGCACAATCCCATGGGAAGGACTGCCTACAGATCCATCCAATGGGACTGCTTAGCTGCGGGGACAAGTGGGACTGAGATCCAACCTGTCCAGCTAGCTCTATGACCTGGACAGGGTGAATCTCAGTCTACCCTGGGCCGCATCCACTGAGAGGGGCCTCTTCCTGATTTATACAATGGTGTTATATGGGACAGTAGGGACTCTTAGTGCCAATGCCCCTTCCTATTTCAGAGACTTTTGCCATCTGTTTCCCCTGACGGTCCCTCACTTAACTCAAGCTCATGGTTTAAATCTCATCTCAGAGCTCCCTCCCTGTGGAAAGCCTTTCCGATCCTCAAACCAGATTCCTTCCAATCCTCAAACCAGATTCCTTCCATGCTCACCCATAAGCCCTCTCCACAGCCCCCTCTACTGCTTCTTCAAAGTACACAGCTTGCAACTATGTCATGATTGAGGTCACTATTTAATTAATGCCTACTGTCTAGATTATAAGGCTCTGGAGAACAGACTGCATGTATTTTATTTGCATCTGTTGCCCCAAGCACCTAAAACAGTACCAGATACATACTAGGTACTCAATAAATACTTGTCAAGTGAAGAATGAATCCTTTTCATAGCATTTCCCTTGTAAACTCTCACTATAATCTCACAGTCTTTGCAAGACTCATGCTTTCCTTATTCAGGCCTGGTCAGCACAGCTCTCCCTGGCTGTTCCTCCCACTACATCTCGTTCTGTAGGAAGGAAAGTCCTCTGTACCATCAGCATACATCTGTGGCACTGTCTAGGACCTCTTGTTTTCTCATATGTACACAGTTTTCCCGTCTGTCAAAACCAAGCCCCAGATTCACCTCCTCTGGGGAGGTTCAATTTCTCCTTGAGTCATCGCTTCTTCCTTCTTTCCTTGAGAACTAGATTTGCACTAGGAAGACAGGAATTTGTTCTCATGCAGATGCTGTATTGAGAAAGTTTATCCTTTCTCATGTTCCTGGCTGTCTTCATCTGGGAGGCTCACATTTCCTTTATACTCTTAGCATGTCACAGAGTTTTGTCCTCTACAGGTATCTTCTGACTGCTTGCCTATGCATGCTCCAGATCTGGGCACCGGCTTTTTACCTCCCCTGTAACATGCTTCACTACTCATTCACCCTTGCCCTCTTTAAACACCCTTCAAGAAGCAGATCGGCCTGCACAAACCCTCTTCTGGTCACTTCTATGTATGTTTGTGTGCATTTTTTGCATTTTTTTTCTTTTGTTCATTCTTTATAAATATATATTCCTCCTTCTTCCCCAATAGAATCTGAGACAGCCTACGAGGTTGAATAATAGCACATCAAGATAATATACGTGAGAACTAAGTGGGCAAGAAAAGGAAAAGCAAAGGGAAGGAGCATCAACTGGTACAAGCCTGAAGCTAGTGCTCCTGTGATCCCATAGACTGTGCATCTGCAGAACATGGACTCTGAATTAGCTTGTGGTCCGCTAGCAGTTGCTTCATGAACAGAACAAATTTACAGCATCTCTAAAATAAAAATGCAAACTAATGATCAGGAGAAAAACAACTAGTCCTGATTCTAAGAGGCCACAGCGTGTAGAGGTGAGTGTGGATCTTAGACTGCCTGGGTGTGGAGTTGGGGGATGAGCCCCGGTCGGGGTCACTGTGTTCACTCCGGGACACTGCCCTGACATTCTCAACACGGGTGCATACTGGATCACCAGGAAAGCCTTTTGAAAACACTGTTCAGAGCTCCACCTCAGACCAACTCAACAAGAATCTCTGGGAGTGAGACTGGGAAGCTCTATTATTATTATTTTTTTGAGATGGAGTCTTGCTCTGTTGCCCTGGCTGGAGTGCAGTGGCATGATTTCAGCTCACTGCAACTTCTGCCTCCCAGGTTCAAGTGTCCTCCTGCCTCAGCCTCCTGAGTAGCTGAGACTACAGGCACGTGCTGCTGTGCCCAGCTAAGTTTATTTTATTTTATTTTATTATTATTTTTTTTTTTGAGACGGAGTTTCACTCATGTTACCCAGGCTGGAGTGCAATGGCGCGATCTCGGCTCACCGCAACCTCCGCCTCCCAGGTTCAGGCAATTCTCCTGCCTCAGCCTCCTGAGTAGCTGGGATTACAGGCACGCGCCACCATGCCCAGCTAATTTTTTGTAGTTTTAGTAGAGACGGGGTTTCACCCTGTTGACCAGGATGGTCTCGATCTCTTGACCTCGTGATCCACCCGCCTCGGCCTCCCAAAGTGCTGGGATTACAGGCGTGAGCCACCGCGCCCGGCCCTTTTTTGTATTTTTTATTAGAGGTGAGGTTTCGGCATGTTAGCCAGGATGGTTTCAACCTCCTGACCTTGTGATCCGCCAACCTCAGCCTCCCAAAGTGCTAGGATTACAGGCGTGAGCCACCGTGCCCAGCCAGGAAGCTCTATTTTTAAAATGTCCCCTAGTGACATGCAGCTTAAGTTAAGAGTTACCAATTTAGCAGAATGGACAGTCTGTGACTCTAGCAGGTGCTCTTCCAGCTGAATTTCTAACACTTTTTAGGCCTTGTCTCTACTGGAAGAGTTATATAAAGATCAAGCTCTTTTACTTGACTCACTCCTCGATGCTAGCGACAGTATCTTATTCATTTTATATCCCAGCAACTTGCAGTATCTCGCACATAGTAAGACTGAAAGGATTTTACATATGTATGTAACAGTTTACAATTGACATAACATATGTGATATATTAAAATTATATATAATTATACATTTTACATTATATATTAATATATAACTCATTCAATCTTACTATGTATGTGTATATATATACATATACACATGCACACATTTGTGTATGTGTATTTGTATGAATATATATATATATATACACATATATTTGGTATGTATATACACATACACATGTGTGTGTGCCTGTTTACATGTATGATATATGAAAATGATATATATACAAAAACAAAAAACTAAAACACCCCAATGAAAGCTGAAACAAAAATGAACAAAATTACAAAAATTAATAAATAACAAAAAGTGGCTGACTACTTCTCAGGGTAATTTTATGCAAATGTTGTCACCTGAACAAGTCTTCAGATAACATGTATATATTAGTCAATATAATTTGCTTTTCTATTCCATGTTTCATTCCAAAACATCGGCACAGTAAACAGTCAAGTTTAATCATTGCTTAGAAAAACTCAATATGTGGTCCAAAATACACAAAATAACATTTTTGACTTATTTTTATCAGCTATAGAACGTTATCTAGTGCATTGCATCCTGTAGAGGCTTCGTAAGAGATGTAAACTATCAACTTCAGGAATATAACAGTTTGAATTTTATTTCTTTCTTTTACAAACACAGTTCTTAACATTTGGGATTCATTTTGGAGACCCCTGATAAAATCTGTGGACCTGATCTGCAGGAAAACACACATTCATACGTACATCCCTAAATCTGCATATATTTTCATGGCTTTGTGCACCTTCCTCAGGCCAGGTTGTGACAGGACACCTATGTCCTCTACCAAAGGCCACAGCTCCCGTGGGTGGCCATTGCCATGCCGCTGCCCTCCCTGGGTTCTGGTAATTGCCCTGCTTCAGCCCTGTCGGATCATGGCTGGTAACAGTTGTTTCCAGCTGCATCATCATCCCTTGTTGCTCCCTAAATCCTGCCCATCCATTTGTAAACAGTCCCTTCAGTAAGTTCTCTCAGTTCCCTGTTTAATTATGCCATCTGGTTCCTGCTGGGACCGAGGAATACAGCCTCCAAAATACATCTGGGGACCAAAACCATTGTGAAAATCACTGACTTAAGAAACTGAAGTCACTCTATATGAAGATCTTTCAATTATACATTTTTTAAATTGCAAAATAGAAGCTAGTCATTTATTTAATGGTAGAATACTTTTAAAAATATAATCTTCTGTACAAAATGTATTCTTTTATTTAGAGATTCTCATGAACTCTCCAGGGCCTGCAGCTTGAGAAACATGGTGCTCGACTTATTTTCCTGGCTGGCTGCTGGGCATCACATGCATGATAGAATTGAAAACCTGAGTAAAAGACAGATTAATGGCCTCTACTGTTTGCCTCTAAGCTACAAGTTCCGTCATCCTGTCACGGAAGGAAATTAAAATTGTCTGACACATACTGAGTTTCATAAAGCCACACTTGTTCCTCTCCAGGACCCTGTGTGCCTCTAGATGTCTATACCATAAATAGATTTTTTTTTTTTTTTTGAGGATTTGATCAACAATCTTCACCTCAGGATTGGAGCTAAGTAAACTAATCTTTAATTGTTAAGGTCTCCCTTTGTTCCTTTAAAAAATAAATGAGTTATACATGTTTTTTTCTTTCCCAGTCCTCCAGGACTTTCTCCATCTTTTAATGGTCTTAAAACAATAGTCAGTGACTCTGCAAACCACTGTCCCCTAAAATGAATAACTGGAAAAATGTACCATTTGCAATCTGCTTCATTATTCACATCTCAATGATTTTCTCCATTTCTGATTTTTTTCACTCCTCTCAAACAGAAGTCATTTAATCTAGAATCAATTTAACATTTGTTTTTCTAAAAAACTGAGCATAGCAGTTTCACATGAGAACAAAAGCCCTTAAGCCACTTTTGCCCCTTGAAACATTAAGCATGATTTAAATATTATTTTTTATTAGTATAATGTAGGTTAGAAATTCATTAGGCAAACAACCTAGATCAATATCATTATTTTGCAGAGGACTGGTCTAGAATTATTCTACCAAAAAGTAGTACTTTAGGGATTGTGTCTATTTTTCTAAATTTATAATATTTCTTGGATAAGCCATTCCATCTACAGCAGCTTAATTGTTAACACTGTGAAGCATTGTGGATATTCTAGGGTTACAGACATTATCTGGGTCATCGGATTTTTCCCATCCCTTGTTAAAACAGGAAGATGGATCTTTAAAAATCTAGATGCTTTTCATATCCAAATCAACTTACTTTTTTCTTTTGAGTTCAAGTTTGCACATTTCCTACCAGCATTCCAACCAATAAAAACCAATGATGAGATGAAATAAAATGTCACTCAGGTTCCATGTACTCTGGGTAAATAATCAGCAGTGACCACGAGCCCTCTATTCAGATGTTTCCTACACTTCATTGTCCTATCTTCAGTGCTATCTTCTCCCTTCCACTAGGACCCCAGAGAACTCACCTCTCTCTCTCTCTTTCTCTCTCTCTCTCTCTTTTTTTTTTGAGACAGAGTTTCACTCTTGTTGCCTAGGCTGGAGTGCAATGGCACAATCTCTGCTCACTGCAACCTCTACCTCCTGGGTTTAGCAATTCTCTTGCCTCAGCCTCCCAAGCAGCTGGGACTGCAGGCATGTACCACCACGCCCGGCTAATATTTTGTATTTAGTAGAGACAGGGTTTCACCATGTTGGTCAGGCTGGTCTTAAACTCCTGACCTCAGGTGATGCACCCGCCTTGGCCTCCCAAAGTGCTGGGATTACAGGCGTGAACCACCATGCCCAGCCAGGACTCACTTCTTAAAGAGCCAGTCCCACAACAGGTTTAAGGCTGCAATGCTATGAACTCGCTCCAAGTAAACAATCAAATGACAGAACAAATATATTTATAAAAAATCTACTTTCTGTAAGTCACAAGGCTAGGTGTTATGAAAGAACAAGCCACCGCAGCTCCATAAAGCAATTTGCAACCTAGTTAAGTTCAAGGCACTAAGACAAATGTGTGGATAACTATAAATCAAAGGATGATCTGATAGCCCCCAAAGGAGAGGTAGAAATAAAAGTGTTCCGAGAGGTTAAACAAAGAAAATGATACTACAGAGCTGAGAGGTTTGGAAAGGGTTTCTTGGCTAAGGTGGTTATTTGAGATGATTTTTACTTAAGGGTATCATTTTGATAGAGATTCTGGGGGAGGTGTGTTACTAAAAGGAAAAGCATTAAACAAGAAAAAATGAGGAAAACACAGGACATATGACTAGAATGTTGAAGAATCCTGGTTGACTAAATCTGAAAAAGTATTTTGGGAGTCTATTAGGTAGGGTTCTAAAAGTCAGGTTAAGAAGATTGGACCATATTGGCCAGGCAATGGGAAGTTGTTAAAAAGTGTAAAAGCACTGGTTCTTTCTCAGATAAAGACCACTAACAAGAAACACCTGGATGTAGATGACCACAACTTGACTGGCTACTTTTCACAGTTTCCAAGGTGGTGGTGGGTGGTCAGGGGGAGGTGGATTAAAGATAAGATGAGGCCTCCAAAGACATTATTTTCTTGTGCGATAAGTCAGTTTCCTTTCTTGTGAAGGTCATTGGCTTCAAATTTTTACCTAAAAAGTCAAGCTGCTTACATATTTCAGAATAAAAATGGCCTTTTCATGTGAAAGATCATGTGCTTCCAAATCTTCTTATGTTAAAAGGCTAAGGAGAGTTCAAATATGACAGAGCCTGAGCAGTAGCTGTGGGAGACAGTGGCATTGGAAGGACTGATGCATGAGAGATGTCAGTGATGATCTCGGCATCTGTGCAGGACTGATGCGTGAGAGATGTCAGTGATGATCTCAGCATCTATGCAGATAAAACCATCTTATGGTTTTGTGGCTAATAAAAAAATAGCTTTTCCCAAAAAATGTATAAAATTTAATTCATTAAAAAGTAAAGTCTCCGTGAAATGCTGATACATGCTACAACATGGATAAAGCTCAGATATCATGTTAAATGAAATAGTGCACACATACAGATAAATATTGTATGATTTCACTTATATGAGGTACTTAGAGTAGACAAATTCACAGAGACAGAAAGTAGGATACTGGTTACCAGGGGTTGAGAAAAAGAGAAAGTAGGATTTATTGCTTCATGAGCACAGAGTTTCAGTTTGGGATGATGAAAAAGTTCTGAAGATGGATAATGGTGATCGTTGCACAATAATGTGAATGTACTTAATGCTACTGAATTGTACATGCAAAAGAGTTAAAATGATAAGTGTTATGTAAGTTTCACTACAATAAAAAATGTAAAGGCTCAATGATAAACATTTTGTGGTTTTTATAATACCAAATTCTAATATACCAATTTTATTAATTTACTCATTGCTGATACTCCTGCCTGCTGGTTGCCATTTCCACGTGGGCTTCTCTGATCTATAGGAGGAGTTAAATAACTCTAGGAAGGTTCTGTGCTGAGTGAAGAGTCACAGCAAAGGAGTTGGGTATGGTAATGGCTACTAGCAGGGAGACTGTGTAGCCTGATGTTCTTATCTCTAATATAAGACTGTATCTGCCAAGAAGTCCTGAATCTTTGAATCAGGCAGTTCAGGCATTCTTGCTCAAGATAGCATAGCTGACAAAAGTTATTTTTTAAAGCACAGTTTATCAGACTAAGGAATGCAGTGAGAAGATATGACTAGCACATCAATAGCTATCAGAAAGAATGATTAAATCTAAAATACTAGAGAGAAGAGAAGAAGGTAGACACACCAGGGGCTATTTCTACAGGATCAAAGTCTGTGGGTTTAAAATGAAATTTTCCTGTATCAATCCAATAGGCATTACCTGGATATAAATACTCTGGTGTCTCCATAACGGTTAGAAGAACTAATGAGGTAACTTATCTTTTCAGGTTATCATAGCATACATGGGACTCTGTGGGGTCAAAATATGTTGCCAGAGAAAGAAATTGTCATGAAGTGGAGGGAAATAATAAGAAAAAAATGAAAGGAAATATTGAGAGGGAAGGGAGACTAGTAAGGAAGGAGGACAGCTGTGGAAGGATGTTATGAGAAGAAGTTTACCGGAAGTTCTGTAAGAGGGAGAGCTATTATACCCCAAAGCATCGCAAACATCTACAAAGGCTGCATGAAATATTTTGGGAAGAGAATCAAAACATGTTGGAAAAAAAGAGAAAACTTAAAGCCAGAGTTGTGATCTAAGCTTACAGCTGATAGACATGGAGGCTAAGGTTTAAAGCTCACGTAGACGTGAGGCCTAGTGTCAGGTGAGGTGGATATTGGAACTAAGACCCAACTAAAGAAGTCTTTCCACCTGCACAGGAGATTCTAGTGAATCTAGTTTGTCTCTGTTTAACAAGCAATGGGAGAAAACATACAATTCCCTGAGAAATTCAAACTCCTTGCCTGAGTCTGGCTTGGAATTTGAATTTATGTTTCAGGAACTCCCACTTTAAAAGATACACAGAAAATTGGGCCACGGAACAGAGATGCCCCTGGTGATCCTGGCATAATAAATGCAAAACCACGTGGGGAAGCAGACACACACAGGTGACACAGAATTCTCACAAAATAGCCAGCCTTGTTGAAGATAAGTCACAGAATAGGCAAGTAACAATATTGTGTGACGCACAGTCAACAGAGAGGAGGATTAGACCCAAGAATGTGAGTTACTAGAGTGGAACTTAGAAAGCGACTGCCAGAGAAAAGCTTTAAAATCATCAAAGCTATAACAAGTAATTAAAACACAACAATAAGAAATATGAAAAGACATATGAGGATCATGGCGGACAGGAGGCAGGACTAGATTGCAGCTTTGACTTGGACAGACAGAGCAGCGTCTGGAGGGTTGCATCGTGAATTTTTGCTCCAGAACAACTGCAGAAATAAATCAGGAAAACTGAGAGGACCCTCAGACCCCCTGAAGAAAGCAGATTGCTTCTGCAGGGCCCGGAGGACAACCCAAATACTCTTGAGTGCCCAAACTGTGGAAGTGGGAAAGGGAGATTGTCCGTCCCCAAACACATACCCCCAATGGGGAAACTGAAGGCCTCGATTATTGGAGAAGATTTTGTGCTTACCTGGAGCTGATTTAATTTAGAAAGCTGAGTGAAATGCAGGCGTAGAGGAAGCAGTGGGAAAAGTCCTGGGAGCTCGTTGGGTCTCCTAGCAAGCAGTTTTTGCCTGGCTTCACAGGGGCGCTTTGGAAGGATGGCCAAAGGTACTGGGAAAAGGCCACAGGAAGAAGGAAATCTCCAGCTGAACTTTGTAACAATTTGAACTGATCGAGAAGCCTCCTTGTCAGAACCTGGGGGAGGGCATCAATCCTGTGTGCTGACTCCACAGGTGGGGGAAGAAGGAAAGCCATATTTGCTCTAGCAGCTGGGAGGCAGGTGACCTGGGGCAAATTCTCAGCCTTTCACACCCACTGCCTAGAAACAGACTCGATGCTATTGGGGGGCGAGGCACAGTGGGAATGAAACTGGCCCTTTGGATTGCATCGGAGCTAGGTGAAGCCTGTGACTACAGGCTTTCCCCCATTTCCCTGACAATCTGCGTGACACAGTAGAGACAGTCATAATCCTCTAGGAACATAACCCCATCGACCTGGGAGCCTCACCCCCATTTCCCACAGCGGCAACAGCAAGACCCACCAAAGGAAAGTCTGAGCTCAGATGCCTAGCCCTGCCCCCACCCAATGGTCCTTCCCTACTGACCCAGGTAGCTGGAAACAAAAGGAATATACTCTTGGGATTTCTAAGGCCCCCACCCACCCACCCACCCACCATCTGTTCCTCCCCATACTACTACTGCCGATGCTCTCTGGAAAGCACCATCTCCTGGCAGGAGGCCAACCAGCACAAAAATAGTGCATTAAACCACCGAAGCTAAGAATCCTCACAGAGTCTAATTCACCCCTTTGCCACCTCCACTGGAACAGGTGCTGGTATCCAGGGCTGAGAGACCCACAGAAGGTTCACATTACAGGACTCTGCAGACAACCACGCAGTATCAGCCTGGAGCCTGGTAGACTCACTAGGTGGCTAGATCCAGAAGAGCGAGAACAATCACTACATTTTGGCTCTCAGAAAGCCACATCCATAGGAAAAGGGGGAGAGTACTACGTCAAGGGAACGCCCATGGGACAAAAGAATCTGAGTAACAGCCCTCAGCCCTAGACCTTCCCTCTGACATACCCAAATGAGAAGGAACCAGAAAACCAACTCTGGCAACATGACAAAAAAAGGCTCTTTAACACTTGCCAAAAAATCACACTAGCTCACTAGCAATGGACCCAAACCAAGAAATCCCTGATTTACCCGAAAAAGAATTCAGGAGGTTAGTTATTAAGCCAATCAGAAAAGCACCAGAGAAAGACGAAGCCCACTGTAAGGAAATCCAAAAAATGATACAAGAAATAAAGGGAGAGATATTCAAGGAAATAGATATAAATTAAAAAAAAATCAAAACTTCAGGAAACAATGGACACACATAGAAATGCAAAATGCTCTGGAAAATCTCAGCAATAGAACTGAAGAAGTAGAATAATGGAACAGAACAGAACAAAATATTTTCTTCACATTATCTGGACTTTTTCTTCTAGATGCCAGGGTTTCAGTCCATGTAGCTAGAAGTTCATGTTGTGCTGTGCTGGATTTCATTTAGCAAGGCATTTATTTTCACTACCAAGTAAACTTTGATTTTATTTTAGTAGGTTTAAAAATATTACTTTGAATAATCTTCCCAAAGTAAATTAGTGTATATTTCAATAGTAACAGGGCATTTGTTGCATCATTTTGTTTTTAATATACTGTGAAGATAAACATTGCAGATGAATGCCATATTTATAAAATGTCTAAAGAAACGTAAGCAAATTGTTTTTGAAATTGTTCATAAATATTAAGAGTTTTAAGCATATGTGGTGCTAAGTAATATTGACATGTCTTGGAAAATGTGCAAGATAGAAGGCAAATGAGGCAACTATTCATTCCTCAAATTTGCTTACCCACAAGCAAAATAAATTCTTTGAGAAAAAATATTTGATGAAATTAGTGAGGCCATCAGTGACATTAAAAACATGTATTTAAATACAAATCTGAATCAAGTTAAGCAGGGAAAAAAACCTTGACCCCAATACTATTAAAGGCAGGAAAGAAAAAGAATGCAGGCATTTGTTAGTACAAGAAGAATTACAGTTGAGGATGGAAACTATCTTTCTGGAGATTATAAAAATATGGTAATAACAGATTTCATGTCATATTTCTCCCTAAGTACCGAGGGGTACAGTTCATTCCATAAGTTGTCAAGCACCTTGTGGATTCTATTATCGTAATTCAGTCCTGTATTGAGTTTCAAATATCTACTGTTCTTAAATGCTCAGTGTCTAAGTTCCGGAGACTTTCCTCTCAGGATCTCTCTAGTCTTCAGCAGTAATGTATCAAGTGTTCATCTTCAAGTGTATCAGCAGCCATTCAATCATTTTTCCAAAGAAATTGATCAAATCTCAGAAACAGTAGAATTCCCAGATTGTTTTTTCTTCCCAGGTCAAACTTCATCATATCTGGGATTTGTTTGCAGTCTTTAAAAATTTTATATCTTAGACTTTTCTCATGACTTCTCCAGGCAAAGTACTGGTCTTAACAAGATTCTGTTTTTCCCCTCCATGTCCTTTACCTTCAAAATGGCTTCATATTTTATCTCTGAGTCCTGAATGCAGAACACAGAGGTAAAATATAGCTATGCCAGATTTTAAGAGATGGTGAAGCTGTATTAATGAGCGCAAAATAAAACCTAGGGAAGTACAGATTCCATAAAAAATAACCAGATATACATCAAATGTAGAAAGTGTCACCCTCTCCATGATTTTTACAACTACCAGGACCATACAAATCAAAACGTACTACAAAGTTACAGTGATCAGACTAATGTCTTTAGGCTAGTGTGGTACTACCGTAAAGACAGACAGACCAATGGAATAGAATAGAGAGCTCAGAAATATGCCCTCATGTATATGTTCAACTGATTTTCAACAAAGGTGACAAAACCATTCAGTTAAAAAAACAGTCTTTTAAACAAACAGTCCTGAGAAAACTGCATATCCACATGCAAAAGGCTGAAATTGAATTCTTACTGTATACAAAACATAAAGGGATAAAAGCTCTAAACATAGCCACTAAAACGATAAAATTTTTATAAGAAAACATGGAGGAAAAGCTTCATGACATTGGGTTTGGTAATCAATTTTTGGATATGACAGTAAAAGCAAAGCAACAAAAGAAAAATATAAATAAATTGGACATTGATATTAAAAACTTGTGTACATCAGAGGATACTATCAACAGGATAAAAGGCAACCTACAGAATAGGAGAAAATATTTGGAAATTACATGTATCTGATAAGGCATTAATTTCCAGAATATATGGAGCTCTCCTATAACACAACAACAAAAATAACAAACGAATCCAATCAAAACATGGGCAAAGGACTTGAATGGACATTCCTCCAAAGAAGAAACACAAATGAACAAAAACCACCTAAAAAATTCGCACCAGCACTATTCATTAGGAAAATGCAAATCAAAATCACAATGAGATACCAGTTCACACTTACTGAAATAGCTGTGATTTTAAAAAAACAAAAACAAAAAGGCAGAAAATAACAAGTGCCAGCAAGGATGTAGAGGAATTGGAATTCTTGTGCATTGTTAATGGGAATGTAAAACGGCAAAGCCACTGTGGAAAACAGCATGGCAGTTTCTCAAAAACTTAAACATAGAATTGCCATATCATTTACCAATTTCACTTCTGAGTATATTCTCAAAAGAATTAAAAGTAGGCGTTTGAACAGATATTTGCACATCAATGTTTATAGCAGTGTTACTATAGCAAAAAGATGAAAACAATCCAAACATCCTTTGACAGAGGAATAAACAAAATTTGGTATATACATACAATGGGATGTTTGCAGCCTTAAAAAGGAATGAAATTCTAATACATTCTACAACATGGGTGAACTTGAAAACATTATAATAAGTGAAATAAGTCACACATAAAAGGACAAGTATTACATGATTCTGTTTATATGAAGTACCTAGAATAGACAAATTCGTGGAGAAAAAAATTAGAATAGTGCTTATCAGAGGCTGAAGGGAAGAGGTGGGCAGTTTTTGGTTAATGGGTTCAGCGTTTCAGATTGAGATGATGAAAAAGTTCTGAAGATAAATAGGGGTGATGGTTGCAAAACAATGTGAAAGTACTTAATGCCACTTAATTGTATGCTTAGAATGGTTACAATAGTAAATTTTATATTATGTATATTTATCAAAACAAAAAGTGGATGTCATGAAAGACAAAAAAGGCTGTAGAAATGAATCAAATTAAAGGAGAACACAAAAGGAATTTAAAAGTTAAAATCTTAACAAGGGAAGAATCTGGGTTAAAGTTGCAGCAGCTTTATTCTTGCAGCTATTCTGTACAGTTATTTTTAAGTTAAAAGTTTGTAAAAAATGAAGAAAAAGATTAAAAGAATTCAAAAGAAAGGGACATATAAAGACTATAGGCAAAGAAGATCCAACATAGTGTAATAGCATAATAAGAGTCCCAGGGGAAAAAAAGGAAACGCAACAAACACTAAAAATTCTAATTTTAAAAATTCCTGAAATAAAATCGAATTCATATTGTGAAAGGGAATATAATTTACTGAGTAAGTATGTTAACCCAGAATGACAAACACAAAGATAAAGTTCAGTAAAACTACTATATTATAAACAAAGTGAAAAAACTCTAATCAGGCAAAAAGATCAAGTAATTCTTAGGTAAAGAAAACCATATTAAAGCCAGCCCTTTGACATTTTATGCTAAGAAACAAAAACGTAAATAAAGTATCTTATACCAGAAAAATTTATTTTCAACTACAAAGACCACCATCCATCTGTTATTAACATTCAAGGACCCAGAAAATATTGTTTCCATGACCAATTCCTGAAGAATCTTCTTGAAAACAGGCTTCAGACAACCTAAATGACAAGAGAGACACTGATATAAAAACTGGCAATATCCATAAATATATACTTATAGAAAAAGATTCAATTATGGATAAAAGAGAGTATGTGTAATATCTATATAATCCATCATAATATAGATACAATGATAACAAAAGGAAAAAAATAGAAAAGGCATAATCACCTTGCTGATTTTTGTGTTTTTAGTAGAGACAGGGTTTCACCATGTTAGCCATGCTGGTCTTGAAATCCTGGCCTCAAGCGATCCACCTGCCTCGGCCTCCCAATGTGTTGGGATTACAGGTACGAGCCACTGCACCCAGCTCGTTTTGTATATATGTCTGTATATGCGTGTATATGTATTATGTATAGGAGTGTGTGTGTGTTTTTTCTAACCATGCTCATTTAAAAGGTCTAGAATAGAAGATCAACTAGTAGCAATGTGGTTAGTTCCAGGTCAGAGCAAGAAATACTCAAAATGAGTTTAGAACATCTTGTTATGCCTGATAACAAACATGACAGATTTCCAAAAGTGGCTGCAAAAATATTTCTTATTTCACATACTTTTATTCAATGTGACCTTGCCATCAATAAGTGGACCTTTTTTCTGGCACCTTTTTAATCTGGGAGAGTTCTACGACTGCTCTGATGAAGAGAATATGGAGGAAGAGACCCTGTACCAGTTCCAGCAGATCTCATCTGGTCTAGCAGCCTGCATTTATGCCTCTTAGAATGTTTGCTATTGGAAAATTCTATCTTGGAACCCAGCTACCATTCTATGAAATGCCAAGTCATCTTGAGAGGTCATGTGTAGGTGGTTGGTCCCATTGACAACCTCAAATGAGTTCCCAGCCAACAACCAGCATCAACTTCCAGCCATGTGAGTGAGTCCTCTTGGTCATTCAGCCAACTTGAGCTTTTGGATGACTACATCCTCAACTAGCAATTGACTACAAATTTATAATATACCCTGTGGTAGGCAGAAAATGTCTCCCAAAGATGTCAATTTCCTAATCTTCATAATCTGTGAATGTTAGGTGACATGGCAAAGGGTATTCTGATTGCTAATCAACTGATCTTAAAATAGGGAGATTATTTTGAATTATCAGGGCTTAATGTAATCACAAGAGTTCTGAACAATGTAAGAGGGAGGCAGAAGAGGAGTGTGGAGTGCTGGGATATGAGAAGGATTAGGCCTGCCATTGCTAGTTTTGAAGATAAAATAAAGACAGCATGAGCTAAGGACTATAGGCAGCTTCTAGAAGCTGGAGAAGGCAAAGAAACTGATTATCTCTATAGGCTTGAGAAAGGAATACAACCCTGTCAACACTGTGATTTTAGCCCAGTGAGATTCAATTCTGATTTCTGACCTTTCAAAACTATAAGATAAATTTACATTGTTTAAAGCATTAAATTTGTGGTAATTTTTTACAGCAGTGATAGGAAATTAATACAGGCCCCAAGTGAGAACTATCCAGTAGAGCCCAGTCAACTCACAGAAACATGAGAAATAATTTTTAAAAATGAGTTTTGAACCAGTAAGTTTCATTGCACAGCAATAGAGAGCTGGCATGGCAAGGAAGTTACCAAGTCTATTAGGCTATCTTAATAGAATTATGAGCCAAACTGAAAAGGTTTCCATTGGACAAGGAGGGCATAAATGGAGCATCAATAAGGATAACACTTTAATAGATGAAATGAACAAATACACTTAAATTCATAACTTCATAAAAATACAACAAAATTGACCATGTTTGCAGGATGTCAAATAACAAACTCATTACTTGTAAAACTGTTAAGTTAAAAAAAAAAACCTCAAACACTTAGCCTACTCCTCTTATACTATCAAATACCAGAAGAGAAAAATTTTTTCTTTATGTTATTTTTCCAAGTAATAAAGGAAAGAGTGATTGAATTTGAATATATTACTACCATGCAATCTGTAATTAATTAATAGACGTAGGCATTGAGGATTAGTGGCAGCAAAAATTGCAAAAAGAGGTTCCATCAGACAATATGATATCCTGCTGGGGGAACAAATCACTGCAATAAAGTAGCCTTGGAAAAAAGAAAAAAAGAGAACAACCCGAATCTTATGTCTGTAAAGCCTCTGGGTCAACTACCAACTTATGGCAAACAGAAAGAACAGAGGAGAAAGGAATGTATTAAACTGTTAAGACACCAAAAAGATAAAGTCAACAAAATCCAGCATAGGAAATTCTGCGTACAAATTTATTTGTTTCTTCAATAAGTAAAATGCAATAGGGGAAAATGGATGGAGTGGGGAGGCCTACAGATTAAAAGACACTCAAAATATCTAATTTAAAAGCTAAAACTGAAGTATAACATTGAAGGATGTTCCCTTGGATAATACAACAATTTAAAAGATAGAACTAAATGGTCTAATCCTGGAGCATTTCAACATCTAGAGATGGATAGAGATGGAGGAGGTCAAAGGGAATTGAGGAATGACCAGAGTAGCAAGAGGTAAAGGAGGCTGGTATCATAGAAGCCAAGGGAAAAGCATGCTCTGAGATGTAGTAGTTGTCAACAGAATCAAATGTTGTCATGAAGTCAGTAAGACGAAAATTGAGAAGCGGTCATCAGATTTGCCAACGCACAGGTCATTGGTGACCTTGCTAAAAGCAGTGTCAGAGGAGCTGAGAGCAAAGCTAAATCAGAATGAGTGACAGTAACTGGAAGATGAAAAGAGACATTTAATGGCTATTGGGAACTCTTTAAGAATGTTTGCTTGAGAAGAGGAGAGATATAGCTTGGTAGCTAAGGGACAATACAGAGTTGATGGCGATTTCTTTTTAAAGTGGAATTTCTTCCAGCATATTTGTATGCTGAGAGAGAGCTTGAAGATACAGGAAAGAAACAGAATAAGCAAAACAGAAAATTTTTGCGGAGTTGAGATGGGATGAAACCTAAAACACACATGGAAACATTGGTTTCTAATAGAGGGAGGTTTGCTCCCTCTGCTAAAGGATGCAAAAGGTAAACGCCCATTTGGGTGTATTTGCAGATTTGGTGGTGGTGAGGTAAGGGAATTTTTACCAGATGGATTACATTATTTCCTTTCAGTTTGAAACAAGCCCATCATCTTCAAAGATGTGGAGCTGTATCAGGATATCCCATTTATTAATCATGGATTGAGGGTAGTGGTTTTTAAATTGTTTTGGACCATTACCCACTAATAAATATATTTTTCTTATGACCCACTATACACAAACACAGATAATTGAAATCAAATTTCATGGCCCAGTGCTGACTCCTATTAGGGATATTCCTCTTTTCTTTCTTTTTTTAAGCATACTAGGCAAACTAGACTGCCAAGAGCAACAACCTTATGAAGCAGAGCACAGGGTTGGGGTGGAGGAAGATAAAGGGGATCCTATTCCGTGTCAGAGTAAATATGACTCCTGAGCAGGGACTGGCCTTGCTGTCTCAGAAATTCATGTAAATTAAGGATACTAAATCAGAAACTGGCGAACAAGATTGTTTCTGATACACTTACATACTAAAATATTGTTTTAAATAATTTTCTTAATTTTTGTCATTTTATTGGGAATTTATAGCATTGACCTACTATAGTATATAAATAAGACACTTCTAAACATTAAAAAATAATTAGACAGATACTATAATCACTACCCTGGTTGAGCAATAATACGTTTCCAGTAACTTGGAAGCCCCTACTCCCAACTGTCTCTCCATCTCTGAGAGGTAAGCATTACCTTGATTCTACATTTAATCATTCTATTTTTTTCTATTATTTTGTCACTTATGCATATATCCCTAAATAACATAGGTTAGTTTGGCCTGCTTTTGTACCTTAGACAAATAAAATGCTACACAATATGCCTGCTTTTGTATCTGACTCCTTTCACTAAATATTATGTCCATGATGCTATTTTATTCATTTTCATTGCTGGATACAATTCTGTATATGAATATACTACATTTTTTATATTTATTTACTGTTGAACATTTGGCTTGTTTTTATTTGGGAATCCTAGTTTATGTCCTCCTATACACATGCAGGAGCTTCTCAAGAGCATCTAGCAGTAGAATTGCTGCATCAAACAGTATGAATACTTTCAACCTTATCAGTTAAGTTCAAATGTTTCCAGTTTACGCTCCCACTCCAGTATGTGTTTCCCATTGTTCTATATTATGACTAATTGATATTGTTAGATTTCTTGATATTGTTGCCAGTCTGGTGGGTACATATTGGTAATTCATTGGGGCTTTAATTGGTGCTTCTATATTTTCATATGTTCATTAGCCATTTGGATTTCAGATTTATTTGATTTTTTTTTTTCAAGAAAAAAAATGCTAGTTAGATCTGATCTTTGACAAATCTCAAGAAAACAAGCAATGGGGAAAGGATTCCTTATTTAATAAATAGTCCTTGGAGAACTGGCTAGCTATATGCAGAAAATTGAAACTGGATTCCTTCCTTATACCTTTTACAAAAAGGAACTCATTACAGATTAAAGATGTAAATGTAAATCCCAAAACCATAAAAAACCTAGAAGAAAATCTAGGCAAAACCATTCAGGACAAAGGCACAAGCAGAGATTTCACGATGAAATGCCAAAAGCAATTGCAGCAAAAGCAAAAATTGACAAATGGGATCTAATTAAACTAAAGAGCTTCTGCACAGTTAAAAAAAAAAAAATTGTCATCAGAGAGAACAGAGAACCTAAAGAATGAAAGCAATTTTTTGCAATCTATCCATCTGACAAAGGTCTAATACCCAGCGTCTACAAGGAACCACCACATGTCACTCAATTGTTCTCCAAATGGTGGTGCTACCCCTCACAGTACTATCACCAGCTATTAGTCTGACTGTTGGGAAAATGTAAAGGGAATGATATTCAGCTGGAATTTGAGTGTGATCCTCTGGACATCAGTGTGGATGTTGATGTTGGAAAGGATCCGTGGACTCTGAGCAGTATCCGTGTCATGATGTTTAGAGAGGGTATGCTCTGACATGACAGGGCTTTCTTGGGTCTATGTCTGAGGCATCACATCAAGCAAACTGAGGGCCCATAAAGGAACATCATAACCCCAGGAGATACCTTAAACACTAATGCTCACTATTCCTTACTTAGCTCTTGTAAAACAATTCTTCCTCTCTTTTTATGAGATGTTATGATGAGGCAACTAGAAGGGCGTTAGAATAAATTTTGGAATGCAGATAAGGATATTGTCCATAGAATCTTTTGTGAAGATTTATTCTAATGGGGTTGTACTTGTATTTTTTATTTCCATGATGTTGGGACAATCATAAAGTAAAAGATTCCAATAGTTGGACTGGCCTTTTATTTTTTTTTAAAACATTATTCCAGTAATTGCGTGGAGACTGCAACCCCTGGGAGGTAGGTGAGAGCTACAATAGAGAAAGAAATGTCAGGCAGCTGCAACAGAGAGAGAAAGGAGGGGAGAAATCTTAATGGTAACATGGCAACTTTTAACAACACTAACTTGCTATTCTGCTTGAAAAATCATTTTTAGAAATAGTCAAATATTTATGCTTGAGTTTTATTTGAAATGCTCCTTTTCCATAAAAATCATCTAAATATTTAATAATTTGGAACTTTTGACAGCATTCCAAATATTATGAAATTTTAAATATTTCTTCTAAATAATCACACAAATATATATATTTTTCCAAACCAAAACAGATATTCCCATGCTTGAAATGTTATTTCTAATTTCTAATTTATTATTTTTTTTTCTAATTTGTTCTTAACGGCTTATTTGCAAAATGAAATTGTTTGGATGATTAACCAGTTTGCAGTAAACATGGTGTACCAAATTGGTTTCTAAATTTAGAGAAAGGTTGAGTCTCTTCTTTTAATAATCAAGAAATAACAGAAATATTAATGATAATGAAGCTTCCATAATTAAAAAGTCAAATTCTGAAATAGCAAGCAGAAATGAACATTAGCAGGTAGCAGCTACATAATTTATAATTCTCACAAATAGTTATTTTGAGCTCTTTTCATAGGATAACACAACCTCCAACATGCAGTTTACTAAAATATAGTGTATGTACTACATGTGCCATAATTCAGTTCCATAATTTGGGGGAATTTAGTACTATTAAATATAACTTAAAGATGCAAGTATACTTAAAGATCACAAAAGAAAGGCAAAGTTGTTTTATTAGATGCTATAATTTCTATGTGTGCTATTTCAAACATTTTAGAAAGTATTATTATTCATATAAATGTTTCCAAAGAAAAATTTCCTTTACCTAAAGAATTTGAGGATGAGCTCTATATTTTAAATACAGTAGACTCCATGTCTTTTCTTGGAGGTTTTTGAGGACTAATTTTTGGTAATATCTCTTTGGCATAAAGTGTTCTATGAAGTCCAGCTTCTCGAAGCGCTAACTCAAAGCGAAGTCTAGGGTCAGAAATTATCTGTAGAAATAAAAACACAATTTAAATAAATAGCAATTCATTAAACTAAAATAACTTTTAACATTTAGTTCCATGTTTTCCCAAGCTAATTTGTTTTTGCTGGACAGATGACTAGGTGACAGTAAACTTTGGGAAGACAGTGACTATATTTTGGAAACATCCAAACCTTTTTGACATCATTACTTTTCAGTACATCAGCAGTTTCCAATATAAGGTGTATAGTATATTGTGCACTAGATTAGTCAAAATATAATGCATTAAAATCATTAAAAGATAAAGTAAAAGAAGCTTACTTTCAGTACTACTATTGATTCATGACTTTTTGCTGGCTGGAATTATAAAATACAGATAATCATTGATTAAAATAAATCTAATCCACAGCCTCGTACATCTGTCTTTAAAATGACATCTTAATTTCTCCATCATTTGGCAATATGTAAATTAAGTTTAAACACATGGCCAGCACTTGAAAAACAAAATCAATAGCACTTTTCTTTCAAGGCTGGATTTCTATTTCAAACAGAAGTAGAAAATGCCTCCATCAATCTGATTCTAAGTGGGAGCAGACATATGAGTAGTTCAATTTCTGTTTTCATTTATAGCTGATTGGATCTTATTCCTCTTCCCCTCCTCCTATGAATATTAAATGCCAACAGACACTGTTTGAAATAAGAAGGTGGCTACATATGGATTTTACCTAATGAGGCATTTTACATGGACTTGAAGTCCCCCTAGAGGATGAGATAATAAGCTATTAAAAGCAGCCCTTCCAGGAGCTCTTAGACAAATTGAGGCAATAAAAATGTACACCGATAGCTACAGATTACGGCAACACGTGGCAGATGCCCTAAAAGTAGTAAAACACGGAGATGCATCTTTTGGTGCTGGTGGCATGAGAATGGTCTTGGTGAAGATGGGCAATTAAACTAACCTTAAAGTGTAACTTAGTCTATAAAGCAGACTGGGGGGAAAGAGACCCAATGAGAAAGGAAGACACATACAAACTCAGAGGTGAAATAGGTCAACTTGGGAGAAGGGTAGTTTGAGCAGAGCACTGGTTACCATTGAGGAACACTGGAAACAGATGCTTCTCAGACTACGATTTGAACTTCAAAGGCTTGCATGGCCATGCTGAGTCTAATGAGCTACTAGGGTTATGTTTGTTTCCGGTTTTTGCATAGAAATAATATAATCATTGTAGTTGCATAGGAAGATGGGTCTGACTGTAAGTTCAGAATAAATTAGGGTGGCAGGGAAAGAAGAGGCGGAGGCTGAAAGAGTGATTAGGAGTTTACTACAATTGTCTAGACAAAGTAATAAATGTCTGAACTTGGCTGGTAGCAAGGAAGAGATAACTCTTAGAAACACTATGAAAAGAAGAATCAATTTTACTTGGCAGCTGATCAGATAAAGGGCTTGGAGCAACAATGAGTATGAAGTCAAGAATAATACAGATTATTTGTGTCTGAGAAGCAACTAATTTGAGCCTTAGACCCAGGTTTTTCCTCTTCTGTCTCAAGGTCTTCTCCCTGGTCCGCTCTCATGTGCTCCAGTGATTCATGTTCAATCTGTATGCCATTGACTCCCAAATTACATCCAGGACTCACCTCTCTCTTCAACTCCACATTGTGAGGCTTAAATTTTTTTATTATTCAATTTTTGCACAGCTAGAGAGTGAAATTGAGATCTCCCTCCTACTTGGACGTCCATCTTCCCAATTCCCTTCCCTGGAGGCAGCCCAGGTTTCTTGTAAATGTGTACTAGATATTTTTATCCTAAACGTGGTATAAGTAAAACAAATTCTTTCTTTCCCTAAATCTGTTTTTTTTTTTCTGTATTCTTATGTAGCTAATGGCAGCACCACCGGATGATTATAATTTACTGAATTACTACTAGGTGCCAGGAAATCTTTTAGGCAGTTGACATTTCTAATGCTCACAGGGACTTTGTAAATAATTATTTTACAGATGAAGAAAACAAGACACGAAGATGTAAATAGCTTATATAAGTGCACCCAGCCAATAAATAGTGGATGTGGATTTGAATCCAAAACACCAGCTCTTAACATTACTTTCTGTCTAGCTTGCAATCATCCTTACTTTCTTTTTCCCCTCCCCTTCCCAGCCAGAGCCATCCATGAACCCATCACCATCACTACTTCTATGAAGGTTCTGCCATTTTAAAAGGAACTCACCCCAACCCACCCCTGCGCCCACCAATTTTCCATTCAGGACACACAGCTAACACATAAATCTGACTACAGTTATGTGTCACTTAACGACAAGGATACATTCTGAGAAATGTGTCCTTAAGCAATTTTGTTGTGTGAATGTCATAGCATACGCTTACATAAACCAAGATGGTACAGCCTTCTACACACCTAGGTTATATGATACAGGCCACTGCTCCTAGGCTATAGCCTGTACAGCATGTAATTGTGCTCATTATTGTAGGAGGTTGTAACACAATGCTAAGTACTTGTCAATCTAAACATAGAAGAGGAAATGCATTGTACTATGATGTTAAGACACCACTAGGCAATAGGAATTTTTCAGCTCTCTTGTAATCTTAAGGGACCATCAACATATATGTGGTCTGTCTTTGACCAAAACACTGTCATGTGACACATGACTGTATATAATAAGTTTCAAAGTCTGGCATCATCATACAGATGCCTTAGTAGGAGGACCTACTATGCTTTTAACTGCCTGAACCTAACCCATGTTTCCAGTCTCCTCTCTCAGAATGTGTCATGTACCCCTTGTCATGCACCTTACACTGAAGACATACCAGGAAGAGCCTTGCACCACCCTCTTACGCTCAGTCAAGCCCAGACGTGACATAGCTCAACTTGGGATGAGGGTTAGCCCAGCTGCCTGAGGCTTTTCAGCTTCTGACTTTAATTCTTTCAAGCCTCAGCTGTTCTCCCCACTTTGGCAGCTAGGATCTAGAGACACCTCTTCCTTCTCCCTATGTATCCTCCCCTACAACCTATTTTGTGGTTGTTGATGTGTTATTATTGTAAATCATCTGAAGTGGATTTTGCTACTGCTGCCAAAAATCTTTGACTAAAAGACAGGGCTCTGTTTTTCTCTCTGATACCTTCTCTGACTTCTCTAGTCAGGGTTAGCCATCCCTTCCTCTTCCTAGGGCAACCTTAGACCTTCATTATGAAGTTGATCCCACCCTAGTGGCGCTGTTGATGTACATGCTACTTTCTTCCCCGGCAGGCTCTTTTGCTCACTTCCTCCAGATGAGATCAGTCTATCTTGCTCAGATGTAACCCAGGCACCATATGCAGAGCAAAAATATAATATATGTTATATAAATATTGGTTCAATTAATAAATGAATGAATTATGCCTCTTTATAATCCCTAGCAAAGTATGCAGCACATAGTAGAGACGTAACAGGTTTATTTGGTAGTGGATGAATGGACGATTTCCTGGTTTTAAAATAATTAAATAATTATCTAGCTTCTCTCCTTAGATTTGTAGAATTGACAACTACTTTCTTAATTTTAGTGACTGATATTTATTCATTCATTTATTCATCCATCCATCCATCCATCCATTCATCTGTTCTCCCTCCTACCTTCCATCTGTCCATCCATCTAAAAGATCTTTTTAAAATACTTTCTCAGTTACAGGCACAGATTAAAATGAACCCTAGGTCCTAAAAATGGTTAAATAAACCCTTAACACTTTTTTCCATAGAAAATGCTTTATTTTATCATTAATTCTTATGTATTATCTTCTGTTCATTTTAATTTCTAAAAGCTTTCCTCTGCTTTGCCATCAGTATCAGCTGTTTAATATAATTTATGTTATGAATTTAAATGTAATTCTTAATGTAACAGAGAAACATTTAAACAAAACACAAGATTAATACAGAACTCTCAAATAACATTTTGTAAAGAGATTTTTAAAAACTTTTAAAAATAAAAGTTTCAATGACAGCGTTATAACGTTTTTAGGTAACCTCTTGTTCTATGGTAACCTATTAGCTAATTTGTAATATTAAGAATTATGTAGTAATTATGTACTATCATTTAGAAGTAAAAATTATGCTAATATGTGTGATAGTCAAACGTAAATACTGAAAACTGTTGTAATCCCAAACACACACTTCTACAGTCCTTATCATCATCATGGCTTTTTCATCAGTCATGCTAATTTCCATAATTACCTGCTGTTCATTGTATGTATTCAATGTGAAGAGTGGCTTTTGAAGAATAAATTCTTCTTCAATTTCAATGCCCAGCCTAGCTTTCGATGCCATTGTATCTGACATCATTCTAACAGGATCAAGTTGAGCAACAACAGCAACCTAAAAATGAGAAAGCATGGCTACTGGGAACAATGTACAAACTAAATATTTCTAGGCAACATTATTGATGTCTAATGCCCATTAAAGTTAAGAAATTTTATTAAAGGTAAAGCCTGAGAGGAAAGGGTAGAAAAAACATTGATTGGCCAGTCCTAAAGATCCACAAAGGAGTGAACACAAAACAAGACAGTACATATAAGACAAAATATGAAAATGCCATGGCATATAGTTATTTGCTAATGACTGAATAATTATAATTACTTTCAGATAACAATTTATCTTTCTGATATGAAGTCACAGGAAATCTTGTATAGAAAACCTTACATATTCAACCACCTTGGAAGTCACAGAATGTAAAAAAAAAAAAATTCACTTTTTAGCCATTAGCAATTTATGGTTATAATAACAACCCCATGAAGTTTTCTAGGAAGTTTAATATGGTTGAACTAGATCTAGAGCATAACATTCATGGGCCAAGTCAAGTGTGCTGGCATTAGTGAGCAAGGTGGGTAAATTTCCTTTGTACCAGGCAACCAGATTTCCAGAGACTGTTAGAAACCATTGTCCTCTTTCTACTGAAAAATTGCAAAGTCATTTTAACCCAAATGCCTTTGTGTTTTATGATAATTCAAACCTGCATCTTAATGAAAAGAAGTCAGTAATTTTGTAAATGATATGCACCATTAATAACAACTGCCTATTAATTCGGAAAGTCAAGAATTCACATGAAGAAAATGGCATTCTTAACGCATTTAAAGACTGCAATGAAATAACTGAGGGTTGAACATGCTTCAATTATTATAGTTTTCCTAGCTAAAATAGCTTACATCACAGTTCTAAATACTGAATATAGATAAGAGATAACAGCTATTTCCTATTTCAAAATATTCACAGATGGAAAGAATTCTAATCATATAGACACTGTGGTTATCAAAGTTATGTTTTGAACAAGAATGTATTTAGTAATAGTGACATTAAATCTTGTACCCAGAAGGCCATGGTATATAAATATTTGCCAATGGTTGAATAACTAAAATTTTGTAGGATCCAGGATTACCAGGACTTACATTTCTATGCTTTAAATTTATCTTTATAATCTTTTTTTTAATCAAAGAAGATGATGATATAATAGTTGTATGCATTTACACCACATCTATACCATCTCATTTAGCTATACTTCTTTGGTTTGAATCAGTATAACATTTACTAGCTGTGTGACTTTGAGGAAAGCACCTAACCTCTGTGTCCCGTCTGTTTCCTCTCCTATTAAATGGGGATATGAATATTACCCACATCATAAAGTTGTTGTAGAAATTAAAGTAATACCTAACAGCATTTAGAGAGGGCTTTACACTTAGTAAATAATAAATTTGAACTCACATTATTGCAAACTTATAAGGCAGGTACTATTATTCCCATTTTTCAGGTGAGGAAATAAAGCTTACAGAGGTTAAGTAAATGACCTGTTTCCAGTCCCAGTGAGAACAGAACCAGCTTGTACCAGGTTGGAAGGACACCAGAGGCCTAGTTCTTATCCATGATTCTGTGTTCCCTCCACCAACATAGAAGGGAAACCAAATAGTCCTTTCCTATTAGCTGGGAAATGCTATCAATGAAGATTTTAGAGATTTTGAGTTGAAACAACCACTTCAAATTAAACACCCTGAAAAATTACCATGTAAAACTATCACATTTCCCAAGTTCTTAAATTCTTGCTCTTGCCATCTACTACCTATTTTTATCTACTTTTGCTTATTTTCACTAGGCAAAGTGATGGGAGTCTTTTATTTCTCCACAAAATAGATATTTTCTCAAAAGTCATTTTTAACACATTTGTTGACTGTGGAATGTTTCCAAAGGGAGGCTCCTATACCAAAGAAGATTATCTTGCTTGAGCTCCACCAGGTTTCTCGAGAAAAGTAAACTTCGTAGACTAGATGTAGAGCTTCACTGTTGTAAATAGATACTATCCAGCTAATGAACTCTAGGTGGTACAGATATAGCTAAATCTTGGGAGAGCTTTTTAAAAGGTGATGATAAAGTTCTTTCAATACACTGAGAAACTGGAAATGGTTCAATATAATCTAATTGCTCCCAGAAATGAAGAGCAGTGTCCCAATTTGGAAAAGTTACATTTTATATAGCAGATGTCATGAACTAAGCCCCAGGAAGAATGCTATTAAGAGCACTCAGAAACTTTTTTTTAAAACCACCCATGAAAATTTCCAAATTAAAAACACCTGTTTCCTAAGGGCTTCTAGCCGCCGTGCTCTCTCTTTGTCTTCATGAGCTTCTTGAAGGGCCGCCTCCTTTTTCTCCATCAAACGCTTTTCCAACAATTCTTGTCTATATTTAACCCTTTAAAAGTAACACAGAAGGAAGTTGTGGAAGCATCATAATAATATTGGAGATTGTACGGAAAACAGCATGGGGCAGAACACATCTCAGAGACGTCACTGTTATATTTTGTTTTTACTTGTTTTTTATTGATTTATCATGTCCAAACCAATAAAAGACACTTGTTTAAATGCAATTCCTAGTAATTCTAATACCAACCAGAGAAATGCAGGAAAGTGTGGGGGTAAAATTCCATTTTTCTCATTCCTCATTGAAATCACTTTATTAACTCTCTATCTGCCCACTGGCTGCTATAACTCTCTGCCCTGAGAGGTGACTGACTCACTCTCAAGTGAGCTATATTATAGCAGTCTCTCAATGAGAAGTTTTAGCACACACTGACTTGTTAGAAAGTCTGCATTACGATTTAATATACAAAGTTTTCAAAGGAAAGGTAAAATAAGCTGTTATAATAATGTCTAAATGATTTTATTTACTAGAGCTTATACTTTACATATATTATCATCTACATTCTCACTTTCTGAGTTGGAGAGTGTGTGTGTGTGTGTGTGTGTGTGTGTGTGTGAAGCAACTTTTAAAATTGCACTTTGACATCTGTAGATGGCAGCAAAAACATGACTTTCCCTTAGCATTCTATTTCCAACCCCCTTAAAATCATCAGCTATTAAAATATGGCACACTTAAATACCAGCTTAAAACCCTGTGCTCCTTGGCCCTCCTCTGCTGCCGTTTTTGGGCAGCCTCCCTTGCCATCTCCTTGCCCAAGCTATTCTATTGAATTATAAAGATGAAATTGATCCTTTCAAAAGAGTAGGCACCTGGTTCTCAGGGGAGTATTAGATCTTCACTCAGCCTTCCATCATTCACAGTTTAGATTTAGCTTTCTCTGTGGCATCAGCCACAAATGTCCTTTACCCTTAGTGTGCACATCTGCATTTTCCAAGGTGGAGACACCCTCACTAGACCTTTTACATTCTGGATTCTGACATTTATTGCATGTTCACCGTGCATCAGTTCTTGTGCTAAGTGCTTTATATGTTTTAGCTCATTTAGACCTCACAACATTCATATGCTGGGGTGCCATATTTTAATTCCATTTTATGGATATAAAGAAATAGAAGCATCGACATGTGATCTAAGAGACGTACACATAAAAGCCACTGAAAATTTGGAGAAATGTGAGATGTCCAATTGCTGCATTGTGAGAGGGGCTGGCAAAACTTAGCAAGAGCTTCATGGAGGAGGCAGCATCTGAGCAGGGTCTTGAGGATTAGGATTCCAGGCAGAAGAGCAACTGCAGGGTTGGCATCTGAGAGCGGCCTTCACTTGCCTCAACCGAGTCATGAGGGCCACAAGAGGGGAAGAGCTCAGGGTGGCAAGAACAGAACAAGTGAATGACAAGTGACAGAGAAGCCCAGATAAGTACTGGTGGCTGAGGCTGGCAGCCACAGGGTTCCCTTAGGAAGATATGCTCCTGGGGAAAAATACCCTAGAAACAGGTTGCTCATGAGGCTGGGATGAAAGGAGAGGCACAGGAGAGGAAAGGAGGGAAACATGCAGTGGATCCTTGCAAAATACAAAACCTAGAATGGGATTTGGAAGCAAAATCCTAACCTCCTTTGATAGCCATGAGTGTCGCTGCCAAAATCAGGAGTCAATATAGTTAAGACACATGGATTAAGATCACAGACCAGAATGCTCCCTTTCTCTCATGTCTCCATGTCATGGAAAGCTCTATTTCTCACTCTCTACACTTTCACTAAGGCATGACATGACACAACCTCCCTAATGAGGTTCTACTCAATTTAAGCACTGAGTACAAGCTAAGTGAACTACTGTGAAGGTTCAATTAAAATATACCCTGGGATTTGACAATTACCATATGCTAATTCTCAGAAAAGGAAAGTTTCTCTTCCTTTGGGATATATAAGTTGCTTTGTCTGCAACAAAGTTTTTGTCTGCTTTGTGGAAAAGTAATAGTTGTTATAGTCAGGGGAGCTTGACTAGTGAGGAAAAAATTGCAAATGAGAGAAAGGCATTTGTACTTGTGTGGTAGAGAAGGCTGAATCATCGTTTACTTTGAGGCTCATTCATTCATTTAACAGGTATTTGTTGAGCACCTACCATGCATCAAGAGCTGTGTTAGGCACTAATGATACAACATCAACATGGGAGACATGCTCCTGTCCTCGAAGAACTGACAATCCAATGTAGATACAACGACCCAGGCAATTAGGATAAAGGGGAGCTTGTGCTCTGATAGGACAGTGGGGTAGAGACCATGGGGTAGAGATCATAGGACAGTGGGGTACAGACCGAGCTTTGCCAGACTCGGCTTTCAGGGCAGCATCTATAATAAGAGGAAGTGCTCTGAATTGAAGATCCAAAGAAGGAGGAGGAATTCACCAGGAGAGGAGAGAATAGAAAGAATGATTCAGACAAAAAAGTAGCATATGAAGGCCCAGAAATGAGAGTGAGCAGGTATGTCTGAAAACTAAAAGAAATTCAGAATAACCAAAGATGAGCAAAATAAGGTACAAAGGGCCAAGAACTGAAGCTAGAGAAGCAAGAGGAGCCAGATTGTGAGTTTTTGAAAGCTTTTGATCAGGGAGAAATATTTGCTGCGATGTGGAGGATGGGTTGTTGGAAGGCAAGACTAGAGGTGGGCAATCCAGATGGGAATGGAAGGTCTCCTGCTCTAGGATGGGGGAGGAGTACTCATGGGAAAATATATGGATTAAAGGACATGTAGAAAATAAAAATCAATAGAAAGTTTTTGTTTATTTTATGGGAGAGGAAAAGAGATAAAGGAAGTTAAGTTTTCTGTCTTACACAGTGAACAATGGTATTCCCCCCTAAGGATGGGAACTTACATGAGAAACAGGGAAGTGAAGGAATTAAGTTCAGTTTGAACACAGACCAGTCTTCACAAGACCTGGGCTGGAAAAATACATGGGAAATCTTTACCAGTAGAATGGAATTGAAGCCACAAGGCAGATGCCATCATCTAGGAAAAGGGCATAGAGTAAGAAGAGAGGTAGGCCTGGCATTGATTCCTTAAGGAAACAGCACTTAGGAAAGGGACAGAAGGAGAGGAAGCCATTTAGGGAAATGAGGAGGATAAGTGGTCCTAGGACGTTAAAGAAAATGGGGGGAACAACATCAAATGCTGCAGAAAGATCAATCCTAGTGGAAAATAATTATTGGGTTAAACAACAGGGAGTCATTGGTGACCTTGGCAAGAACATCCCGCAGAGGTGGAGGAGGCGAGGTAAGGCAGTAAGAGAGGGCCTGGAGACAAACAAGTCCTGCAGCAAAACTGATGCGAATGGACAGGCGAGAGACAAGGCGGAGCTGGAGGGTGCACAGAGCCGACCACAGTTGCTTTGGCTCCAAAGTGATGAGCAAGGTTACTCTGACTGCCTGAAAGATGGCCATGGGAAAATTTCAGGACTTAGGAGACACACTCAAATTCTTCATTTTTACAGGTGCTATGGTTTAAACTCAAATAATACTTCACTTAAAAAGGAGAAACTCTTGGTGCTTCTTTCTTCTACTCTGGATAGAAAATTTTCTTTGCCTAAAGAGAAGTGATGCAGAAAAACTCCTGGGAGGAAGCCAAATACTCACATATTCATGGGGAAAGAAAATAGCAACACAGTAAAGTCAATCATTTGGAAAATTTTCCACATAAATACTTTGAGCCATTTGAGGTAGCAGATTTTCTCCAAATTAAACTGTTGCTGTGAAAGTCAATGTCAAGAAGTGGCTAAACTCAATAGTTTTTAAGTTGTGCACCGAATTCCCAAACAGAAACTTTCTTGGGTTCATTTCTCAGTCTATTATATGCTCCCTGAGTCTACAAAGGTTGAAAATGCTGCAAAAGAGGCATTTTCGACTTCTCTTGGGGGAGGAGAAGCATCATATTGTTCAAAAGCAACAGCTGCTGCAGAATCAGGCACAGCACTAACAATAATCTGAAAAGGATTTTATTTAAGCCTCCAGGCCTGAGTTTAGTTGAAGGGACAGTATGCTTTCATGTAGAAATGGAGAATTTATGTATCATTTATGAGACTTTTTAATGTGTGCACTGCACTCTAAGAAATGAGTATATAAATGCAAATGTTTGGAAACACCTTGATCTGTAGTAACAGCTTCCCTGTGCTTCACTGAAACTTCAGTAAGAACCGGGCAAAATAATAAGTACCAAATCTTGACTGCCCTTTTATCTGGAGTCACAGCTAACTTTTCTCTAAAAAGAAGCTACAGCCACCAAGGGGGAAGAAGACTTCTGACAAATGGCCAATAGTGGCAAGTTCTACAATTTAAAACAAAGAAACGAACAAAAAACTTAAGCAATAAAATGGAGCATAAAGACATACCTTAATCAGGTTTTCTAACTAGTATGGAACTCCCCCTCACCCCACCTAATATTTCAGGCAAGTAGTTTGTTCTACTTAATTAAAGGCAGTTTATAAACAAACTTGCTACTTAGTGTTTAAGTCATGTGGTTTATTCAATATGGAAAAGAAATCTTTAAACAGGAACATGCCAGAGGTGCTGCTATCAGGTGTTTCCGTGGCAGCATCATGGGGAACCTGTTTCTGCCTGTTGAGAAATTCATTTTTGGCTCAGATTTTACTCAGGAGGTTGTTCTTCTCACCAAGCAGAGGGGACCTCTTCATTAGCCACAGGGCGCCCCAACAGGGAAGAACGTGTAGATCAAAGCAGGCAGGCCAGGTGCCGGCACCTTTCAAGTGAAGGGGAGAAGTCTGCCCAGAGAAAAGAATGTAAATTGCACAGGTAGATGCTCACACTGAAGGGCATCACCCCTCTAACCACACGGGCTGGGAGTCTCTACTCATTGGGAATTCTGGCTAAGGGCATAAGCAGAGACCAATTTCTGCAAACAGTAATGTGAATCCTGACACAAGACAGTGACATCCTGGTACAGATCGGCATGAGGCAAGAACAAAGAAAACTCACAGGGTCTCTGCAAAACCAGAAAAGATGAGCCCATACCAGCCCCAAACAGAGACCATTGTTCCAGCTCAGAGAGCTTACTGGTTCCTTTGCGAAGCTATTGGAATCCTATCTTTTAATTGATTAATTAATTAAATTAGTCAACATAGAGTTACTTAAGCACCCACTATGTGCCAAGCATGGTTCTAGGTGCTCAGCTTATAACAATGGCGGGGGGCGGGGCGGGGAATAAAAAAAAGTCCCTCCTCTATTAAGTTTTACATAATTTGTGGTCTGTTATGTATAAGCATGACTAAATGAACACTGTAGTAAAGTCACAAAATTGTTTTTAATACATTATTTTTGAATTTATTCATAAACTTCCAAATTAGAGGAGCCTCTTCTGATTGCTACAGAATGATGGTTCTCAATCACTGAAACTTATAAAATGACCTGCAATGCCAAGACCTCACGCCAGAATAATTGCATCAGAATCCGGTAGTCAGGCCCAAGTACTGGCATTTTGTTCAAAGTTCAACTAGATGATTCTAATGAGCACCCTGGGATAAGAACCAATGCTACATAGCCTAGTGATTCTCAAATGAGCGTACATCGGAATCATCTATGTGGCTGGTTAAAACTCAAGACTTCTGGGCCAGCTCCAAAGTTTCTGATTCAGTAGTTGTGAAGTGGAGCTCTGAAATCTGCATTTCTGACAAGTTTCCAAGTGATGCTGATTGTGCTGGTCTGGGGACCATACTTTGAGAACTGCAGCATAAACATTCAGATTAAAAGGACTCTACCTGACTATTGTTATCAAGACAAAACCAGATACAAATTACTACCTATACAGCACTTATTTCTGTTTGCCTGTGCTAAACATGACAGTTATATGCCTTGGGACTGGTCCAAACTAGAAATTCTTGCTTGGTGCTATTGACATTCCAGAGCAGGATCTTTCAACCCTGTTCTTCCCAGCCCCTATGGCCCTGACACACATGGATGACAGGTTCCCTCAGAGACCAGAGCCTTCTCAGGCTTAGATAAGTGCTGGTGATGGGCAGTTGCGACAATGGCTGTTACTGAGCCTCTTTCTTTCACTCTAATGGACAAAACACTGGTGTATCTTGATGACAGTTGAAAGCCTCAGCCTACTGGCTGATATTTAAAGGGGCTATTCAGTAAAATCAAAGGAAGAGGAAACAACTCAAAGGCATCTCAGTCTTAAAAAGGAGACATGGGCCACTTTCTTTGGGAATCATTTTGGCAGCTCCAAGGGTTGGATATTTTATCACAATGAAAGCAAAAACCCATACATGACAGTACATATGCCTGTTGGTTTTAATCAGTTCCAAGCCTTCTGCCTAAGTTCAGGTGAGCTGGAAGTGAGAGATACAAACAAGGACTTCAACATGGGAGTCCAATGTTGAAAGGAGGACAAGCTGTGAAGACAGAGGCACTGGAAGAATGTTGCAAATATTATATTAGCCCGTTCTCCAAATTAATCCAAAAAACTGTTTCTGCCACAATTATTTATTCTTTTTTTTGAACCATTCCTATTTCTTTCTACCTGACTTTCTGTAATCCTTTAATATCTTTACACAACTTCAACATTTTCCTCAACTAATCCTTTTCAATAATGTTCCATAATGGGGCTTATTATTTGTAGAGACTTTAAAATGATAAACTGACAAACACCTTAAAAAATCACCATACCTCAATAGTCTAAATAATGTTAGTGATAAAATACTTCCTCCACTGGAACACTCAGCCACACCTGACCCCGTTCTCCGTCACTGCATTCAATAGTTTGCCTTAATTGAAAACCAGTGCTTCCCAGGTGCCACTACTTCTATAGCAACCTCTTAAAATAGAGGGTACCTGCAGAGAGGAGGCTGCATTTTTCTGGCTCCTCAGCAACAATTCCAGAAAGTTTTACACGCTAACTTTGGGATGATACCATCCTGTCTGTACTACGGTTCTTGCAATTAACTACTGGCTGACTGGGTCAGTGTCCAATATTTACTCAGCTCTGCCCACACAGTCTGTTGATCTCCAGCACCTTTAACTCCATTCCTGCTTTAACAACCTTTTCCTTAGACCATACTTGGAGTTGTCATCACCTAGAACTGTTCCCCTGCTGAAATCTTATACTGGGGAGTCCCATTATATGACTCCAAGGTCTAGGGTCATGGCATAGACTTAGGCTGTATGCTGCACAAGTCTAGGAAGTGTCATTCACGTGGATTTGCCTGTCACTCTCCTTCTAACACTCTCACTCATTTAACCTTACTCGATCTGTGACTTGAGCTTAGCAAGATTTTCCACTGTTCAATGATATTTAAGTTAACAAATCGTTGAATAACAAATACCATAAAAATCTGTAACTGTTGAACAATGAAATCTTGCTAGGTACCAGGTTAGGCCTTCCTTCCTGAAATTTTCTTTCTACTTTTGCCTTTCCTCCCAGGCTTTAAGAACCAATTAGGTTTATTTCATTCTCTCCCCAGCTTTGAAGCCCTGGGTCTATCTCTTCAAAGGCATTGTCATCAGTATCCTTTAATTATCTTGCCTTTTTTTTTTTTTTCTAATCTACCCTGCCAATTCCAACTCTAATTTTTTGTTGTATTTATTACACACTAATGAAGTTGAACCTTACCTGGCCATTCAACACTGTTCCAGAATTATTTATTCTCCCCCCACCTGCTTCATGTTCTCCTTGAATTTTACATCATGCCTAATTCTCCCTCTTAGTGGAGAACCTCACCTGTTCCAGTGAAAAGAGCATTTATTTCCAATCCTGTCAAGACTCAGCTTCCTTCATCCTTTGCCCCTTAAACTTGGGCTCTTAATCCTATAACCCTAGTTGCTGCTAGGATCTTGCTCCAGAAGTGAACTCCTTTCTTTCCTAATTCTTCAATGTCCCTTTCTCTAACTAACTACCCTCCATTGTTCTTTTTCCTCTACATATAAACTTATTCAAATGGGGTGGAGGGATGTATCTCTCAACTCTGGCTCTCTTTTCAGATATTGTCTTTTTTCCTTTTACTGCAAAATTTCTTAACTGAGGAAGCCATACTTTCTGTCTGCAGTTCTTCACTTCTCATTTAGTCCAAACCACCCTGAAGTCTGGCTTCTGTCCACTCCACTCTATGGAAACCACTTTCCCCAATGACACCAGTGACTCAAAATTGCAAGCTCAGAGCCGTCTTTCAGAGCTCTTTCAATGTGACCCGTCTGAAATGCCTGGTATTGATGATACTTTCTTCTTATAGAAAGTGCTTCCTATCTCTTGGACTGCTTTCTCTCTATTCCTTTTACTGGCTCCTCCTCATCTGTCTACCCAAAGTTCCAACATGAATCCTCTTCTTTTTTCAATCTAAAAACTACTTCTGAGAAATCTGACTTTAGTTACAATCAGTGCACAAATATCTGCAGCCTCCACCTCCCTCAAGGTCCCAGATCCTTTGAGCTTTTATTTGTTCTTTATGTAAGTTCAAGATTACTCTCAAACAAATCTCTCAAGTGTGACTATATTACATTGCTAGTTAAATGAGGAACCGCTGCTTTAAGGGTATCTGAGTTGGGTATAAGGTTGACATCTTCCTGTGCAAAGTTAGGAATGAACCTAATGACACATCTAAACAGAAGACCAGAAGGCCTCCTTATATGCTCTTAGAGATGAGCCACTATTGTACCCTGGGTACCATGGACAGAGCTAAGATCATGCCTGGTCAGTTATTTGGGGTTCACTCTAATCCAAAAGCAGACAATTAAGTTCCCAATATTTAATATCTTATAACACGGCTGCAACAATTTTAGTCTGAAACATTTATAGTAGAGTTGGTTATTTCAGCTACTTAAAAACCTAAGGAAAGAACTTATAAAATATATAACTTTGAGCAATACAACTTTCTGGGGCCAAGAAAATCATTTATATGCTTTAGCAACTGATTGAGGTGGCTTCACATTTGGGATTATTCACTATAAACCAGTTTATATAATCTAAAAATAATGACTTTGATATTAGAATAGTTTTTTTAAAAAAATATGTGTCTTCTTTTTAGCAATAATTAAATACCAGAGCCAACTGCCTTATGTCCAAATCTATATTTTAATCATTAAATCAGTACTGGGAAAACTGGCTAACCATATGCAGAAGAACAAAACTAGACCCCTACCTCTTACCATATAACTCAAGATGGATTAAAAGCCTAAGAATAAGAAGTCAACCCACAAAAATCCTAGACGAAAATCTAGGAAATACTCTTCTAGACATTTGCCTAGGCAAAGCATTTATGATTTAAGTATTCTAAAAGTGCAACAAAATAAATAATTGACAGGTAGGACCTAATTAAACTAAACAGCTTCTGTGCAGCAAAAGAAATTCTCAACTGAGTGGACAGACAACCTACCGAATGGGAGAAAGTGTTTGTGCACCAAGCTGACAAGGGGCTAATATCCAGAATCTATAAGGAACTTAAGGCAACAAATAAAAGAAACAAATAATCCCCTTAAAAAGGAGGCAAAGGACATCAACAGACACTTCTCAAAAAAAGACATACATGTGGCCAAGAAACATCACTAATCACCAGAGAGATGCAAAACAAAACCACAATGAGGTATCATCTCACACAGGTCAGAATAGCTATAATTAAAAAGGAAAAAGGAAAAATAACAGATGCTGACAAGGTTGCAGAGAAAGGGAACACATACATTGTTGGTAGGAATGTAAACTAGTTCAGCCACCGTGGAAAGTAGTTTGAAGATTTCTCAAAGAACTAAAAAAAGAATTCCCAACTGACCCAGGAATCCCGTTACTGGGAATTCAGTATTCTTCCTCAAAATAAATTGTTCTTCCAAAAAGACACCTGTACTCACATGTTTATCCCAGCACTGTTTACAATAACAAAGACATGGAATCAACCCAGGTGCCCATTAATGGTGGATTGAAAAAGGAAAATGTGGTACATATCCACCACAGAATACCATGCAGTCATACAGAAGTACAAAATCATGTCTTTTGCAGCAACATGGATGCAGCTCGAGGTCATTATCCTAAGTGAATTTAATGCAGAAACAGAAAACCAAATACCACATGGTCTCACTTATAAATGGGAGCTAAACACTGAGTACTACATGGACACAAAGCTGGGAACAGTAAACACTGGGGATCCCAAAATGGGGGAGGGAGAAAGGGAGGCAAGTGTTGGAAAAGTACCTATTGAGTACTATATTCACTACTTGGGTGACAGGATCATTAGAAGGCCAAATCTCAGCATCACACAATATACTCATGTAAGAAACCTGCACAAGTACTCTCTGAATCTAAAACAAAATAAAATTAAGAAAAATATGTAAACCACATTGTGGTAGACAGCTGTTTTCTTTTTAAATCTCTCTAGCATTAACCTAGTAACACTGACCGCCTTCTAGTCCCTGAGGCGAGACTCATGCCCTGGATTCCCATTCTTGTGAATCAATCCATTCCCTTTTCTGCGTAAGCTAGTTTGAGCTAGGTTTTGTCAGTTGCTTCTGAAGATTCCTGACTAGTGGACATATCTTCTATGTGTAAGGAAATCTGTGTATTTTTCTCCTCTATAACAGGAGGGCATGTATCTAACTGTTGCAAGTGGTAATCAGTTCTTTACCCAAATTGATGGCCCATAGAATGTTAATTTCCCACAGGATGTTAACATGTATACCATAAAAATGTGTTCAAGTAAGTTTGAGAAATACTAAGAAAAACAAAGTAAAATAAATTTCTTTATGGTAGGAGCTTTCAGAATATTTATAATAATATGGTGGAGTACATTATGAATCTCTAAAAGGAGGGCTTAGTGTGCTTATTGCTCAGTTACCTGGTAACAGAAACCTTTTTCAATAGACCCAGTTTGGGAAATAATACTTGCCTTTCCATGAGCAAGCAGGAATGGTCAAGTAAACAAACTGAAGGGCGTAGACACATAGACACTTCCTGGTTTTTATTATAGTTATTTGTTTTCTTGTCTTGTCTACTAGATTGTACACTTTTGGAGTCTAGTGGCTATGACTTAATCTCCTGTGTAACCCCCAAAACTAGCAGAGTGCCTAAAACACAGAATATATGCACCAATAAATGAAAGAAAGAATAAACGATGAGTGAATTAAAAAGTGATGGAAAGTATTCCATTGAATATCCTAAGCTGTAGGTAAATAACGGGACACAGGAATTGACAAAATAAAAATTTAAGAATAAATTAAATATACATTATTCCTTTAAGCCTGTCTAATTAGTCAATGGGTATAACTTTGTAAGACATTTAATCATTTGAGAAGTTTAAAGAGAAGTTAAATTACTGAAGAACAAATCTACTGTCTAGTTCCTTTCAAGAATAAGGAGCCAAGAATGCTAAAAGCTAAACTCAGGCATGACATCCATGACCATGACACAGACTTGCTAGGATCACAATTTTGGAGGGGCAGCACAGGCAGAAATAATGTTGGCCTTCAGAAATTATTTATCATGAACTGAAATTTAAAAGGCCACCCAGGCAGATCAGCATTTCTTTGCCCAATTGCCTCTATACATCCATTTATTCAATACATTTATCCAAAGTGCCATACATGTGAATGTGTAGCAATCATATTTTTGCAAAACAAACCAAAAACCCCGAGCAATTAGAAACACCTATCAAGTAGACAAAGGCAGAGCTTACATCTGGATTTTGAGTAGTTACAGGCACCTGTCACTTGCCATCATGTGAGCTCAAAGACATCTGCCATTTGATACTGATTGGGTAATTTGCACAGTGACTCTTGAACTCACAAATGGTTTATGGTAGATATAGTTTAACTCCACAATTAATATGTATTGCATTTAAAAAATCTTTACGAGGCTATATAATCATTTTATCAGTTGTGTAAGAGGGGAGCTCATGTTGAAGGTTTATCTCATAATATTGGAACCTACCTTTAAATTCTTATGCCAATTTTGTTTGTAAAGAAAAAGAAATGCTTTTAAAAGTAATAAAATGATAAGCATGGGTGACTAGTTTTATTGGAGAGCTTTTTTTTAACCTGAAAAATTCTCAAAAGACTCATATAATTTCTGATGCCCCAAATTTTCATAAATGTGTTTTCAGAATCAGATACTGAAAGAGGCATTGCTTTAATAAGGAGCTTTTAAAAACCATGCTAGCCGGGCGCGGTGGCTCACGCCTGTAATCCCAGCACTTTGGGAGGCCAAGGCGGGTGGATCACGAGGTCAAGAGATCGAGACCATCCTAGTCAACATGGTGAAACCCCGTCTCTACTAAAAATACAAAAAAATCAGCTGGGCGTGGTGGCGCGTGCCTGTAATCCCAGCTACTCAGGAGGCTGAGGCAGGAGAATTGCCTGAACCCAGGAGGTGGAGGTTGCGGTGAGCCGAGATCGCGCCATTGCACTCCAGCCTGGGTAACAAGAGCGAAACTCCGTCTCAAAAAAAAACAAAAAAAACAAAAAAAACAAAAAAAAAAACATGCTAATAAAATACACCACCGTGTTATCAAATCATATTTCAGTCTAGTTCTGTCTATTTTTAACTTCTGCTACTTATTGTAAGAACTGATTTTAATTGGTCCTCATTTTTCCGGAGACAGACATCTGTATGGTTATGATGATGGAACTGGGTTCCCTTCTTCAGCAGCACTGCTGAATCGAGAGAAAACTGAGACAATAAAAGAAATCACAGTCATCTCCCTCAAACAAATGATTTAAGTAAATAAGATTAATAAAACGTGGCTTCTCTAATGCTGTTTGAAAAATCCCCCTTACATTCTCTTTCTTCCTTCCCAGGTCTCTCAGAACTTCTGTATAAAGCAAACATCAAAAGGGCCAAAGATTTTTGTAGCGATTCAGCCGCCCACAACAATGAAGTAAACCCTGATTTTCTTTCAGCCTAGGAAATGATCAGCCAAGAGTCTTCACAAACAGCCTCTTTAACATTTGAGGCTAAAAAAGAAAGTCAGTGGAGCAGAACAGTTACTTTCACAATGCCTTTAGGGTTTTTTCTTCCATTTTAAAAGTAACCCTTCTAATCCCTCCCAATAAAATATTTTTATTAGCAAAACATTTTGGCTAGGCATTTTAAACATGCTTTAAAAAAAGAAAATGATAAAATATATTTATGTGTTGGGTGTGACTTTTTCTAGTGCTTTTTTCCCTTGGCTCTCTCAAATGCTGATTTCCTCCGGCTACAGAGTTTCAACTAGCCTCTTTGGTGACTCTGCCACGTCTCACCTCCCTTAGTAGTTTCCTTTTTGTCTCAGAATTCAGCTTTTGGGATTGGGCTCTGGAATCACTGTTCCTTTTTTCTTTAGAGACAGACAACTCTACAAAGCAGTTCACCCTACAGTCCCACCAAGTGAACCCTGGCGTTTGGATTTCAGGAGAGCCCATCTTGAGTGTCTACTTGAGGAATTTTTTTACCTACACTGTAGTTTTTTCAGGTGAGATGCTAAAGCTTGTGTTCAGAAAAGGCAAAGAGAGATGTGTGGCTTCCTCCAGCACTCAAGCAGACAATAAAGTAAAAAATAGTACAATTGATTAAATTGATAGGAAACCAACTTTACTGGAAAAGATAAAGCAATAATCTGGACAGAGATCCAGATGAATTTACGAACAATATGTAAGTCACTGATAGCCCCCTCTTTTAAAGGAAACGTATATATCTTCTCACCAACTTTATTCAAGTATGGACAGAAATAAACCTCAAGAAACCCTGTTTTTCCTTTCCTACATTAAGCTAGAGATGTCCATATAGGTCTCTCTTTGGATAGCTCTCTCAAAGGAAACAGAAATTCCTAGAAAAGGGTCATGGGCCAGAGAATAAAACAGGCTTCCAACAACTGACAATCTGTAAACTTTAGTCACATGTCCGGATTCTAACTAAATCTCAAACTTGGGAAGCAGCTGGGGAAGGGTAGACAGGCTGGAACAGAAGTAGGACAGGGTTTACTAAGCAAATGAGTGGTATAGGAAAAACAGCTAACTTTTATGAAACTTTATTTTAATAAAGGTTACGATGTCCAAGTGTTGGCCATCTAGACACAGCTAACAAAGGACACCAAGAGGTGGTTGTGTCTCTTTGTTCACATTGTACACAGAAAGTAAAGCAGCAGCAGTAGCGGCTCCTTAGGAAAAAGCGCTCTCTCCCTTCATGACAATTTCACAGTAATAGAACCCAGGAAATAAACAGACATGGCTCTCTCATGGGGCCTAACCATGACCCCAAACAGTAAACCCAAGGGAAAATTCCACTTAGTCCAAGTTAAGCTGACAAAAGGTGTATCAATATTGCCCCTTAAAGTAGGTTTATTTGCTCTGACGTAAGCTGCTTGGTAATGCTATGGTCTAAATAGAAAAAAAAAATCTATTTTATTTTTTATGTCCTCTAAAAGCAATAAGCTTATGTCCAAAAGATTCTAATTTCTTAGAGATATTGCCAACCCTGTCAATATATGAAAGGCAACTCACATTTTCTCTCCAAGTGACTCTAAATTTTAATCTTTATTATCCTTTCCCAGATGTCACAACTTCTCTCTGCCAGATTCCCTATTATTTCAAGAGACAAGAATATTCCTTAAGGCCTCCTTTTGAATATACATCTTTCTGATATCATGTCTCTGGTTTCCCTGAAGACTGTCACATCAACAAATCTATCTTCTGCCTGGATTCTAGGCTTTGAAAATAATTGTATCAGTTTAGCCAGGCACAATCAACATTTCTCTCTTACACCCATTCTTCAATTCAAGCACAGTGTCTTGTTTGCACTGTCCCAACTCTATGCATAAAAGTGTTGATGCAGAAATTGGCATAACTGTGAACAGAGACAAGCCTTTCTGCAAAAAAGACAACTGTTACTCATGGACCACAGGAAGATTCTATTCTGAGACTGATCCAACATAACATGAGCTATGGAAGTCCTAGGAGGGTATGGCTGGTGGAGTAATACCCTGATTAGTGTGCACCAAAAGCTCTCAGTATTTTTTTTTAAGCATCGAAAAGCCTCGCTCCTCTAGAAACATTTAGCGCATTCAAGCCCACACACATTCAGATAGGAATGATAATCCTTTCTTTGTTTGTGGGATTTGGAAGAGATACAAAGAATGAAAAGAGCCACAATATTTTGACAAAGTGATGCATTCTTCTCTAGGTGTAGTTGATGGAAACTTTTAGACTTTCCCCATTCAATTGATAAAACATTATAAATGCAAGAACACTGGAGTACATAGGGCTTTATAGGCGTACAATAGATAAAGATACATACTTATTAGGTATAGATGAAATACCTTATATTTTAAAAATTATTCATTCGCATAAAAATTTACAGTGTTAAAGGTATTCTCTCATACATTGTCAAGACATTCAGTATAAAAATAGTTTATTACTCAATTAATATTTAAACAGCATCATTCACTTTCTCCACTTCTGATTAAATGAGAAAGGGTGTTGGCAAGTTTTAAAAAATTTAATAAAAATTTCTATCCACCTGTTTCCAAGCAAGATTTAAAATGATATTTAGTATCAAACACAAGGTAAAACAATACCATTAAAAATCAAAGCCTAGGCCGGGCGCGGTGGCTCACGCCTGTAATCCCAGCACTTTGGGAGGCCGAGGCGGGTGGATCATGAGGTCAAGAGATCGAGACCATCCTGGTTAACACAGTGAAACCCCGTCTCTACTAAAACTACAAAAAATTAGCTGGGCATGGTAGCGCGTGCCTGTAATCCCAGCTACTCGGGAGGCTAAGGCAGGAGAATTGCCTGAACCCAGGAGGCGGAGGTTGCGGTGAGCCGAGATTGCGCCATTGCACTCCAGCCTGGGTAACAAGAGCGAAACTCCGTCTCAAAAAAAAAAAAAAAAAAAAAAAAAAAAGCTTATCGTCGATGGTTCCGGGTCTTTGGCACATATACACCATGGAATATTATGCAGCCATCAAAAACGATGAGTTTGGGTCCTTTGTAGGGACATGGATGAACCTGGAAACCATCATTCTCAGCAAACTGACAGAAGAGCAGAAGATCAAACACCGCATGTTCTCACTCATAGGTGGGTGTTGAACAATGAGAACACATGGACACAGGGAGGGGAGCACTACACACTGGGGTCAGTTGGGGGGAAATAGGGGAGGGACGGTGGGGGGTTGGGAGTAGGGGAGAGATAGCAAGGGGAGAGATGCCAGATGTAGGTGATGGGGAGGAAGGCAGCAAATCACATTGCCACGTGTGTACCTATGCAACAATCTTGCATGTTCTTCACATGTACCCCAAAACCTAAAATGCAATAAAATAAATAAATGGGAAAAAAAATCAAAGCCAAGACAAAACCAAGTAAAAAGAGTAGATATATCCAAGCAACTGTAACAAGTTAATTATCACAGTTGGGCCATGAATTTGCCTTTCACAGGCGTCAGCATTTGCTCACCAGATGCGACTACTGAAACTCTGCACCTGTTTAACAGGGTGTTTCTAGACCTATCTCACCAGCAGGGGCTCTGGATTAATTATTCTGTTGTATTTCTCAGGAAGTGGTGAGTAGACCAACTGCCTTGGAATCTTCAAGGATGCCTATTTTTTAAATGCAGATTCCTGGGCCTGCCCTAGGCTTTCTGGAGATAGGGTTCTGGAATCTGCATCTCCGTATTACCCACCAGGTGATATTTTTGCTCTCTAAACTTTGGAAACCACTACCTTCCTGAGAATGGTGTCCATTGCACGGGAACTATAGAACACCCAGCAACAACGAACTAGAAAATTGTTGTAGTGACCAGTCCCTTGGATATTGCTTTATGCCTTGTTATTTCTGCCCTGTGCAGGTAATATACTAAAATGCCTGGTCCATAGTTCACTTGATTTTTTATTTTGAATGGTCCCATGTGCTTGAACTCCTCTAACTAGAATGTTATTCTCTTTCCAGCATCCTTTCCTCCACCTGCTCATCCACACTTTTTTGGTTCCTACCACAAACTCCTGATGGTTGTGCATCTCCCATAACCTGCTGGTTACTTCTAAGCTCAGTTTGATAGGTCTGCATGTGCTACAGTCTCTGCTTGTCTCGCTGGGATCAATTCACTCCATGCTGGTCATGGGCCCATCTGAGACCCTCTCTACCGCAGCTTCTGGCCATCAATGCCTACGTATGGACCTAACTTGGAGAAATTATCTGTTCTTTGTTCCTGAAAGGTATTTCCAGTTCATTGGCTTTATTGGCTTATTCTCTGTATTTGAGGTATGCATCTTACGCTTTTCCCATTCTCTACACACTCTCGGACACAGTCTATTGCTCCTGCTCTTTTCCATTTCCTCAATACATTCATTGGCTTATATTATTGTCTTCTGATGTGTCTCTTACATTTGACAATTTCATATGAAGGCATATCCAACATCTGGCCTTTAAGTTTATGGTCCTAATTTCTAAACTAAACTTATGAATCCTTCAATCATATACTTGGGAATTTATCATCATTTAACATTCATTTACCCCCAAGTAATTTGTTTGTTCTTGTTCCCTGTGAAGTTTTGCCTTTTTGCCAAAAATTTACAATAATAAATACTTTTCCTTGCTCTTTGTGGAATCATTAGGACTCCTGTCAAAAATCTTTGCTCAATTTTTGAGAGGTACCCATTTTCCCTAGCTCAGAGCCTCCCTTTCTGGGCATAGGCCACTCAGAAAATCATTTTTAAAAGATCATGTACAGCACATTCTGGAAGTTTTCTATGATTATGTGGCTTCCAAAGCAATCTGCATGAATCTTCAGCAACCTGCAAGAAGACAGGATGGAAATACCACCTCCACACTCAGCTCCTTTGTTCTTCTACCCAAGGCTTCAAAGTTTTCAGGATGCCTCCCACTTTTCTTCAAATTGACCATACAAGCCAGGACAAGTGCAGAGTGTTCAGTGGGCACAGTGAGGCTTAGGATCTCACTTCTGAATTTTGGGGAAGTTCACCAGGACTATGGAGGCAGCATAGCAGATATAGTACATCACAGTAACACAGGCAATTCCATAGCAACCCATAGGGAATCACAGCTAGCTCCTCATGGGACTTACATGATTTGTTCCATCAGCTGGGGTGCCTGTAAACCCCAGTCATATGCCAGAGCTGCTTCTTACTAGCTGAAGGAAGTGAGCCAATTGTTACATTTTGGGACCTTTGCAAGCTAGTTGTTAAACACAGCCATTATTAAACATTAAATTATGTAAATTAATAAAATCAATTATATTAAAAACATAATAAATACTAAAAACTCATTGCTTTTTAATGATTTTACTATGTATTACTATTATCTATGCTCTTGAGATAATTTATATCTACTAAATATGTATGGTGGAAATAATATACGATAGTGTGCAACTGCACATCTCTTCCCGTCTCTGTGTTCAGTAACACAATGTTGGTAATTTGAAATAGGCTATGGTGGGATATTTACAACACAGTAATCAGCACGTGCTGTAAATCAGGACTTAACCAACCCCCTCCTCCCACCCCCAGCCAATTGTTAAATATGTACCAGTGTATTATTGGCTGTGAACCCAGCCCACTCAGTATTAAGATGGAAAGTATAAAAGTACACCATGGTTATGGGTCAAATTCCCCATCTTTACTTAAAACTTTCTCACTTCCCCCAACCACTTTCCTTTCAATATGGCCCAACATGTCTCAAGCCAAGGCCTGTGGAAACACAACCTATTATCAAATAACTTACCTAAAAAACGTTCACACTGGCCCTCCTTTTTAAAATCATCAGAAATTGGCCGGGTGTGGTGGCTCATGCCTGTAATCCCAGCACTTTGGGAGGCCGAGGCTGGCAGATCACGAGGTCAAGAGATTGACACCATCCTGGCCAACATGGTGAAACCCCATCTCTACTAAAAAATACAAAAACTAGCTGGGCGTGGTGGCGCCTGCCTGTAGTCCCAGCTACTCAGAAGGCTGAGGCAGGAGAATTGCTTGAACCCAGGAGACGGAGATTGTAGTGAGCCAGATTGTGCCACTGCACTCCAGCCTGGCGCCTGGCGACAGAGTGAGACTGTCTCAAAAAAAAAAAAAAAATCATCAGAAATTCTTTCATATAAATTTTACATCTACTTTTTCTCTGCTCAAAGTCCCCGCTCTTTTACCTGCATTGTCTCCCAGACCCTACTATGCACTTGTGTGTCTATGTGTTTATATCTATGTGCTTGTGTTTATGTGTTCGTATCCGTATGTACTAGATAGTAGCTGGGCAGTTACTTCTGATTGACTCAATTAAAATATCTGTAATTTAAGCCCAGCTTAGTATCTACTAAAACACTAGAAGGTGAGATCATTAACTGTCCTAGAATCAATACTTGAGCCCTTAAGAGGGAATTCAGATGGTTAGTAAACATTATTAAAAGATCAGAAAATGGATTCAGAAAAATCTAAAGAAAGTAAGACTCTATGTGGCAATGATAAGGCTAATGGGAAACCTAAAGTGATCATGGAGAATGATTGGGAATTTTATACAAAGAAGTCTTTGTTCTCTGTTTCCACTCATAATAAGCCAGGAGAGATTCAACTTACAGCACTTTGTCAAAAGAACTGTAGAAGAATTCAGTAAGAGAAAATTATCTGAAGGTTCCATTTCTCCTAAAGTTTTTTTAATCAACATTTTAATCAATGATCCTACAGAAGCTTACTATGAAGGTAGAGAGTCTGATTACAAAAAGTCACTCAAAAATATAATCAATGGAGGATGGGATATCTGAGTTGTCTCCACAAATAGATATGGACTCTGGCTTTTAATATCCTACAAAGTTCTAAGCTTAACTGAAGATCCTATTTACTAAAGTTATCCCGAGCAGAGTATGTGTATGATTAAGGGATAAGGATATAAATGCCTAAGACACATGTACCAAATCTGACCAAAGAAACATCTTGTCTAAAATCTTGTTTCTGATAAAGTCAGTGAAGTTATTTTGCTGGAGAGCATATGAGAGCCTCCAATAACGTCCCCAATACTTCATGAGGTCTGTGTGTTTGTCTAATCTCATTTTAAACCAATTTATGTATTAACATGTGCAACCGATCTTAGCGCGGTTGTGGTGTTCGCCGCTGCTCTCCGAGCTTCGCAATGCCGCCCAAGGACGACAAGAAGAAGAAAGACGCCGGAAAGTCGGCCAAGAAAGACAAAGACCCAGTGAACAAATCCGGGGGCAAGGCCAAAAAGAAGAAGTGGTCCAAAGGCAAAGTTCGGGACAAGCTCAATAACTTGGTCTTGTTTGACAAAGCTACCTATGACAAACTCTGTAAGGAAGTTCCCAACTATAAGCTTATAACTCCAGCTGTGGTCTCTGAGAGACTGAAGATTCGAGGCTCCCTTGCCAGGGCAGCCCTTCAGGAGCTCCTTAGCAAAGGACTTATCAAACTGGTTTCAAAGCACAGAGCTCAAGTAATTTACACCAGAAATACCAAGGGTGGAGATGCTCCAGCTGCTGGTGAAGACGCATGAATAGGTCCAACCAACTGTACATTTGGAAAAATAAAACTTTATTAAATCAAAAAAAACAAAACAAAAACAAACAAACAAAAAAAAAAACATGTGCAACCTCCTATGGTAATTACTTCTCTATTTTTTATTACCACTCTAATGATAGATATAGTTTCTATACAAGTTTCTTCCAGTATTCTGAAATTCACTAAATCTCTATGTATGTATTATAATATTTTTTGGAATAGAAAAGGTAAAAATTACTAAATTCATTCATTAATTGGTAAATGCAATGAATTCTAATGAATTAATCAATTAATTTTAAAAGTCAGAATTAACCCTATTCAAGCCCTACAAGATTTAAGACTTCCAGGGACTTTCATAATTTGGCCTCTAGTTATCTATTTAATTTTTTCTCTCACCACAACCTTTTCTCAACCTACTCCAAAGGCTTCAACGATAGTAAATTACTGAATTACTTTCAGTTCCTTAAAAGTGCCATGGAGATTTGGCAGGAGGACTTTTCCTATTTCTGGAAGGCCTTTTCTTCTACTGTGAAGACGTCTGACTCATCCCTGGTACCCTTACCTGGTTTAAGAGCTACTTCCATATGTCCCCATAGCAGTTTGTGCTTGCCTTCCCCAAGAATATCTGAAACTCTCACTAGGCTTTTAGGTTCTTGAAAACAGAGACAGTGTTATTTTTGTACATCATTGTATCCCAGGGTAGTAGGCGCTCAATAATTATTATTAAATGTATAAATCAAATAGGTTAGTGGATTTTAAATAATAGTATCACTGTGTTCTCAGACTCGAGGTCAGTCTATCAACTCTGCTCCTTTGAAGTTGAAGTTGAAATATGGCCCAACTTCATGGCCATTATATTCATCATTTTCGGAATCATGCCAGGAATCATGAAGTTTCCCAAAAGCAAATTCATGATGATTTTACACACATGTCATTTCATGCCTTTGCTTTCTTTCCTGGTGATGTCCGGGATTTCACTGGACTTTTGGCTGATATCTTCAGATAATACTTGTAATGGCTTCAAGGTCTTTTTTACCAGGTTGGAAATAATCATTTAGAATTATCATCCTGTAAGAATGGTTTGTAGGATAGAAAAATCAGAAACAGTGAACTGAGTTTAAATTTATCTTAAGTTAGATTCTGTTACCAGCAGCACAAATTTTATCCCTTTGTTAAACAGAGCTGAAAAGCTATTGTAAAGTTCAAGAACATCTCCCTTAAGGAACAAAAGCAGGAGAAAACTTCTGTTATGATGAGTGAAATCAAACAAACCTTGATTCTGAAACAGCTTTGTTCTCAGAAAGATGGATGACTTTTTAAGGGAGGAGACCAAAACAAGAGTAAAAAACCAAAGGCCGGGCTTGGGACCAGTTAAGATAAGATAAGCATAAAGGGGTCTGCTCGAAAGCTATGTATAGGCTTGATAGGGAGAACAGAAGAGTGTCATGGCAGTAAGGTATGAATTACAGAAAGATGCCTTGGTTTATAAGAGATTTTACTTGGTTTTATTCATCTGCTCTCAGGTGTGTAATACTTTAAGATTGGAAAGTAATTTTCTTGTAAATAGTTTTAATAAAAACATTTTATATTAATTAATTTTTTTAATTTCAATTTTAATTAATATATTTTTTGAAATGGAGTCTCACTCTGTTACCCAGGCTGGAGGGTAATGGCAAGATCACAGCTCATTGCAACCTCCGCATCATATATTCAAGCAATTCTCCTGCCTCAGCCTCCCGAGTAGCTGGGATTACAAGCATCCACCACTACTCCTGGCTAATTTTTGTATTTTTAGTAGAGACAGGGTTTCACCATGTTGGCCAGGCTGGTCTCAAACTCCCGACATCAGATGATCCACCAACCTTGGCCTCCCAAAGTGCTGGGATTACAGGTGTGAACCACAGTGACTAGCCTTTGAGATTCATTTAAAAGCAGTTTTCACTTACAAGTTATTTTAAATTATTTTTCTATAAGACTTTATGTGCTTCTAGATGATAGTTTCTAAAATAAATTGTCATTTAAACTCCAAGTCCTGTCTCAGGACATTATAGGTGAATAATGAAGGTCACTTTATGATAATTATTAGTAAAAATACAGCTATCTGCTTAGATCATTATTGGGAACAAGCAAATTTTTCTTTTTCTTTGAAAATAAAAAGGATCAAATGATATAAATCTTCCAGTTGTGACTCATAATAATTAAAGATTGATGCTTAAAGCATAAATATCTCTTTTTCTGCCTCTCTCCATAAACTCGCCTTCTTAATGATTTTAATCAAATGTTCAGGTGAAATGGCATTGATTTTATACCATGAGGCTTGGAAAAGCGGCTCAAGAGGGTTGAGTCACATTCACACTAGTCACTGTGGCAGTGATCACAGATCATCGTGATGACGGGAACAGGATAATTGAAAGATTCTGCACTCTGGTCCAAAAAAATCAGCTGCACAAGGACAGGGCTGGGGAGACAGAGCTTAGTGGTGCATGTATAAAAGAGATGGTCATTATCTAGGTTCATGCCCTGAGATTGGTTTTTATGTCTCACTGGTTTATTTTAATCTGAACAGACACAGTTTTTTCCCATAATATTAAGTTTTCTGAAGCGCTTAAGGAATGCTTTTTAATTTAAAGTTTTGTAGGATGTTCCTCATTTTTGATTTGTCTGATCATTTCTCCTTGATATCCAATTATTTACTTTGGTTCCTCTTTCCCCTGAATTTCCTATAAACAGTAAGTTGGGTCTTAAATAGGGGTTGACACACTACGACCCTGGGATCAAATCCAATCTACTGCTTATTTTTAGAAATAAAGTTTCATTGGCACAGAGCCACACCCATTTGCTTACATATTGTCAGAGCTGAGAAGCTGTGACAGAGACCGGATAACCCACAAAACCTAAAATAATTACGGTCTAACTCTTTCCAAATAAAATTTGCCAAATCATCGACTAAGAAATTGATTAGGTTGGGGTAAAATATTTTGGCACCAGGGTGATGTACTTCATATTGTACCATCATGAGGCACACTGTCAGGTTGCCCCACTATCAGTGATGCTAAATCAGTACACTTGGTTAAGGTAGTGATAGCCAGATCTCTCCATTGTAAAGGCATATTTTTCCCCTTTTAAATTAGTAATTCACAGAGTTATACTTGGTTCTGTGTAAATATCTGATTTTCTGAAAAATCCTTTATCTAAAAGTTTCACCATCCATTGATGATATTGAATTATTACATTAGGAAGTGAAAAATGTTATTTTCTAAATCTATAATTTCTTCAGCATTTATTAGCTGACACAATAAAATAGCCTAAATTCACCCTGTAATTTCCCTGCCCCAGACCTGGAATCAGCCATTTGCTTCCCAATTAGCCCTGGTTCCTTTAGATGGGAAATAATATCTAGAAATCAATATCTAGATACTAGGTATGCTCATTGCCACTGGAGTGGATTGTTTCTAGGCCCTATTGTGATGCTTTCTAGAGAGTAAAAAATTTATTTAAAAAATTATAAGTTCTGATTTATATTTTCATTTTATATTTAATATTACAGTTTTGAAATTTTGATTTAATATTGGCATTTTTCTTTTACACAGGGTCTTAGTCCTGTTAATATTAATATGTTGATTTACATGTTTTATTCCACTACAAATTTAAAATATTTCAAAGTTTCAATACCAGTGTTACCATTAATAATAAACCTAATGAGTGAAGTCTGGGATTTCTTTTCAGTACTTTTTCCCTAAAAATATATCTAAATAACATATACAGAGTACTGTTTTATTACTATTTTTTTTGAGACAGGGTCTCACTCTGTCACCCAGGTTGAAGTACAGTATTATGATCTTGGCTCGTTGCAACCTCCACTTGGTCCCAGGTTCAAGTGACCCTCCCACCTCAGCCTCCTGTAGCTGGAACTACAGGTATACAAGCCTGGCTAATGTTTTTGTATTTTCGCTAGACACAGGGTTTCATCATGTTGCCCAGGCTGCTCTGGAACTCCTGAACTTAAGCAGTCCACCCACCTCAGCTTCCTAAAGTGCTGGGATTACAATTGTGAGCCATTAAGCCTGGCCCAGAGTTTTCAAAAGTTACTTAAAATTGTGTTTTTTCTTCATGTAGTTATATTATCTGAGTTGGGAGGGGTTATAAAAAACTTTCTTATGACAATTGGGGAAATTTGAATATGGCTAGATACTAATTGATATTATGGAATTACCATTCATTTTCTTAGGTATCACAGTGGTATCGTCGTTAAGTAGGTGATTGTTGTTATTCTCAGCTAATTCATGTCAACGTGAATAAAGTGTCATGATGTCTGCAAGTTTCTTTCAGAATGGCATAGCAAAAAAAAGTGTGTGTGTGTGTGTGTGTGTGTGTGTGTGTGTGTGTGTGTAGAGAGAGAGAGAGAGAGAGAAAGTACAAATGATAAAGCAAATTCAGCAAAATATTAAAAATCAGGAAACTGGGTAGAAATTGTTTGCACTATTCTTATAACTCTTCCTTAAGCCTGAAATTTTATCAAAAATTTAAATTTAGAGAAAATGGTGGGGAGAAAGAAAAATATTATCATTGTTCCATATGAATTTCTTAATGTGTTCCATACATGCATGCAGAAACACCTTCCCACTTTGGGCAAAATTAATTAATGTATATATCTTGGGGAAAGAAGCTTGTAAGTTTGCTCTGTTTTAGTAGAAGGGTCAGACCATACATAAGGCTCTGAGTGTTAGACCGTGGAAGTGAATAGGCAGAAAAGAATGTAATCAGATGAGAATGGTGTCTTAGGTTTAATAGAATGTCAAGTTTTCTCAGCTTTCCTTCATTTCCGTTCATTACTAAAGACTAGATAGAACCCAAATATGTAAGAATATTTTGCTTTTAAGCAGCAATACTAATGTTTCCTCCTTCTTCCACCATCCTGCTAGACCTGGGGTCAGTGCATATTTTGTGGAAAGGGTGGCAAATAATATATTCTTCAGGCCTGTGGTGGGCCATACAGTCTCTGTTGGCATCTATTCAGTGCTGTCACTGCAGCACACAAAAGCAGCCAGAGACAAACAAATAAGCTTGGCTCTGTTCCAATAAAACTTTACTTATGACGCAGAAATTTTAATTTCATATAATTTCTGCACAATGCTAATTCTTTTTTATCTTTTTTCAACCATTTAAAAATGTAAAAACACATTCTTAGCTTGCAGGCAATGCCAAAAAACAGGCAGAGAGCCAGATATGGACTAACCCAGGGAAAAAAAGGGAAAACTTACAATTGAATTTTTGTGTCGGCTGCCCTTTAGCTGCCTAGCTTAACTTTGGTGACGGAAAGGGGCTCTCTTGGATGGTGTGACGGGTTTGAGAAGCACTATACTCTTAAGACATTGAACAGAGAGTAGGAGTCTTCTCTGAGACCTCCACGATTAAAGAAGCCCATGAGCTTCTCTAAGTGCGGAGGCTTGCTTCAAGTTTGTAATCAGTGTGATTGAAGGAATCATAATGAAGGTAATGGTAACTGGAACCTTGGTCTGTTAGTCCAGTATCTATTCAGAGTTGGACAGCAATGTCTTATTGGCTCCCTTCTGCAAGTTGAAGCCACATTACTCACTGTCTGTGCTTTGAGGCCTTTACCTTGACAGATCAATCTCGTGTTAATATAGCTGTGGATTAAACTTGGTTTGCTTTCAGATATGAACTTGTCTTATTTAAATAAATGTATATTAGATGCTGATACAACAAATTCCTACGCAATAAGCTTTATTTACAATAATTTATGTCATTTAATAATACCTTCTATAGTGATCCTGAACCACAACGTGCAGGCAGCATCACAGTGGTGTCCTCTGGCCACTCAGAATTTTCCTCCTAAATCCTTCTCCACTACAAATGGCAAATGCGTTGAAAGCATACTCCCTCCAAAAAGAACTCATAAAAGAAAGACCTTACAGCGATGGAGACAGATATGGGGAAAGAGAAATATACAATATGCTCAATATTAAAAGTTTGTTAGGAGAAAGATTTACATTTGTTTCACATGGTCTCAAGCAATAGAAAGAGGACCAATGTGTACCAGAGACATATCTGGGCTTACTATCAAAAAATAAAGGAATAAAAAAAAAGGAAAAGAAAAAAATTCTATAGCTATCCAAACATGAAATATACTGCCCTCAAAGATAGCAATTCAACATTAGGAGATGCATATGTACCTAGGATGCATGAAATGTAGGAACACTTAGTAGAGAAGTGGAAGAGATTTAAACATTAAAACAATTGAATTAGATGACTTTTAAGGTTTATGATCTTTAATACTTAGGCCTGACGATTTTGAGATGGTACTTTTTCCTTTGTTTAGAACAAAAAGACAAACATTAATAACCAAGAGACAATTCCTTATTCCTCTAGTTTAACCACAACTAAAACAAATGCGGCTCATTCAACTATAACAAATCAAGGCCCTACCACTTACCCAGTAGTGGCTTCTTCTAGTTAGATTCCTCTTCTCAATGAGTATTTATTAAGATTGAGTTACCTACAATGTCTCAGATACAAAGGTAGGATGCTGAAGACAGACACAAATTTCACTTCTCTTTACTGGAGAAGATAAAAATTTAACAAGTAATTATAATATAAAATGAGTGTTAAGATTGCACAGGAAAAGGGCACTATAGTGGTTTTAAAATAGGATCATAAATTATTGGATACTCCTCTATTGAGAGTTTGGATCTAAATGCCTTCTACTTGAATCTGGATGGGCCTTAGAATTAATTTGACCAGTGGATAAAATACAAGTAACACTATGTAATTTCCAAGACAAAGTAATGAAAGCTATAAGGCTTTATGACTTTTTTCCCTTTTTTGTTGGAAGATAAGCTCTTGGAGCTTAGAGGCATTACATAGGAAGTCCAGCTCCTCTGAGGCCGCTATGCTTTGAAGAAGCCAAGCTTCATGGAGAGACCATGCATGATCCCAAATGACAGTTCCCAGCTATACCCAGCTTTCTAGTCATCTCAGCTTAAACGAAAGAAGTCATCAGATTATTCCCTCCCCAGCCATGCAAGACTTCCAAGCTGAAACTCTAGAAATTATGAAGCAGAAACAAACCATTCTCTCCATCCCCTGTCCAAATTCTTGACTCCGTCCAAATTCATCTCAACAGGCATCATGAAAACATGCACCAAGAAGACCTCACTTCAACAAGGAACCAAAGAAGGTCTCGTGGAGGAAGTCACATTTGTGCAGAGAAATGAAGAACACAGGAATGGAGTCAGCCCCAGGAATGTTCGCAGTAGAAGAAACATCCATCTGAAGACCCAGTAGAGGCAAGACAAATCCTAGGGCCCTTGAGGAATTGGCACAGCCCAGCAGCCCAGCAGTCTGGAGAGGAGTGGGAGGGGCAGGAGTCTGGTGAGAGATTAAAGAGCTAAGCAGAGTCTAGCCATGGGCATCCCAGAGGCAACATTAAGGCAACTGAACTTTACCCAAAGTGTGAAGAAAGATCACAGAAGGGTTTTCAGTATCTGAATGGCATGACTGGCTGTGTTTGCTCTGGGGCAAGGCTGACGTAGTGGGGCGTTGTGGCTGTAATTCAGGTGAGAGAGGATAGTGGCCCTATCAGGGTGATATCAAAGGATATCAATATTCAAAAGGTAAATTCAAAGCATTTAATAAGCCTTTGACTATAGATGTGGGGAGTGAGAGAAGGAGGAGTCACCTTGGGTTTCTGATTGGGCAGTGAGTACATCCGGTTGTCATTTACAGAAAAGGAGATGCTGGAGGAAGAAGGTGGAGAGAGTGATGAATAGCTCTATCTGAGGTATGGAAAATGTGAAGTGCCAGAGAGACATCCCATATGGCAAAGCCCCAGAGACAGCTGGCTGAACATTGTAGATAGGGAAGAGGGTGTAGAGAGAAACAAATATAACAGTGTGTATTGTGCTCCAGGTACTTTATATACATTATTTCCTTTAATTCTGCTAACAACCACTTGGGTGTGTTCAGAGACGTAGGTAACTTGACTAAGGTCATAGAGGTAGGAAGTGGTAAGGTAGGGATTTTAAAACAGATTTTTCTTACTTCACATTAAAAAAAAGACAATCATAATGCCAGGTGATTCTTTTTAGGTTTGGAAGGCAGCAAAATCAGCATTTGGGAATGCCTCTCCAGTCAGTTTAATGAGTGACCTGAACAGCCAATAGTATGAACACAGGCCAGAACAAGAGAAAGCCATCCAGCTGGTCCAGGCCATGATACAGATGCCAATGCCACTTGACCTTGATGCAGAGGGTACACTGGTGCCCAGGTGTATTCTGGGTGACTAGAACATCTTATAGAACATGTCAAAACCTTTATAGGTTCTTACATAGTAGAGACCCTCAGGGTTCTGCAGCCCAATCATCCCTTCTTTGCCAGTTGTAATTTTTCTTTTACGATCTAGCTCTTGAATCACTATTGGACCCGGGTGATCATTATGATTAACTATCATTTGTCAAACAGATACATGTGGTAGGCATTGTATTAAGTGTTTTCCATGTTTTAATGTATTTATTCCTCACAAGAACCATATGAGGTATGTAATTTTTTTAACCTCCATTTCATAAACAAGGGTTTGGCTCCTGACCTTAAGACACCAGGTAACAATGAGACTCTAGCTATTCCAATGAGCTGGGTGTCATCTGAGCCGCCAGATACATCAAGCGGTGCCTAAGCAGTACCAGCTCATCAAACGAATGTGGAATGGGCCTGAAGACCCAGGTAATTTACACAGACAGGCAGCTCCCACTCAGCCTGCCACTCATGCCACAGTGACACCCCTCCTTCAACCCACACCAACAGCCCCTAAGACACCCTCTGGAAAAAAAATGAGCTGATTTTACAGCTGGATCTACACATGCACTGGTGCAGACAGAAGCGGAGTGCTGGGATTGATGACACTGCTCAGACATGTCCCTGAAAGGGGATGGAGGAGGAAAATTTCCCATACAAATATAATTTCAATAGGATGATTTCCATGTTCACTTTACCTGACGTAAAGAATTAGTGACTGGCTCACATCAGGTACTCAACAAATTTTTTTAGCAGATGAATAAAAGATGGATTCATAACATTTTGTGGGCAGTAGCCAATGGTTTGGCCAGTAGGTTAGGAACACTGAAGGGATAAGATTGGAGGATTTGTGAAGTCTCAGAAAGATTGTTGGAATTAGTCAACAATTAGAGTGCATAAGTATTATATGAAGGTGGTTTTAAAGAAGTAGGTGGGAGTCACGGCCTACTGTGTGTGTATCAGTTTTCTTCCCCAGCAACCTGCTACTTGCTCAGTGGGATTATGATCAAATGCTCCTAGTGGTGGGAACAGGAGCTATGCACTGCTCAACCAAGTAGGTTGCTTTTATCAAGGCTAATCTGACTACAGCACCTGTGAGTCCTTAGCGTGGTATAACACCCTAAGGGAATCAGCCAATTTTAGCCAGTTCCAATATTTTATTGCATGCTTTCCAACATGGGAAGGGCAGAAAAAATAATTGGATTTTCTTTCACTATACACTGTTTTTGTGCCAACTGTGTATCCATATCATCCCACAGGACACTGTTTCTTCCTAAGGAAGTCCATGTACTGTGTAAGAAGTAGAGCAACGGGCTGAAGCATTCACTGCATCACCCGGATGCTCCCGTCCTTATAAAACAGCAGAATGACCAGTTGAAGGACTCCGCTACAGAATGAACAGGCAAGCAGTATTTTCTGAGGTTCAATGTTGTTTTATAAGAAGTGACTTTGCTCTGATTAGTGACAAATATACAGTGCTATTTTTTTTTTCCCATTTATTTATTTTACTGCATTTTACATTTTGGGGTACATGTGAAGAACATGCAAAATTGTTGCATAGGAACACACGTGGCAGTGTGATTTGCTGCCTTCCTCCCCATCACCTACATCTGGCATTTCTCCCCTTGCTATCTCTCCCCAGCTTCCCACCCCCCACCCTCCCTCCCCTATTTCCCCCCAACTGACCCCAGTGTGTAGTGCTCCCCTCCCTGTGTCCATGTGTTCTCATTGTTCAACACCCACCTATGAGTGAGAACATGCGGTGTTTGATCTTCTGCTCTTCTGTCAGTTTGCTGAGAATGATGGTTTCCAGGTTCATCCATGTCCCTACAAAGGACCCAAACTCATCGTTTCTGATGGCTGCATAATATTCCATGGTGTATATGTGCCACATTTTCCCTATCCAGTCTATCGTCGATGGGCATTTGGGTTGGTTCCAGGTCTTTGCTATTGTAAACAGTGCTGCAATGAACATCGTGTGCACGTGTCCTTACAGTAGAACGATTTGTAATCCTTTGGATATATACCCAGTAATGGGATTGCTGGGTCAAATGGAATTTCTATTTCTAGGTCCTTGAGGAATCGCCACACTGTCTTCCACAATGGTTGCACTAATTTACACTCCCACCAACAGTGCAAAAGTGTTCCTATTTCTCCACATCCTCTCCAGCATCTGTTGTCTCCAGATTTTTTAATGATCGCCATTCTAACCGGCGTGAGATGGTATCTCAGTGTAGTTTTGATTTGCATTTCTCTGATGACCAGTGATGATGAGCATTTTTTCATATGTTTGTTGACCTCACGTATGTCTTCTTTTGAGAAGTGTCTGTTCATATCCTTTGCCCACTTTTGAATGGGCTTGTTAGTTTTTTTTCTTGTAAATCTGCTTTAGTTCTTTGTAAATTACGGATATCAGCCC
>NW_022436958.1:21779309-21780663 GCF_009761245.1 Sapajus apella
CTGTTCATATCCTTTGCCCACTTTTGAATGGGCTTGTTAGTTTTTTTCTTGTAAATCTGCTTTAGTTCTTTGTAAATTACGGATATCAGCCCTTTGTCAGATGGGTAAACTGCAAAAATTTTTTCCCAATCTGTTGGTTGCCGATTCACTCTAATGATTGTTTCTTTTGCTGTGCAGAAGCTGTGGAGTTTGATTAGGTCCCATTTGTCTATTTTGGCTTTTGTTGTCAATGCGTTTGGCGTTTTGGTCATGAAGTCCTTGCCTACACCTACGTCCTGAATGGTTTTGCCTAGATTTTCTTCTAGGGTTTTTATGGTGTTAGGTCTTATGTTTAAGTCTTTAATCCATCTGGAGTTAATTTTAGTGTAAGGTGTCAGGAAGGGGTCCAGTTTCTGCTTTCTGCACATGGCTAGCCAGCTTTCCCAACACCATTTATTGAACAGGGAATCCTTTACCCATTGCTTGTTTTTGTCTGGTTTGTCAAAGATCAGATGGTTGTAGATATGTTGTGTTGCCTCCGAGACCTCTGTTCTGTTCCATTGGTCTATATCTCTGTTTTGGTACCAGTACCATGCTGTTTTGATTACTGTAGCCTTGTAGTATAGTTTGAAGTCTGGTAGTGTGATGCCCCCCCGCTTTGTTCTTTTTGCTTAGAATTGACTTGGCTACGCGGGCTCTCTTTTGGTTCCATATGAAGTTTAAGGTGGTTTTTTCCAGTTCTGCAAAGAAGGACATTGGTAGCTTGATGGGGATAGCATTGAATCTGTAAATTACTTTGGGCAGTATGGCCATTTTCACGATATTGATTCTTCCTAACCATGAACATGGGATGTTTCTCCATCTGTTTGTGTCCTCTCTTATTTCGTTGAGCAGTGGCTTGTAGTTCTCCTTGAAGAGGTCCTTTACATTCCTTGTTAGTTGTATTCCTAGGTATTTTATTCTCTTTGTGGCAATTGGGAATGGAAGTTTGTTCTTGATTTGGCTCTCTTTAAGTATGTTACTGGTGTATAGGAATGCATGTGATTTTTGCACATTGATTTTGTATCCTGAGACTTTGCTGAACTTGCTTATCAGTTTCAGGAGGTTTGGGGCTGAGACGATGGGGTCTTCTAGATATACAATCATGTCGTCTGCAAATAGAGACAATTTGACTTCCTCCTTTCCTATTTGAATGCCCTTTATTTCTTTTTCTTGCCTGATTGCTCTGGCTAGAACTTCTAATACTATATTGAATAGCAGTGGTGAGAGCGGGCATCCTTGTCTGGTGCCACATTTCAAGGGGAATGCTTCCAATTTTTGCCCATTCAGTATGATATTGGCTGTTGGTTTGTCATAACTAGCTTTTATTATTTTG
>NW_022436958.1:21780763-21781888 GCF_009761245.1 Sapajus apella
TATTGAATAGCAGTGGTGAGAGCGGGCATCCTTGTCTGGTGCCACATTTCAAGGGGAATGCTTCCAATTTTTGCCCATTCAGTATGATATTGGCTGTTGGTTTGTCATAAATAGCTTTTATTATTTTGAGATACGTTCCATTGATACCTAGCTTACTGAGTGTTTTTAGCATAAAGGGCTGTTGAATTTTGTCAAAGGCCTTCTCTGCATCAATTGAGATAATCATGTGGTTTTTGTCTTTGGTTCTGTTTATGTGGTGAATTACATTTATAGACTTGCGTATGTTGAGCCAGCCTTGCATCCCCGGGATGAAGCCTACTTGATCATGGTGGATAAGCTTTTTGATGTGCTGTTGCAATCGGCTTGTCAGTATTTTATTGAAGATTTTTGCATCTATGTTCATCATGGATATTGGCCTGAAGTTTTCTTTTCTTGTTGAGTCTCTGCCGGGTTTTGGAATCAGGATGATGTTGGTCTCATAAAATGATTTGGGAAGAATTCCCTCTTTTTGTATTGTTTGGAATAGTTTCAGAAGAAATGGTACCAGCTCCTCTTTGTATGTCTGGTAGAATTCGGCTGTGAACCCATCTGGACCTGGGCTTTTTTTGGGTGGTAAGCTCTTAATTGCTGCCTCAACTTCAGACCTTGTTATGGGTCTGTTCAGGGTTTCGGCTTCTTCCTGGTTTAGGCTTGGCAGGAGGCAAGTGTCCAGGAATTTATCCATTTCTTCCAGGTTTATTAGTTTGTGTACATAGAGTTGTTTGTAATAATCTCTGATGATGGTTTGAATTTCTGTGGAATCTGTGGTGATATCACCTTTATCGTTTTTTATTGCATCAATTTGGTTATTCTCTCTTTTCTTTTTTATTAATCTGGCTAGTGGTCTGTCTATTTTGTTGATCTTTTCAAAAAACCAGCTCCTGGATTTATTGATTTTTTGAAGGGTTTTTTGTGTCTCTATCTCCTTCAGTTCTGCTCTGATCTTAGCTATTTCTTGTCTTCTGCTAGACTTTGAGTTTTTTTGATCTTGCTCCTCTAGCTCTTTCAGTTTTGACGATAGGGTGTCAATTTTTGATCTCTCCTTGCTTCTCATGTGGGCACTTATTGCTATATATTTTCCTCTAG
>NW_022436958.1:21781988-21896014 GCF_009761245.1 Sapajus apella
ATGCCTTCATTTCATTGTTTATCCAGTCAACATTCAAGAGCAAGTTGTTCAGTTTCCATGAAGCTGTGCGGTTCTGAGTTAGTTTTTGAATTCTGAGTTCTAACTTGATTGCACTGTGGTCTGAGAGACTGTTTGTTACGATTTCCGTTCTTTTGCATTTGCTGAGGAGTGATTTACTCCCAATTATGTGGTCAATTTTAGAGTAGGTGTGATGTGGTGCTGAGAAGAATGTATATTCTGTGGATTTGGGGTGGAGAGTTCTGTAAATGTCTATTAGGTTTGCTTGGTCCAGGTCTGAGTTCAAGTCCTGGATATCCTTGTTAATTTTCTGTCTGGTTGATCTGTCTAATGTTGACAATGGGGTGTTAAAGTCTCCCACTATTATTGTGTGGGAGTCTAAGTCCCTTTGTAAGTCATTAAGAACTTGCCTTATGTATCTGGGTGCTCCTGTATTGGGTGCGTATATATTTAGGATCGTTAGCTCTTCTTGTTGCATTGATCCTTTTACCATTATGTAATGTCCCTCTTTGTCTCTTATGATCTTTGTTGCTTTAAAGTCTAATTTATCAGAGATGAGAATTGCAACTCCTGCTTTTTTTTGCTCTCCATTTGCTTGGTAAATCTTCCTCCATCCCTTTATTTTGAGCCTTTGTGTATCCTTGCATGTGAGATGGGTTTCCTGGATACAGCACACCAATGGGTTTTGTCTTTTTATCCAATTTGTCAGTCTGTGTCTTTTGATTGGGGCATTTAGTCCATTTACATTTAGGGTTAATATTGTTATGTGTGAATTTGATACTGCCATTTTGGTGCTAGCTGGCTGTTTTGCCCTTTAGTTGAGCTGGTACTTGTTGTTCCTTTATATGTGTAGAGCCTCTTTCAGGAGCTCTTGTAGAGCTGGCCTGGTGGTGACGAAATCTCTGAGTACTTGCATGTTCCCAAAGGATTTTATTTTTCCTTCACTTATGAAGCTTAGTTTGGCTGGATAGGAGATTCTGGGTTGAAAGTTCTTTTCTTTAAGGATGTTGAATATTGGCCCCCATTCTCTTCTGGCTTGTAGGGTTTCTGCTGAGAGATCTGCTGTGAGTCTGATGGGCTTCCCTTTGTGGGTAACCCGACCTTTCTCTCTGGCTGCCCTTAGTATTTTCTCCTTCATTTCGACCCTGGTGAATCTGACGATTATGTGCCTTGGGGTTGCTCTTCTTGACGAATATCTTTGTGGTGTTCTCTGTATTTCCTGGACTTGAATGTTTGCCTGCCTTGCTAGGTTGGGGAAGTTTTCCTGGATAATATCCTGCAGAGTATTTTCCAGCTTGGATTCATTCTCTTCGTCGCATTCGGGTACGCCTATCAAACGTAGATTAGGTCTTTTCACATAGTCCCACATTTCTTGGAGACTTTGTTCGTTCCTTTTTACCCTTTTTTCTCCAGTCTTGCCTTCCCGTTTTATTTCATTGAGTTGATCTTCGACCTCTGATATCCTTTCTTCTGCTTGGTCAAGTCGGCTGTTGATACTTGTGCATGCTTCACGAAGTTCTCGTGTTGCAGTTTTCAGCTCCATCAATTCACTTATATTCCTTTCTATTTTGTCCATTCTTGTTAGCATTTCGTCAAATCTTTTTTCAAGGTTCTTAGTTTCTTTGCATTTGGTTAGAACATGTTCTTTAAGTTCACAGAAGTTTCTTACTACCCACCTTCTGAATTCTGATTCTGTCATTTCATCACACTCATTCTCCATCCAACCTTGTTCCCTTGCTGGCGAGGAGTTGTGATCCCTTTTAGGAGGAGAGGTGTTCTGGTTTCGGGTGTTTTCATCCTTTTTGCGCTGGTTTCTTCCCATCCTTAAGGATTTATCCACCTGTCGACTTTGTAGTTGCTGGCTTTCAGATTGGGTCTCAGATCTTTCAGATTGACGTTCTGTTTGTTGATGATGAGGTTATTTCTGCTTCTTGGTTTTCCTTCTGACAGTCTGGCCCCTCTGCTGTAGGTCTGCTGAGGTTCACTCCAGGCCCTGCTTGCCTGGGGTTCACCTGCAGCAGCTGTTGAACAGCAAGGGTTGTTACCAGTTTTCTTCTTCTTCTATCTTTGTCCCAGAAGGATACCCGCCTAGTGTCAATCTGATCTCTCCTCTATGAGGTGTCTTTTTGGATATATAGGGGTCAGGGAGCTGCTTGAGGAGACGGTCTTTTCTTTATAGGAGCTCAAATGGTGAGCTGTGAGCTCTGTTGTTGTTCATTCAGAGCTGCTGGGCAGGTACTTTTAGGTCTGCTGCAGCAGAACTCATAAACTGCTTTTTGTTCCCAGGTGCTCTGTCCCAGGGATTTAGGGCTTTATTTATGAGTTTCCGTTATGCTGCTGCCTTCTTTTTTTTTTTTTTTTTTTCTTTTTTTCCTTCAGACCTGCCCAGCCCAGCAAGGAGGCAGCCTAGTCACTGTCGGCCTATAGCAGCTTTGCTGAGCTGCTGTGGGCTGCGCCCCGCTGCCGAGTGAACTTCCCTGCAGTCCTGTTTATATGGGTGTAGTTAGAACTGCTTTGGCGATGGTGGCCCGCCTCTGTTGGGGTGGAGTCTCTGCTGTGGCGTGTTGCCTTGGCAACGGCGGGCTGCCTCAGCAATGGCGGGTTGCCTTGGCAACGGCGGGCTGCCTCGGTAATGGCGGACGCCCCTCCCCCACAGAGCTGGACTGTCCCGGGTTCAGCTGCGCTGGCTGTGAAATTCTCAATCCAGAGTTTCTGGTTGCTGTTCTTTTATGGGGGTGGGGCCAGCCGAGCCTGATCGCCTGGCTCCCTGCCTCAGAGCCTTTTTTAAGTTGCTGTTCCAGTCGCCTGTTGAAGAGGCGCCGGGGTCTGTTTGTTTTCCCCTGCGGCCACTCACTGCGCTGGCTTAAACAGCGGCACTGAGGTTTGTGGCGCTTTTTTTTCTTTTTTTTTTTTTGCCCTGGAATCTACTGTCCTGGTTCTCTGCTCAGTCCCCTTTTTGAACCAGCGTATGGGCGACTTCCCGTGGCTCCAATCGCCAGCCTAAAGGGCACCCGGACCGGTGTATTTTGTACGGAGAACCGCGGCTCCGGGGCGCCGACAGAGCAGCCGCGCGGGGCAAAGCAGCGGCGCTGGCCGGCACAGCCGCGCTGGCGACCGTGGAGCACCTCTGCCCGGGAATTTCCTAGTCTGTGGGCAATAAAAACGCGGCGTCCACTCACCCTCTGCGCTTTCACTGGGAGCTGCAATCCTGAGCTGTTCCTAAACGGCCATCTTGGATCCCTTTTTTATACAGTGCTATTTCTCACAAAGACACAATATGCACATAGTTGTACCACTAAATACAAGTGGGAATGGTGCTTTTCACAATTAACTCAAATGATCCTTTTGTAAAATTTGTATCCCATCCCTAGGACTCCAGGCTCTGCTGGTTTTACTTCTAATGCTTCCACCAGGAGGACAACAATGGTTACATTGACTTAAGATCTGATGCAAATGTTTGCCTTTTGGGGTTTGTCATATAATGAAGCAAGCAGACAGAAAAGAAGGTTTAAGTGTTGTCTGGAACAATGGACCTCTCAATAGGAAATAGGAGTGCTGTAATTTAATACAGGCAGGGAGAAGCAGCTGAAATCCAAAGAATTCAAGGACACCTTATGGAATTGTATGCCCAGGGGTAAAAGTCAGCTTATGCAAGCAAGTCCTTCAGAAATGAAGGTAGGAGTCAACCTATTGAGTAAAGAACTGCAATCAGCCACGATGCTGGCTGAAAGCAAAGGGCATCTGTAATTCACAGTAGAGAAGAAAAATTGTAAATCTGAATTTTGGTCTGGACCATTTACAGAAGCAAGGACCACTTACAGAAGGGTGTTCATCCTTGATCTGACACATACACACACACACACACACACACACGCACACATTCCCCTACTTTCTGTCCACATCCTTTACCTTCCTTTTCCTTATTATTTTACATGAGGTGTTGTTATTGGTAGTGAACTTGAAAATTCCATTCACAGATCATGGAATATCAAGAAAGATCATGACAAGACGAGGACAATAGGACAAAAAGATATGACCTAAGGATCTTGAATTTGGAGCTGGATGCTGTAACAAATGAGAATTTAAGTTTATTCCCTTTGGGAATGAAATGAATATATTTTGGGTTGTAAAAGGTAAAACAACAGTGTTAGGTGGAGAGAAATTGTTTCCTGTTTTAAGTATAAAAAGAAGGGTATGCGTTGATTTTTCCAAGTACAGTTGTGAACTGTAGGAGGTGTTCTCTTTCTTTTTTCTCAGCTTCTGAGCCCCCTTCCTCCTCTGGAGAAATCCCCACTGTAAGCTGAGGCCCAATGCATGCTTTCCCAGCCTCCTTTGCAGCTAGAGCAAGAGTGTGGAACCTGAGCTCAGCCCTGCGGATGCTGCACTCAGAAGTCAGTGGGGCAGAGAAGCAAGGCCTATAGAGGAGCTGCTAAGGCCCTGGGCAGGTGGCACAACAGGAACAGGAACAAAAGCAGTGTTGCCAGCAGAGATGCCCAATGTCCTGAGACCACAGAGGAGGGGGCGTGCTATGGCATCCAATAGTCGTGGTTAAACTTAAGAGGATAATTCCACGAAGGAAGCTGGGTTCCAATCCTAACTCTTCTATCTTTTCAGCCTTCATTATTCTCAACTGTTTGCTAAGCTTGGGTCTGTGGCCTAACTGATGATGCTGTGGGCTACTCAAATACCTTTCCACAAAATCTTTCTACTGCAAATTTGACTAGAAAGGATTTCTGTTGCCTGTAAGCTAAAACCTTAGTGCAAAGAGGTTGGACTAGATGCATTATAAGATTCCTCCCAGCTTTAAAACTATATGATACTATAAAATTTATATTAGAATATATACAAAAAAATCCCAGATGATAAACATTCTCCCTTCACTAATCTTCTAATTCTTATTTAATATCATCTGATAGCTGTATTTATGTTTGTATATATATAAACATAAATACATGTTACACATACATACATATATATGTGTGTATGTATGTATATATGTATATAAATATACATTTATGCTTATTTATATGCTTATTTATATACATATACACATACATACACACACGCACATATATATATTTTTTCAGGGATAGTCCCCCAACAGAATAAGCTTCAAGTGCCTGGAGTTCTATTGTATCCACCACAGAAGTGGCATTTTGTAAAAGCTACCATTTTATTTCTCCTACTCCATGGCTTTATTCTCCTTCCTTTTTTTAACCATACCTGCTAAGTTTTTGCCTACCTAGCCCTGCAGCTTTATAAAGTCTTTGCAAAGTTTATGCCCAAAAGGTCAGTATTTCATTACTAAAAACTGCTTAGTAAAACCCCCTAAGAGGTTAGTAATAAAGACAGCAATAAAGTATATAATGGTTGCCTGCTTGTCACTCACAAATACTGTGTGAGATACTGGAGGACACAGCATCCTTTTCTGCGGAGGAAGACCTGCAAAGCATTTTACCTCTGCATTTAGGTATAAAGGTTGAATGGGAGAAACGTAATGCAGTTTAAAACAACCTTATGCTCCAGCAGAAACCTTCAAATATCTGTAGCACTAGTTATGTACCAAAATAAAAGTCTGTGTTACTGAAGAGGAGAATTTGAGAGATAACTGATTCTCAAAAAGATCATAGCACCTAGATGGTCTGTTTGGAATTACAGGATCTGTGATCATTTCCTTGACACATACATATGAAACAAAAATAACGGTGTGCACTAAAGGGATGGAATAATGCTCATTTTATACATTAAAAATGTATTCTAAAGCATTTCTGAAAGTTGTCTGGCCTCTACCAGACACATACATGCTGACATTCCATTTTATGACCTAAACAAGTAAATGCAACAGACAAATCAACTTAGCGTACAATGAAAATCCAGCATTTTTCAAATGAACCAAGATTTCCAAAATCAAAATCAAATTTGTAAACAACGAAGTAAAAGCAGCATAAACTACTCAGCAAACGACATGCTTCAATTGCTTGTGGTTTAGAAGGAACCACAGATGTACAGTCAACTTGGTGTACAGTCATCAGGAGCTAAATCATCATCCAAGACCTCTGGAATGACCCTCAGCTGTGCCATCTCTGCCCAGCTGGTACTCTGTCTGCCCATTGGCACAAGCTTGATTGTTCATTTTCACATCAAAATGGCTATATATTGCTTTGTCCAAAAATTTCTTAGCTTCTCTGGCAATCATGCTTACTTAGCTAAGCTCCATTTGATAAATACTCCAGTCATATCCAAATAATCTGTATATCCATGTCCCAATGTATGAACACACACATCTCCCACAATCAGTTGTGTTATACTGAGAAGCAGGTCATAAGTACTATTATTATTATTACTGTTGGCCACCAATGAGCTTTCTTTCCATCATTTAAATTACCGCTAACTTGCAAAACATTTCTAATATACATATAAAAGACAAAACAGACAGTCCTATTAAGAACTGTATTTGTTTAATGGTTCACAGTGATCTTCAGACTACATCATTTGGCACATCCATTTGGAATGGGGATTTGGTTGATAGAGACTTAATGAACAAGAGCATCCCCACTAATTTTGAGAAATCTCATGCTGAGAAGCAAAAACATGACAAATGTTTGTAAAAATTTCTGATTAAGTCCCTTTACTAAACATACTCTTTAAAGATCTCAAACATTAGACTGTGCACTCACTTTAAATATCTTTAATGCCTTCCAATACAACATGTTGAAATTTGCACATCGTTAAGAAAAGACATGGCAGATAGAAACATCTGGTTTTGTTACTTAGAAAATGCAACAACTGTCAATTCCCTTATGTTGGCAAGCACCTCAAAACACACACTAGATTTGCAAGGCCAATTTAGTGTTAGCAAGGCAGCTGGCTCTAGTCTCTTCCTTCCCAAATGGTCACTGACATCTTAAATTTCAAATGTTTACTGTTTTACAACACAGAAAAATGCTGTTATTTGGGAAAAAAAAACCCTAAATCTAGTGCTTTTTTTTTTTTTTCCTGTAGAAAGCAATGTTTTCTCCACTAAACACATACACACACTATATACATAACTGGGTGATTAGGAAAAAAAACATGCAAAATTTTTGCTTGAAGAGGTTTTCTGAAACTGATAAAGTCTTCCACGAATAAAAGTTTTACCTATATGACTTCTCTGAACTCAGTGAGGGTATTGCCTGGGAAAAGAGAAATTATGGGCATTTCTACAAAAAGTGGAATTGTCTCAAGAAACCAGTAGACGACTTTGGGCCCATACTTCAGAAAGTGTAGAGATAACTCTAGCACAGTGGTTCTTAAATTTTGCTGCACTTTAGAATCCGCTAAGAATTTCCCAAAAATGTGGGGGTCAGAATTTTCCCCAGAGATATGAATTGAGTTGTTCTGGGGTCTGGCCTGAGCATCAGGACTTTCAAAAGCTCCCCAGGTGATTCTAATGTAGCAAATAATGGAACAATAGCTGTTCTAGTATTACATGAGCATTGCCTGATAAAGTTCCTAGAACCTGTAGCATCTGTTTGTTGATTGTACTCAACTTCCATTTTTTTTTTTTTTTTGGTTATGAAATGATATCTAGAGGAACTAACTCCTTAGCTAAGTAAATCTGCCTTTAGAAATCTTTAAAATTATCTTCTGGAGTAAATTGTTAAAACATTTTAAAAACATTAAAATTAGCACAAAGGAGGTAAAATGAGAAAAGCAAGCTATTTTTTAAATTACAAAAAACAGCAATGGAGACAAGTAAATGAAAGACCACAATTATAATTATCCTTATTAAAGCAATAATTGGCAAATACAGAGGAAGAAGATTGTTAACTACAAGAGAGCTGAACTTCAGAAAAGTTAGAGACCGAACATTGCAATAAGCATTTTCAAAATGTCATAATGTAAAGGGAGAAAGGTCCCTGTGCTTGGAAGAATGGTCTAATTTCTGCTTGCTTGCTCTGCAACATTCACTGATAATAGAAAGCAATGATGCTAAGGATATACAACAAATGAGATATGACCATTATGTAGCCTAGCTTTCTACTCCTCCCTGTGCATAGAATCTGTCACTACCCAACATAAAGAATATTCAGTAAAGGAAGTTTCTGGAAACAGGGTAAGTGTTTAAAATCACCTGAAAACAAAATAAACATATACATCAAAGAATCACTGAAGCTGGAGAGAACTCTGCACTGCAGTGACCTGGGCACCAGCATTGTTCTCGACAAGGTTAGTTAGGACGTGCAGTCCAAGCCCTGCTGAAAAGAAAGAACAACCACTGTATGCGAAAGAGAGACAGTTTAGCTCTGGGCAGTGGGGGGGTCGGGGGACGGGGAGAAGACTTTGGGTAAAAACTACCAGGAGGGGAAAATGGCAAGGCTTTGGAATGGCTAGAAAGAAACCTCGAGTGTAGAGTTACAGAAACTAAACAATACAAAGAGTAAACATTGTGGTAAAAAAAATAATAATAATAAAAGACAAATATACGTTCTTATGTCTGTTTTGAAGACTGTCATTTGTTACCCCCAAAACTAAAGGTATCTTTCACTTAAGACTCATATTTTGATTAGTATTTTAACTTTTATACATTTCCCTATCCAATTTGCCCACCAATTTGAAGCCCACAGCAAGATCATCAATGAAACTGAAACTTGCCTGTGGCAAGCACCCCAACATCCAATTCATTGTTAAGTCATCAAAAATGAAAAGAAAACTACTAGAAATTAGGTAATAAAAACACAATATTTCAAACCTTACAATATGGCTAAAAATAGACAGAAAAAAAACCTGTAGCCAAATGAATTGATTATGAAATAAAATACATTGAAAACAAAATGTCTAAAGCTTTCAACCCAAGAGGCCAGAAAAAGCACAATAACATTCAGAGTCACGTTTCACTCTTTGTCTTCCTCAGACTCCATCTCCGATGACATGAGTCATCACCTCTAAGTCATGTCAATTCTTCACACACATCTGTCAGCTTTTGAAGCACTTCCGCTTCCCACTGCCACTTCCTTAGTTCAGATACTTTTTCTCACAGAGCTTACTGAAGGAAGCTTATAATTAGCTTCTTGGTCACCAATTTCTACCTATTTCAAAAATAATTTCTGTTCTCACCAGAAAAACAAAAAAAACCTGAACTTGTCTAAAGGACCTAGCAGAAGTCTAGAACTGCAAAGCTATTTGGAAGCATGTCCCAAGGCTGAAGGTTAAATTAGGTATATGTGTCAGCCCTCCTTAATAAAATTTCAAAAAAAAAAAATCAACAAAATTTCTAAGTGAAATTTGACATAAGAATAGCCAAGATATTTTTGAAAAGAACAATGAGTGAACACTTGTTCTACTAGATAGCAAAACAGAATAATTAAAACAGCATGGTATCAATGCAGAACTGCAAACATAGATCCGTTTTTACTTAGTCTAATCAAGAGTCCATATGGATATAAAAGTATAATTAGAAACATAATATATAACAAAGGTGACATTTTAAATCAGTGGGTAAAGATGAATCATTAAATAATTGGTGTTGAGATAGCTAGCTATCAATTTAGAACAATTTAGCTCATATCATTCATTAAAATAAGTTCCAGATGGCTACAGAACTAAATTTTAGAAGAAATATGAATAATATATACTATTTTTAAAGAATTAGGTAGGTTTATTTGCAGAGATGCCATGTATCATTTTGAAGTTTGTGCTTTACAAAAATGATCTATGACCAGAGGTACAAATGAAGCATGACATCCAGCTTTGCCTCTGCTTGTCAAGCTGTATGCCATGGTCCAGAAGGTAATCTTTTCCTGATTTGTCCACCTGAAGTAGGAGCTCTGTGCACTCTGCCACCAGAAGGAGGCATACTTTTCTAACTAGTGCAAAGGACTTACATGCCAGCAGCAACCTACAAAGAGAAGTTACTAGTAAATAGTTGATTTGTACATACATAAATGCCTTTTTTACACAAATGCTTGCTATAGACTGAATGTGTCTACTCAAAATTCATACATCGAGGGCCTAACCCCCAATGTGGCAGTATTTGGAGATGGAGTCTTTGGTAGTGGAGGCCTCATGGTGAGAGTCACATCCTTATAGGAAGAGACACCCAAGCCCTTGCTGACTGTCTCTCCCCACCATGTGAAGACAAAGCAAGAAGGCCCCACTCTGCAAGCTAGGAAGAGAGCCCTCACCGGAACCTGACCACGCTGGCACCTTGATCTTGGGCGTCTAGCCTCCAGAACAGTGAGAAAACAAATTTCTGTTGTTCAAGTCACCCAGTCTATGGCATTTTGTCATGATGGTCCAAACTAACTAGTACAGTGGTATTATATTGTTAAATGTATTGAGCTTTTTGTTGCTGCTCTTAAACTTCATTTTAATAGGTACATATAAAATAGATAGCATGTATGTATATGTGTTTAAAAATGATGAAAGCAATGACAGAGAAGAGACTGCATGAGGGTAGTGGTCAAGGACACTTTTGCTTTAACCTTTTAAAAAATTTATTAAAATATCCTTATTATTGCATGTTTTATTTAAAATATTTTAAAAATATTTATTTTAAATGTACCTATATATATGTACCTACATAAAATCAAGTTTAAGAACAGCAACAAAAAGCACAATACATTTAACAATATAATACCATTGTATTAGTTAGCTTAGGCCTTCGTGACAAAATGCCATAGACTGGGTGACTTGAACACAGAAAATTATTTTCTCACTATTCTGGAGGCTAGAAGCCCAAGATTAAGGTGCCAGCATGGTGAGGTTCTGTCGAGGGCTCTCTTCCTGGCTTGAAATGTAGCCTTCTTGCTTTAATATTTTGAGAAAAAGTATATTGGTATTTCATGCTATAAAAGTCAATTGATGGGAATCGTTTATATTTAATGAATACTGTTTTCCAGGCAGTCAATTTGTTACATTCAAAATATCATTTGATCCTTATAACAATCTTAAGAACTAGATACTGTTTATATCCTCAATGTACAGATGAGGAAACTGAAGTACAGGGAAGTTAAATAACTCATCCAAAGGTCACGCAGCTATAAAGGATAGAGCCAGAATTTTAATGACAATCTGATTCTAGAGCCTTCCCTCTTAACCTCAATGGCATGTTGAGAAATAAAAGCAGGGTATTAGGAAATTAGGCAGTTAGTGCAAACTGGGGCAAAAACAATTTTGATAAAATGATGAGGGCAAAAGACATAATTTAATAGATTGAGAGGGTATATCATTTTTTCATGTTGAACCACATGAAATTGCCAATATTCAACCATTTTGACCTATAAAAATGGAATTTATGCGGCTCAAACTAATATATCAGTTTATTTATGAATATTGTTTTTAAGAAATATAATATTATAATTTAAAAATAGAAAAGGGAAGTAAATGACAGAAGTTTTTAAAGCGTCAAACATATGCGTGCATTTTCTGAACACACATCTGGAAACCGCTTCAAACCATCTTATTCTGCTATGAAAAGAAGTGTCCATAGTTAAAATATTAAACACAAGGTTTATGAATTGTCTTTCAGTAGTACAGAAAAATGTTTTAACCAATCAACCAAATTTCTTAGTGCTACATAGTTATGAAAGAAGACAATTTCTAGTTAGTATCAAAAGCAAAAACTACCTGCAATTTTTGTATGTTGAACTCTATCTCCCTAAGTCACAAAATGAGGAATATATTTCTATGATATAATCAAAAATTTTCTGAAAATTATTTCTTTTGTATATTCTGATATTTTAAAGGCCTTTTCACTGGTTTCCCATTAGCAAATAAGCATTTGACTCATAATTATCTGAATCTACAGCATTTTAACAAGAATTAAACAAACAGATTATAGGCCTTTAAAAGTTGATCAACTCAGTCCTTAGAAGTTATCGAGTTCAATTTTACAGAGGACAAAACAGAGCCTTGTGGAGGTTACATGACAGACTCTCCCAAGGTCATGTACAATTCAAAGGAGAGTCAAGACTAAAACCTCGGTCTCCTGGCTCCTAGTCTTTAGTACTCTTTTTAGTATCTTATAATATGCCTATTTTTTCCTGTTATGTAATGTAGATTAATCTGATTTTCCTTTTCTTCTTTTTCAGCTGAAGTTCTGAATCAGCTAATCTTGATAATTATTGGGACAGGAAGCAAAAGACTGAAATGACACTGTAATCAAAGAAGCTCCCTGACTATGAGGGGTAATTTTAGTGGAAGCCTGTTTCCTAATGCCGGAACTACATATCTGTTCTGTTTTCCCCATTCCTTTTAATTTCTGTGGCTCTCTTTTGTTTTGCTGGGATAGCTTTAGACTGATCAACTTGCCTTTGCCTTGCTCTTTAGTATTTAGCTGTTTGGGAATTCTTCTTATCCACCTCCTTGTTTCTGACCTGTATCCACTTAGGTCTTGGTTTGGTTTGTTAATCAGTGTTCTCATTGGTGGCTTCACCTTTTAACCACAGCCCTGGCTTTGGTATATTCATAGTTCTCTCAATAATAGATTATACTAAACTCGAAAATCCTGAGGTACCTGGAAAATAATGTGCATTTCATCCAGAAAATCCTTAAGAATGCTTAGTATCTGTTTGAAACTCCAGATTCAAAGAAAATCTTTAAGAATTCTTAGCATCTGTTTGAAACTCCAGATTCAATCTACAGCCTTGGTGAGAGTTGGAGATAATTGTCCCATGGATCACAAAGGAACTTCCTAGATACAAGTGAACCTTATTGTATCAGATGGTCATGCCGTCCAAAGTTACATGTAAGTCTGAGGGGCGATTTTAAAAATAGGCTTTATTTGTTATAGTGATTTTAGGTTCACAGTGAAATTAAGAGTTCCAGAATTCTTTTTTTCAGTGACTAACTTAGGTAAATGTATCAAGGAAGCTCACTATTTCAAGGAAATTTACTGTAAATTATGTTACAAAATGAGATATCTTTCTTCTTTATCTCTTGTGAAAATCACTAAGGAGCTAGCTAAATTAGACAACTATGTCAGTTATCAATGTATTGTTTCACAGCTCTAAGTCCACTCTTCATTGCTCTCTGAAAATGGAGGTGGACCTTCTGTCTATCCCTTGGCACTGGCAAAATATTAAGCGGTATCAGGAAAGGGTGCTTGAAGGACACTGCAGAGAAAGAGAATTTCCTTCCTGGTTTGTGTGTTTATGCCTTCTTGTTCCTACGGTATAGCAGCCAGCAGCACTTGTAGGGGACACAAGTGTTGCTGTGTTCATGGAGTTCCAATGGCACACCCATGATCAGTGTCCCATCAAATTTCAGAGGTACTTCCATACTCAGATTTCCACTGAGCCTTGCAAACATTTCAATAGTTAGTGTCCAGTGTTGTCCTGCCTGCACCCAAGTTGGGTGTTCCCTGTTTGCCTAGTGACTATTGAACTAGCTCTGCTTAACCCACTCAAGAACTTCTCCACCATTCCGAGGGTCATAATCATAGCTTCTATAGTAAGGTCTGAATCCCAACCATGGAGAGGACTCCTCAATTCCAAACTTGTTTCTTCCATGGGAACCCTTCTTCAGCCCTAGGGTATTTTTTAGCATGCTATTTACTTATTTATATAAAAAGGATTTCCTGTTAGAGTTTCTCATTCTTTCTATTAAACTTTTCCTGTTCATTTCCCTGTTTTTTGTCTCCTGACTGACCCTAACTGATATAGTAACTTTGCAAAAAATAACTTAAATCTCTTATTGTACTCATATGTAAAATGAGGAGACTGGGCTATTTGATCTCAAATGTCCTTTCCAGTTCTAAAATTACATATTACCAGGAAACTCCAGTTTTTTCATGTATTGAGCATGCCCTAAGTATGTTATAACAAACACTACACAGCACTGTATAATTGAGGTATGTAATTGTAAACCACCTCCAAATTTCAAAGACTAGTTTGAAGAAAAGAATGTAAAATATCTCATTGATAATTTTTGTATTGATTTCGTGTTGAAATGATAATATTTGGGGGTATATTAGGCTAAATAAAATATACTATTACTAAATTTTATAACATGGATAGAATATTTAAAATTACACACGTGGTCACGTATTTCTGTTGCATAGCGCTAGTATATACTGTGTTTGGGTACTGTCTCCCCACTCTCCGTCACAGTAAATGGGTCTTTCTTCTTATTTGAATAATGTTTTCCCCTTCCTGGGTCAAAAGACAGTTACAGCAGCAGCGACTATTATTTTATGCACATAGTGGGTAATCAAATACTATCAAATCCTCTGTGAGGGTTTTAACTAGGAAGCTATCTAAGGAACAAAATGAAAAACCAGAGGTTCATGTACAAATATGAGAATTTAAAATGCATTATAGATATCATTGTATCCATTTGTGAATATAAATATTGACGGAATACATTAAGTATAGAAAAATGTTCCCTCTGATATTATTTATTCTAACACATTACAAAAGACTCCATTCACCACCTCTATTACCACGCAACTTAAAATTTTCTTTTACCTTTCTCTGTCTTTTAGTGACTGTTCAGCCATTAATTTCTTCAGTTCTTCTAGGCGCTGAAGATCTCTCATTTCCATTTCTTGCCACTTCTGTTGTTTCTTAGCCCAGTATTTTTTAATCTATTGTATAAATGTTACATAAAATTTAAATTAACAACAGATATGTAAAAATGGGGGGAAAAGCCATAACATTATCCATTGGTTCATATTACAAAATTGAATTTAAAGGGCACTTCATCTTTTTTGTTTCAATAGATATGCTTATAATATATTGGCAACAGAAAAATAAATTAAAGCATGAAGATATATGCCCTGAGAAACTGCAAGGTTTAACAATTTCTGCAGTGAATGGAAATATAACTTGTGCTGAGACCTAAGGTTTTAATTTATGGCTAAAATAATTGACTTTCCAGAGAACCACAATAAAAGTATGTTATTGTCTCTAAAGTATATGATCTACCTGTTACTCAAGAATATTTTTATCTTCTTATGGTAATGCAGTCTTTAACAAATATAGCATTAAAACTATTTTTACTCTAAAAGCATTAGTTTATTTATGCTAATGGACAGCAGGATGTTGAAAGCTTTATGCTTCTGGGGAAGTGGCAGGAGATAGGTGGGAGGAAGGAGGTAAAGAGCAGATTAGCAGGGTTGTGGTATAAAGTAGTTCTGACTTATGTGGTAAAATAAAGGTCAAGCTTATCAAGTGCACAACGGTGAAAGCAATGTTATTGTTAGGCCTGTTTCACTTCCCTCTTCTGGAAATGGAAGCAAAATGAGAAAACCAGAAGTACATACGGGCTGTTTTCAGGGAGCTGAAACTCTTATTCAGGATTTCCCAATGTGATGGGATAATTAATGTTTATTTGACAGAGGCCCATTCCACCACTCTGGCCTGCCATGTTGAGTCTGGGTCAAGAGACTGGCTCTTGCAGGCGAGCACCTCAATGGTAAACGATGAGTGACGACTGGCAGCAGGGGTCTGCTGTAGAGGCTGGGCTAGCCTCACCCCTGAGGTGGCATTTCCTCTTTGGAGAGAGAAGTGAATAGGAAAATCTAAGTGGTTTCCTGACTTGCCCTAGCAACATGGTCTCTGATTTCTGGGAGAACCAAAAGAAGCATCCCAAGCACCATAGCCAAAGACACAGCAACTCTGCAGCCACAACAGCAATATCTGTTCACTGTTTAATGAATAACTAAATAAGCCCAATGTGCAGTGATATACACTCCAGAGATGAAGGAGCTCTGGATTTAGAGAGAACAGAGATAAAGCTAGAAAGGCAGCAGCCCCAACGATGATGGAGAGTGAGAGAGAGGGTGGGTGTAGGAGAGAGAGGAAACATTGATTGATAAGGAGTGTTCCAGAGTTCTAACTGTGTAGAATTAGTAGAAGGTATATTTTAAATGTCTAACTGATAAATGCCAGGAAATTCTACTAATGACAGACATGGAAATGTTAGCAATGATTATATCATCTCCATCTGGGAATTATAAACAATCTTTATCTTATTCTTTTCTGCATTACCTTATTTTTGCAATGAATATGTATTTCTTTTACAATCAGCAAAAAAAATTAAGCTACTTCAAAACAAAATTTTTTTAAAAGAAAAGATATTGAATCAAAGAGTATTTTTCTCTGGGTTAAAACAGACCAGTAATATTTCCTTACTCCCAGGATTGGCCTTAGAGGAAGTCACTGGCTCTTTTGTAGACAATCCCTTGGCCACAACCTGGGGTTGCTGGCATCCTCAGATTTCTGACACCACTTGATACACTGTCCTATGCAGGCTCCAGATGTATGTATGTTATTCCTGGAGCTTTTTTCAATCTCAAGACCAATTATTTCCATCTTTGACTCTCTGCTATCTTCAGGCATTGCTATAGTATAAATGTTTCTCTCTCTCTCTCTCTAATCCTTTTCAGTGTTTTCTATTGGGTCCTTCAGAAAACCATTTCCCTGTTTTCACTGAAATTCTCTTGAGTGAAGGATACTCATATTCTGATACCCCATGTGCCATGGGGCTGAGGAATAGCTTGGGCATTTTCCTTATTGTTAACTGCCAGTTTCAGACCATTATGATAGATACAATTCCTTCTCCCTTTGGTGTTACCTGGATATAGCACCTTCTACCTGTCTTTGCCATTGGCATGTGTAAATTTCCAAGTCATTCTCAAATTCACATCAAGAATTCAGACACTCGAGTCACAGCCTTCTCAAACACAGGCAACTTCAGCCTGTCTGAATGCCCTTCCAACCTGTTATTCTCATAATTCCGTGACTTCCTCATTCTATGGAACTTCTTCCTCCAGGATTCTATTATCATTGAAAACAGTTCCAACTCAGCAATCTTGAATTATAACAATAGACTCTGTGACCAGAACCGACCCTCCCACTTCCCATCATCCTTTGGGCTCTGATTATATAATGCTGTTTCCCTAATGCAGGTCTCATCACAAGGCTTTCCTAATTAATATACTTTTCTTCTCTCCCACTAGGCTGCAAGAATTGTGATATATTCAACACATATGTGTCTAAAACATAGCATGTACTTAATAACCATTTGATTGATGACACAATTGTGCAAACTAGTACTAAATTTATGGTTTCAATTGACTCTTAAATGACAATAACCATTCCATTTGTGAATTCCGGGACAATGCCTCTCAATTTCTCATATTGACATTCTAAAACCTGTTCAATATGTTCAGCTCCATGCCTGCTGCTATTTCCTCAGTTTCATCAGAGCAAATAGAAGCGCTACAAGATACCTTTCTTAATGTCCAGCCCGATAGAAGAAGAGGTATTCTTCTTTCTGTTCAAGACTAATGCTTCACCAGGGCCGCAGATCCCATTCCCAATTCCACCGTATTCATAGCCTCCCTCCTCACCTGCCCCCTCTCTCCCCTGTACCTTCAGCTTCTTGCTCTTTGCTGCATCCTTCTCACATGGAATTAAACATAATTTTATCCCATTAAAATAATTTAGAAATTCTTTAGAACCCCAAGATTGTAGCATTGTACCTTTCATTGTTCTTCTTTGGCCAAGCATCTTAGAATACTTGCTTTCTTTCATGTGCACATCTTCTACTTTACTCCTCACCCGTGGTATTCCTCCCTCTGTAGTCCATTCCAAAGTCACTGCTCTCACCAGTGACTTCCGAAGGATAAGATTAAATATCCTTTTCAATTACAATTTTACTTGATGTCTCTGTGTATTTTATTCCATTAACCCTTACCTATAGTATTAAACTGTTATTGACTTTGAAGCTTTGATATTCATTTGTTCAACAATTATTTATTGAGCACATAATACTGGTGCCTGAAAAGAAATAAAGACTCTGCCTGGTGGAATTGAGACTTTCTAGAAAGGGAGAAAGCCAGTAAATGAATGAATGAATAGGATATCACATGTTGTATTAACTTCTAAGAAGGGGATAAGTAGGATGATAATTTAGAAAAAATTGAGTAGAATTAGTAGAAGGTATATTTTAAATGTCTTAAATAGAACATTTGGATGAAATGCCATTTGGCCGAAAACCTGGTAGATGAGAGTAAAACACCCATGGGAAGAGATGGAGGGGAGTACTTTGGGAAGAGGGTGCAACAGCATTGGACAGGGAAGACCTCACATATGTTGGGAACTGGGAAGAGGCCAGGGAGCTGGAGCATGTGGTATAAGTTAAGACTAGAAGCAAGATTGGAGAGCTGCCTGGGGGTTAGATGATTGGGCCAGGATTTAGCTCTAGAAACAAGGAAAAGCCATTGAAGTGGTTAAAGCAAATAGTAGCATGGTCTGACTTACATTTTAAAAAGAGAGCTCTGTCTATTAAGTGGAGCATGGAGAGTAGAGAAGCTAAGGAGAAACAGGGAAACCAGACAGAAGGAAAAGGCAAAGGTGGTCCCTTAGACTCAGGAGATGGGAGTCAAGTATTCAGATCTGAGATGTGCTTTTGAGTAGAATCAGAGGGTTTATTGTGGGATTCCATGTGAAGATTGGAGGAAAGAGTAATCAAGGATGATTCCTAGGTTTTTGCTTGAACAGCTGGTTGAATGGTGATACTAGTAACTGAGGTAGATGATTGGGAGAATAACAGGCTTGGAAAAGGAAGACAATTTGGAGCTCAGTTTTGAACACATAACACTTGACAGGCCCAGAAGGCTTCTAAGTGGAGGGGCCAGACAAACATCTGAAGGCACAAATGGGTGGCTTAGGGAAGAACTCACGGCTGGAGACCTAAATAAAGGAGATGGCCACATAAACAGTATTTGATGCCATAGGACTGGATGAGATCTCAAGGATGAGGATGTAAACAGGAAAGAGAAGGTGATCATGCACTCTAATGCTTATTTGCTTTTCTGCACAGCTTTCTCTGCTAAAATGACTTAATTTCCCCTTCCATTTGTGAAGCTTACTCTGTCTTTAAGACCAGAAAAAATGTCACCTCCTCTTGGAATCTTCTCCTGAACCCTCTAGAAAAACAGTAGCTCCATCGATGGCATACAAGTGGCTTATAGTTTATGACTCTACTTTCTTTGACTACCTGCATTCCTTGATTATTTTTCATGAGGTTCTGCCCCTGGATCTTTACCAATGTATCTGGGCATTTACTACATGCCTGAAAACTTCTGCCCTCTCTCATTGTTTGGTAAATCTTTCCTATCCATCCTAAAGACTCAGTTTTAGCATTGCCTTTTCAGACTTCCTCCTTCTCCCTCTCCTCCAGACATAGCTGGTGTACCTTCTATGGCACTATTTGTGTATTCTTAATATAGCATTTCCCATATTGATCTGCATTATTTATCTTTGTATCCTTAGTAGCTTGTATCATGTCTAACACATAAGAGGGTATAATTGATCACTCAGGTGACTGGAAGCTTCTTCTGGTCTCTGGTCCAAGAATAACAAAGTTGTACATGGGAACCAGGCCAGCAGTTTTCTTTTCAGGATGGTAAAGGCTGAACTAAGTACTTCCCTAAGGACAGTTCCATTCACTTTTCATCAGTTAATTCATCCTACAATGTATGTATCAATCCTGTAATTGATAGACACAGGAAGTATGTATCAAGAATTATTATCTTTTCAAGCCTCAAACCTAAGTCAAGACTAGGGTATTTAGTCCTTTGGGACATTTGTTGAGATAGAGATTTAAAATGTACTGATTTTTAGACTTTTTGAAGGATCCTTATAATGTTCCAATGACAGAAGAATCAGAAAGTCAGCATACGACAAGAGTTGAATTTATAGCTTGTCTCTTTACTTCCAAATGAGGTTTACAGAAAAACAAAACAAGCACTCATTATTCCTTATCTCCCCTTATTATTATTCTGATTTCTATTGAATGCAAGATGTTTCTTTTCACAATCCCACATTTTGTTCATTTTGGTAAAGTTAAGCCAGTAAAAGTGTAATAAACTATAGAAAACTATATTCACCATATAGATTTCAGAGCCAAAATAATGTCATGCTATTTTTCAGAGTCTAAGATCATTTTTACAACCTACCTTACTTTTGTAATCTTTCAATTTTTTTTCTTATTAAAAACTACACTTATAAACAGAACATTCATAATAGTAGCTCAAAGTTTAACTTTAAAAAAAGTTGGACCAATATTATACAACAATTAAATTCAATATGAAATAAGAATTTCTTATTTACACATAGAAAGCAGAAAGTTAGGACAAAAGGATTAGAGTAGCAAACAGCTGGTCTCTTATTTCTTGCTGTGTGGTGTTGAATCTTTGAACAAATAGATTCCGTACATTGTTGCCAGGTCATTATCTCTGACCTGTGACTCATTCAGAAGGAGGTCATAACACTTAACCAGACTCATAAAAGATATGAAATAGGAAGTTCAAAACATCCAGTTCCAGTCCCCATAAACCATTAAGATAAAGCATATTTTTATTCCATTTTCTAGATTATAATTAGATAGTTCCTTGCATCTTAAAGATCTACATTTTAAGGTAGGGAGTAGAGTGTGCTTCTTAGAGCCTGGAAAGGGTTAGGGGCAGGGGATGAGGAGAAGTTGGTTCATGTATACAAGACAACAGTTTAGTATAATGAATAAATTATAGTGTTCAATAGCACCAGTAGGATGACTGTAGTTAATGGATTCATTGTATATTTCAAAATAGCTAGAAGAGAATATTTGGAATGTTCCCAACACAAAGAAATGATACACATTTGAGGTGACAGATATCCCAATTAACCTGACTTGATTGTTACATGTTTTATGCATGTATCAAATATCCCAGGTACCCCCAAAATTTGTACAATCACTATGTTTCAATTCTTTAAAAAGATCCTCTTTTTTGGCCGGGAATATGCAACTCCACACAAAAAGTATGTTTTACATATAACATAACATTGTTATATGTAAAAACGTAACAGAACGTCTTAATATAAAAGTATTCTCTTTTACTGTAATTTTTCCCTATGAACTTCATTTAGATCATTGATGGTCCCTGCATCCGCTAAAATCACCACCAACTGAAGTATGACCCCTCTTTCTATATGATCAATTTTACAATCATCTATAGTTTGCCACATAATTGTTCACAATATTGTGTAAACTTCTGAATGGTAAGGAGTGTGCCTTGTACTATCATATTTATTTGTATCTAATATTGCACCTTTCCGATGAGAGATATGAGGTATACATTTGCTAAACTGATCCAATGAAAAAGAATATAGAAAGATAGCATTGCCCAAAATATTTTTCTTGTATCAGCTCATATAAATCCAAAAACACCTGGATAGGCAACTTTTCAAACCGTGAGCCAATTCATTTAGTCATGCAGGGGTGTGGAGGTGCAATTAATCCCAACAGAGAATGGGGACCTGGTACTTCCCTAGGTCGAATTGCTCATGGGAGCCAGATTAAAGGTATTTCATGCTTAAGATGGGCATTCAGTCACTCCTACTCTCAACACCTTTTAGCCAACATTATCTCTTCTGTAGTTTGATGGTATAGAGATCTCTGTGCGATTCAACCTAGGACTGGTTAAGTTTCTGAATACAAAATTGGCTTCAAAAGAATTACCTTCTAGGGCATTTATTATGCAAAAGCGGGAAAACTCTCTACATAAGTAAGAAACTAGAGTTAATATTTGGTTTTCAAAATAGACAGTCAATTTAGCAACCATCCTGCCTGGTTATTTGAACTTAATGGATCTCCTTTCAGTCTGCAATTAAAACTGCTTGCATTTCAGCTACTTATTAGTGCCCTAGACTTGAACATTTTAGCAACCAATCTCCAAGGTGATAAACAAGCTCATCTAGCTCTGATAGGAGGGTAAGTTGTCATACTTTTTCTGAAGAGTAAATTTAAGAAAAAATAAGAAAATAATTAGCAAAAATCTTAAGAATTAAAAAATACACTTTTGAGAATAAACAGGCAGGAATCTATGCAGAGATTTATGTACAGGTATGGTCATCATAACCTTAAAAAGGTGAAAAACTGGAAACAATGTAATGATCCCAAATTGCAAGATTTGCAAAATGCGCTATTCTGATACAACACTATGCAACCACTAGAAATTATGTGGCAGGAAAAAAAAAGGAAAATATACATAATGTTGATCAATGAGAAAAAAGTCTGGTTTAAAATAATATATATAGTGTGATTCTGGTTAAGTTAAAGTTCTTGAATATGTAGAAAATAGAGTGTAAAGACATTGTTGATTTTCTTTTGGTAATGGTTTAGGATTTCAGGTGATTTCTATTGTATTTTGTATGCTTGTTTATATTTTCCAAATTATATACAATGGACATAAATACTTTATAATGACACCCTGGAGCCTTTTGGAGGGTGGAGGTTGGGAGGAGGAAAGGAAGAGGAAAAATAACTAATAGGTACTAGGCTTAATACCTGGGTGATGAAATAATCTATACAACAAACTCCCATGACACAGTTTACCTATGTAACAAACCTGCACTTGTACTCCTAAACTTTAAATAAAGGTTAAACATAGTGTTAGTAACTATAAAAGTATATTGTATATATTATGTGTAAGTATATTATGGCCAGTTTTTATAAAGTCTGGCCAAGGAAATCAATAGTTAGGAGCAGAACTATTATTCATTCCTGAAATTTCCAAATTCTATTCCTGTATCAGGTCAAATGACAAAAATCCTACATATATTTCTATATAACATTTTTATTTTTTATCGCCTTCCATGTGGCAGCAATTTCATTTTCTGTAGAAAAGTTTTAAAGAATTGTGATTTAATTTTATGCCACAGGTCTTATAAAGGCTGGTGCAATCTCATAAGAGGACTGACTTAGGCTCTCGTAAAATTTCTACTGAAAATGCTATCAATTGAGTGGGTTGCACTCCTGCTCCCAATACATGCTGCCAGCTCCTGATCTGCTGGCATGTTTTCTATTATTAGCAAATAGGAGCTAAATGTTTTTTTAACTTTAACCATGTTCAATTACAACACCCTTCTTCAGTCTTGGTTTGCTGACATAACAAGATTCCTATTCCCTTAATTTCTCATCTTTCGTTCTTTTACTGACTTTCTATTTTAATGATTCCTAATAGGAAACAGATGGCACACTCAAAATTAGGACAAGTTAAGAAGAATGTAATAAGGAGATAACTGACAAAGGAGGGTGGGAATGCAGAGGAACCACAAGGGCTCATGCAGTGCTGGGTGGGGAGGGCCCCCGATGGGAGCTGAGACCTTTGGTGAAGGATACAACTGGTCAGCACAACCCTGCAGGGCAAGGAGCTGGAGAAACAACTCTCCCAGCCTCACACCTCTCCCCCACCTTGATCTCCCATGTTCCACTTTGACTGAACCAAACCAAAAGCCAGAGGGCAAGGAAGCCATGTGTGAAAACTGTGCTGCAGAGCAGAATGGAGAGTGATACAACCCAGGCAGAAGATACCCAGCACAAGAGTATTAATGTCTTTTATTATAAATTGTTTGGAAGTAGATGATGTCTATATGCATAAATAAATAGCATTAATCTCTTTTAGGTGATGTTCACTTTGGTCACTTATGTGAGCATTTTCCCATAGCAAAGCTTCCTACTCAAATTAGCAATAAGCTATTTTCTGTTGTGATGCAGTCCCATGTTCTTATAACATGATGAGCTAAGAAAGCGTTTTGGGATAAACACATTAGTTATCTCCCCCTTAATTGAAATGCCAGGCGGATTAAAAAATAACTGTCACGTCTTCTTTAGGAGGAAGGTCTTTTTTCAGTATGGGCATTGAAATATTGCATAATGATCGTGTCATATGTTGATATTGCCGAAATGAATTTGTCTGTAATCTCGTTTAATTTCTTTCTTTTCACTATTCATTAAGAAGGGAGTATATAGACTGAGGATGTTGTATTTCAAAACCTGAAGTGTCAGGGAGAGTGAAAAGTGAAAAGTAATCAAACCTGAGTCATTCAATCATGACTTAGAGCCGAGGTGATCTTTGCAATCATTTAATCCAAACACCTCATTTTACAACTAAGAAGGCAAAACCCACAGAGCCTACATAACTTGCCAAGGTCACCGCTCTTGTTAACACCTCCCAGCTTGGCGGCATGCTTTCCTCTACACCATAACACCAAACGAGAGTGGCATACTTTTCATTCATTAAATTCATTTATTCAGCCACTATTTTTGAGTGCCCTGTGCCAGGCACTGGGGCTGAAGCAATAAAGAAACTAGACAAATTTTCTTTTCTCAGGGGCTTACATTCTAGAAGTAGAAGTAGAAGTGAAGATAGTCGATAAATAGATGTCAGGGGGTGACAAATGCTATGGAAAAAATGAAGCAGGATAAATAGTGACAGGGAAAGAGGATGCCATTTTTGTTAGGCCATCAAGGACTCTTTCTGAGATGACATTTGTGCAGGACCCTGAATGCAGTGCAGGAATGAGTCATGCAGACATCTGGGAGAGCAATATTTCAGGCAGAGAGAACAGCCAGGGAAAAGGCTGAGGGGACACATGCTTGAGCGTTCATGGACTAGGAAGTGGGTTGCTTGGGCTGGAGGTAAACGAAGGGAAGAGTGTTGGATATGAGATCTAAGAGATATTGAAGCAGAGTGGGGAGGCAGATCATACAGGGTCCCGTATGTCCCTGCTAGGCCTCTGGATTCTATTCTGAGTAGAGTGGGAAGGCATTGATGTGTTTTATGCAGAGGAGTGACATGATCCGAAGTGAGTTTTAGAATTACCAGTCTGCCTGCTGTGTGGGAAACTGATTGGAGAGGCAGAGTGGAAATGGAAAGGGAGGAGACATAAATTAACTAGTAGGTTAGGAAGCTATTATAATAGTCCTAATTATGTTTTAAAGGTAGTGCCTTCTACCCACGCCAACAGGTAAGGGTATAATGGGGAAACATAGAAGTCAAAGAAGATACCAAGGCTTTTGGCCTGAGTGCTAGGAGACTAGGTTTCCATTTACTGAGAAAGTAAAAACTAGGGAAAGGATATATTTGGAGAGAAAAGCAAGAATATAGTTTGGGAATATTAGATTTGAGGAGTTAGACATGTGAGTCTGGAGTTCAAAAGAAAAATGCAGGCCCAAGGTATGAATTGGTATTAGGAAATAAATGGTATGTGAAGTCTGATGGATTGGCTGAGATCACTAGAGAGTACACATACTGAGAGGACTGAGCCCCCAGAGGACCCCAAGGCTTAGAATATGAATGGTGAGGAGGATTCATCCAAGTTTATTGAGAGGAAGGTACCAGTGAGCTAGAGGAACAAAGAGAGAATAGCTTCCTAGAAACCAAGGAAATCAAGTTTTCCAAGGAGGAGGCAGTGATCAATTCCATCATAATAATTCAAGTAAGGTGAGGACAAAGAATTGATCACTGAAAATATGGAGGTAAGCAATGACCTTGGCAGGTGGGACATTCCTGGAGCAGAGGGACAAAATGGTTCAAGAGGGAATGGGAGGAGAGATGCTGGAGACACTGTGTATAGGCCAGGGATGATGAGATTTTCTGAAGGGGGATGTGGGGTCAAGGGAGTGTACTTTACAGATGGAGGTCAGAATGGTGTATTTTTAGGGTACAGGGAAAGATCTAGAAAAAGGGGGGATGGTGGTGGGAGAGAAATTCGGATATCCTTGAGTAGGAGAAAGGGGATAGGATACTGCACACCAATGGAGGGACTAGCCTTAGATGGGAGCCCGACACATCATGCACTGTAAAAAGAGGTAAGGTGAGGTAAGGGGGACAGATTCTGAGAGGCTGGCAGATATTATATTGGAAAACTGCAAAAATTTTCTTCTTGTGAAATATGATGTCAGTAGGAAAAGAAATCACACTAAAATCATTGCATTTTCTTCAGTCTGCTTAACAAAAGAATGGCACCAAGGGGGCAATGAAGAAGGTCTTTTACCTCTTCATAACACATCTTGATACTTCAACTATGATCAAATTATCGTGATCCAGTTTCCTGCAAAGCATTTAGACATCATCATTCATTAGCCCAGGGAGAAGAATGTTGAAAGAATTTTAAGAAGAATAGGGAAACAGACATAGTAAACAGTGTGGACTTTTAGAACATAAAAGATACTTTAGGGAGGCTAAAATTCACTGCAAGAGGAAGATGAAGGGCTACCATCCTACAAGATCAGTCTGCCAAATTGGGCCTGCTGGTGAGAGAAAAAGCCACACAATATGGTTGGTAAATATTCACACTGAGTGTCACGTGGGTGATACACAAATATTAAGGGAGGAATCAATTTGAGAGTGTCATATGGGTAACTTTATCTCATTTTTGATGATATAAATGCCCTGCATCCTGTCAGCGAATATTTATTGAGTACTTCCTATGTGCCAAGCACTGTAAAAGAAAAAAAAAAAAAAAAAAAAAAAGAAATTCTACTAGAAAACAGGCAGGTACTAATAAGGGCTTTTAAGATGATCAATTACCTATCCATTGAATAGTTCTGAGTAAACCAGGACAAGACTAAAGTCATTAAAGTGACCCTAAATTAAATAGTCTGAAACTGAGATTTCTCAAAATTAATTAATCACAAAATTAACAGCACATAGCAATCATGATGATGGGCAGCATAGCACAGTGTCTAAAATGAGACCTTTCAGACCACTCAGGTTCAAATCCTTACTGCACACTTCATGTCCATGTGACTTTGGGGAAATTATATAACCCCTATGTGCCTCAGTTTCTTCATTTATGAAATAAGGATTATATTGGTATCAACGTAGGGCTGTTAAGAAGATTAAATGAACATAGAATAGTGCCTTGCGGAAAGCAAGTACTGTCTAGGTGTCTGTTAATTAAATCAAATCCCTATGAATAATCAAGACCTAGCTAGAAAGTATAGCCCCAAATTTATGCCTGGAGTTAATTTTTAAGATTCTTCCTCTAAAACTGTCTAATGGGAAATCTTTTCCAGAAAAACAAATATATCTGGCACCTGATTATCCAGGCTTCTCTCTTTCTTTCTCTCTCTCTGTCTCTCTTTTTCTTTCTCTCTCTCCCCTCCTCCCCGGCTTTTTCTTAAAACTATGTCCTGACAGAGGGTAGAAAGAGTCTATCAGTTTTGTCACTTTTTCAGAGATGCTGTAGTGGAAGTTTTATTTTTACAAGACAGTTGAAACAGGAAGTGCGCTTCTAGGATTACCATTCTACCATCTATGGGTTATCAGGTTATCACACCACCTTTTCTCTTACCTGTTGACTCATATACAGTACCAAGAGTTGACTGTATGCTCAGTCTCATGTTAGAAGGTTAAGTTAAATTAAATTAATATGTTAATTTAATAAAATAATGTTTATTTCTAAATTTTAGTAACAAAACAAGGAACATTATAAATATTAAAAAATTAGATGATCCCTAGTTTATTTCTTCTGTATAATTAAATCCCCTATTCTACTTAATTTTTTTACATATACAATAATACTTAAAGAACCAATATTAAATCTTCAGAAAATAAAGTCTGAATCCCAGTTTATTTTGGAGTCCTGTCTACATAAAATATATACTATCTTCTTCTGATCATTATATTATCCTGATAGTTAATTTACCAATTAGGTTTTTTTTTTAGTTCCCGTGTTTGGAGTACTCCATCAGATGCCCAAAGAAAGACTAATAACTAAATAAAAAATACCCCTTAAATACCTTTGCAAGATCACATGTCTAGGAGCTATTAATTCCAAGAATCACAAAAGGGAGAGTAGGAAACAGTTCATCAGAGCAGCCTTCAGCCCATAGGGAGACTTTGGCTCTACTGGCAGTGAGTTCCTTTGCAGTGAGGATGCTTGCTGTGAGAGATCTCGGTGGATGGACGTTAGAGCCAAGCTCAAGCTGGTGTTCAGAGGGGTTCAAAGACATGTTTCCAGGGTTCCAAAAGTCTATGAGAGTTGTTATATTCTATATTCTCAGGTTTATTAATATGTAAAAAGAGTGCTATAAGCCCATTTTAGATCCTCTGAATGTCACTGTACTGTTGAGTCTTGCCATGGCATTTTGTGTTCACATTTCAGATGGCCCTAGTAACATATTACATAAACTGACAATATTTACAGTTTAAGTAATTTTGTCTAACTGGCATTCAGTTAGATCACTCTCTCTTTCTCTCTCACACACAGACAGACACACACATATACACACACACACACACACACACACACACACCCCTCTTTAAAAAAAACTCTGTCTCTCTGTTACACAAGGTTAACAAGGAGAGTAATGAAGGAAAAGGACATGGAAGAAACGGATGACCTGGGCCAGGACCAGTAGGTACCATCTCACAGGGACCTCTCTGCTATGTGCTGTCTTCCAGGCAGCACTCTGATTTTCCCACGACCTGAAGCCCTGAGATCTGTATCATTCTCCCTCCTCAACAGCAGAGCATTTGATGGAGATGAAAGGCAATCAGTCACAGGCATTCAAAGAAAACTGCAGAGGACAAGTCCCATATCCTGCAGTTCCTACAGGGCACATATGCCTGCAACAATTAAAGGCCTCAATTGAAACAGATACATTAATAGAAAGAGAGTTAATAAACCCTATTGGAGTCAGTCAGGGCAAAAAGTCTGTACTCTAAGGCCCGAACTTTGATTAGCTATAGCAAAACTAATAACTTCTGTTAGCATAAGAGCATTCACTTTAGAAAGCAGTCAGACCAGCATGGGCCAGTGTGAAGATGGATGCCCAGATTACAGTTTGATGATACAGGAACAAGAAATAAGAGGAGGTCTCAGCATGGATGAGAACAAAGGCATTCTTCTAACTGCCCCAACTTGAGTTAATGTTAGTTTAGGTTAGGTTAAGGCTTTGTTGATACTTCCTGAAAAAGGCAGGAAGTAAATCTCAAATTCATACTCTACATTTGTGTATACACATGCATATACATATATTTGCATATACATGTATGTATGTGTGTATACACACACACACACACACACATTTAACTATATAGTAAATTTACTATATAGGCATGCTTAATTTAACCAGTACCAAACCATATAATTCATTTTATATTTTTAGTTTCTATTAACTCTTTTTGTTGTACTTATAAAGTCTGAAGCTAAAAGACATCCTTCTGTATTATTAATAAGAACTTCCATTGACCTAGAAATTGTATGTCATTTTGTAACAGAGCAGGTAAACACTTCCCTTTAAAAATAACCAAAAATAGGAAAATTTCTTGAGTGGATGATCTCTTATAATTGCATGAGGTATGGAGAATGGAGAACTGGGTATAATACATTTCACAATAAAGGCCCTTGGTATGTACTTATTGAACAAGTGAATAAATGAATGACCATTTTGTTTGGACCCTTCATGCCCCCTTTGGAATTATCCATAATCTTATTGTCAATGTATCTTACTAGGAGTTGATACCACTATCCTATGTTAAAGGGTGGGGAGGCTATTGGAGAGGAGGCAAATGCCACACAGTACTATGTGCCAGAGGGCATTGGTACCAATACTCAATAAAAAAGTAAATAAAATATATTGAGCCATAGTATTTTCTGAATGGTGACCTTGGGATTTCAAAATAAAACACATATTAGACAACTTATGTATATAGTCTGCAATAAGATCAGCAAGTAATGAAACTTATGAAGTTGGTGTATGTTTGATTTGTTTGAACTATTTAGGTGCTAATGAGTACATTTTGTTGATGATTGCCACTTAGAATCATAGGATGTACTAATGAGTCAACGATTCTTTGGTTTAAAGTGGATATAACTATTTCTGCATGCCCTGTGATATAATTATAACATTTTTTCTTACTTGACCTTTCAAAGGATTCCACAGTCACTAGTGGTGGTAGAGTACTGCCACTGTAGAGACAGTCTGCTACCAGGTGAAGAGTAACTAGGCAAAGAGAAAAAGAACTGTATTCAGGACATTTTCAAGTTTCTGAACCAGCGTTAAAACCACTTCCTCTCATTATTATTATCTTTATTTCATTTCTATCTTTTCTATTTGGTTCTCATGATAATTTTCTAACTGCCTTCTGCTCTACCATTCCACTGGGTAACAATAATAAGAGTTACAATTAGAACATCATTTACTGAGTCCTTTCTAAGTGCCAGGCATGTGCTAACGGCTTCGCATGCATTTTCTTATTATACAAATGCAAATACTATACAGACACAAACACTGAAATGGAGAGAAAGTAATTTCCCTTAAGACCCTACAGTTAACAAGTGGCAGGGCTGGAACTCCAGCTTGGGTCTGAGGGAACGCACAAAGTGCTCAATACCACCCTGAGCCAGTCCCCACTTGCAGTGGGCTCACTAAGTTCTTGGCCCTCCACATTTGCCACCCATTCTGTAGTTTGCTTTTTTCTCCTTCCACCATAGCTCCTCTTCATCTTTACTCTGGTAAATACACCCTCTTAGGTCAGCTTCAATACCTCCATATTTAGGAACTTCTTGGTCTTAATGAGGTTGTTAGTGTACCATTTAGTTATAGGTTTAAGGCCAATGTATGGTTGAATAAAGTTGTTTTTGGATGCTCTCCTTTTGAGCCTTTAGTGAAATATCATTTCAGTGTCATGAATGTACCAGGGGATATGGAAACTACCCTACATTTTTCTTAGGGGGAATGCTCATCATCCAGTCCTCACATAGCTGGGAACTTCCTCTCCTCAGGAGGGTTCACAGTATGGCCTCTCATTCTGACTGGCACATGTGGGAGAAGTGACTGAGCAAGTTCAGCTCAGCCCAATCTCTCTTAAAATGCCATCTGTTTTCAGGAGGCACTTTCCCCCTTCTCTGCCTTACAGCAAGCAGCCTGTCCCTTTACAGGAAGATCTGGATAGTCACAGCTCTTTCTGAGTCTAAAGAGGTGAGTTTGCTCAATGGTGGAATTATAAAAAAATGCCAGAGGCCACAGGGGCCAGCCACAGTCTCTAATACCTGGACTATTAAATTCCACCCTCTTGGTTCAAGAGTCATTCATCCTTTTTCCTGAATGGTAGTACACACTTGCAGTTGAGTCATTTTATCAGCCTGCCCCCCCAGGCTATAATCAAATTTGGGGGGTCTATTAGCCTCTTTTCACATCATATACTTTCTGTCCCTTTCAGTCCAAACTAGCAGTGTTTCTGATACATTTTTCCCAAGAACCCAGAAGGCCCTCTGTGGACTTTATGGGAGTTCACTTCATTAGACAAAAGCTATACCATAATCTTTTTGAAATAATCTTGTCTCTCTCTCTCGGTCTCCTGCCGAGATGGCTAAGGGATGCCACCCTTAAACTTCCTGGAGGCCCTCTAGTTTGAAAAGATCCATGAGAAGCACTCTTAATCTCCCAGAATGGTTTTTTATATGACAAAATACTCTGACCTTTTGATCTTTTCAAGACTAAAGCAAAGGATTGTATAACACCTCAGTCTGTTCTCCATGCCATACTGTTGGCAGTAATCTCTTAACTCTAAGATCTTTTCCCATGTGGATAGGTCAAGTTCTCAAAGCATCAAGTCTCCATCCTTTTCGCCTAAGCTTCTTCCCTCTATTTATCTCTCTTCTTTTTACTATAAGCAGCAAAAAGAATACAGGTGGCTCCTTCTTTTTTTTTTTGGATATCTTAGTTGGTCAACTAGGATGTTCATTTCTGATTAAATTGTTTTCCATCTAACTGCAGGACATGACTGCCCTAGGCTTTCTGTCACCATATAACAGTGACCTTCCCTTCTCCAGTTTCCAATAATACATTCGTCCCTCTCTCTTCAGCCCTCACCAGTCACATTGTTAACATCCATATTTCTACTAACAGTTGATTCAGGATATTTTAGTATTTTTTTCTATCATCCTCAAGATGATATCTTCCCAGCTTCTTCCCACTTACAAATTCCAAAGCCACTTCTGCATTTTTAGGTATTCATTATGGCAGCGTTTCACTTCCAGATGCTAAATTTTGTATTAGTTTTTTAAAAAATGTTGTTGTATAAAAGTTATTTCAAATTTAGCAACTTAAAACAACCCTCATTCGCTAGCTCAGAATTCTGTAAATCAGAAGACTAACACGGTGTGGTTGGGCTCTCTGCTTATGGTATCACCAGGCTAAAATCAAGGTGTTGACAAAACTGAGTTCTCATCTGGAGAAAAAAATCTGCTTCCAAGCCCATTCATAAAAATCCAGTTCTTTATGGCTATGGGCCTATAGGCTATCAGTCCCATTTCCTTGCTGGCTGTCAGCCGGGGCCACTCTCAGCTCCTTGAGGCTCCCACATTCCTTGCCATGTGACTCCCTCAGTCTTTTATCCATCAATGGTGGTCACATCCTTCTCATGTTTCAAGTCTCTGACCACCGCACCCTGTGATCACTCTGCCTTTAAAGGACTCGTGTGATTAGGTCAGGACCACTCAGATAATTTTAAGGTCTTCTGTGCCATATAATCTGACCCAACCATGGGAGTAAAATCCACAGTATTTATGGTCTGGGTGATTATACATGGGATATCTGGAGGGTGGGTAGGGGATCCTGTGACCCATCTTAGAAGCATACTTATTTTGGTCTTATTCATTGATCCCTTTAAATTCAACAATTCTGAAAAAGCAGAGTTTAAAGCCTGGGAATTTTTTAAAAAATCATTCTTATGTGCTCACCATTTTTAGCTCTTTAGATCAGTATACTATTAGATTAAAAGACACGGGAGAAGAGATTTTATAATGTCATGATTCCTTGCTCTGATAAGAACCCACAAATTCCCACCCTGAAAGAATGGCTCTGATCTGAACTAGGGAGGTACTCTGAATTCTCTCCTGCACAAGAGCTTCTGGAGTCTTCTGAAATAACAATGGTTACAGTCCTCTAATCTGCATTCTGTTTATGATAGTGTACTGGCTTTTGTTTTAGACTGCTTCCCCTCTTCTTCGTTCTCTACAGGAAGCATATAATTTGGGTATTATGAGATCACCTGAGGGCACGAGGGAACATCCAAGTGCCAACATTCTACCAAAGCCACGCTTTTGGTATTTACTGGAATGATGTCACAAGAAGCTAAGAATTCACAAAGTGACAGATCCCTCCCCAGAAAGATCTCTAAGGTATGGCTGAAGGTCACATGCCCAGCAGAGTATCCTGATATCCTTGAAAATTCTCCCCACCCCTCAACTGTACAAAGTGGCTGGTACGCAGATTAGGAGTTAGCTAAATTAGAGAGAATTTTGAAATGCTAGATGAGCGGAAGAGTTATATCTTCTTTTTATGTGAGTCTTGCTTAAAATCTCCATTTTGGAAGCAAGGCTAGAACCATCCTTGTGGTGGATTCTGTGGGACTCTAGACCAGGCCTCATGTAGCAACGTCTCCTAAATCTCACTAATCAGAGAAATTTTTCTGTGATTTAAGCTATACAAAGAGACACATCTAGAGAAAGGGTGATGTAGAAACCAGTATTACATAAGGTCCACCTAGCATGGAAATTTTGTTTCTTATAATAGCTCCTAGGGATCATTTATGGAGAGGCATTATCTTTTGATTTCATCATGACAACAATTTCAGAAATAAAGATATGCTCCTGAAAAACATCAATATCATCTAACAACTTAGGAATCAAAACTTTCCTTGAGTTTTAAGATAAAACTATGAAAACTATAACTATTAAATTCAAGTTGAGTTTTAAAGCATACAAGAAAAGTGATTTAAAAAGCTGGGCATCTGCAAGGGTAAAATTAGCATCTAATACAAACCAAAATATTATTCCAGTAAATGGGCCATAACAGACAAATCACTGGAAAGAAGAATTAGGAGGAAGATTACCTCTTGTTCAGGAATTATATAGTGGAGTTGTACACATGGCACAGTTTCTTTGCCTCTACTGCCAGTCTCTTAGGAGAAAGGAAAGCCAGCTAGATGATAAGACAGCAGATGGGGGAAAAACAGAGCACCAGCTACCAAAGCAACATGTCTCATGACAGCGGGGAGCTGCTTATGGAATTTTCTGCCAAGCTGCTGTTAAATGCTGAAGAACCAAAATGTGCCTCTAACAAATAAAATAAAATAGTTAAAGATAATCTATGTTTGTGGTGAGTATATGTAAAGATAGCTAGAACTTCTGGTCAACATGTCTGAGTTGACATGGAAATCTCCTTTCCTACCCCAAACACTTAGAAATGCTGGAAAACTGTAACACAGCTACACACACACATGTACACACACACACACAAACACACACACACACACACACACACACACACAGCCCCAGTGCCACAAAAAAAGATGGGACCTAAAGTCAGAACAGTCAGAAAATGCTGAAGCTAAAGACTTGAGGAAAACTGCAACCCAGTATAGGTCTGCGTAGCTGGTGGCCAGGACTTTAACACTTGTCATGAGACCTGTGATCATAGGAGCTGGAATCAACCTACTTAAAAAGAGCATGAAGTCACATAAGACTTGTCCAGACACAAAATAAGGATGAGATACACCGCGATCATTCTCTGCAAAAGTTCCAGGGAGACCAGAGGAGAAAAGGGGTCAAGTGCAGAACCCCAGGCCAGCGCTGTGCACCAGCTCTAAAGTAGATGTATTTTAGGCTCACGGAGTAGGGTCCCAAGTCTAGAAACTGATACAAAATTGTTCCCAGGCCAAAGGGTAAAATGCATATGCCCCTCAACAGAGACATACATGAGAGCCACCTATAGAGATGCTGTCGCTACCAGGTCACAGTTCATGAAGAGAAGCATAATTCATAAGAAAAAGTTTAATAATGTTGATTACTTGATCATTTAAAATTTCCGTGACACTATATATAATACAGGCAAAATTGAAAGGCAAATGACCAATGGGTGAAAATATATGCAACCCATATAACTATAAAAAGAAATAGTATGTAGAATTTATAAAGAGCTTTTACATATTAATACAAAATGGATTTTAAAAGTATGAATAAGTGATTTACAGAGAAAGCAAACGGTCTAGTAAACGTGAAAAGATTTTCAACCTCACGAATCATCATGGAAATGCAAATTAAAATATTAATGAGACACTTTTTAAATTTATCAGATTGGTAAAAATAAAAAAGTAAAGTTTTATTTATAACCGTCCCCACCCAAATCTTATAAAATTGAAAGCATATGAATCTACAACATAGTTATTCCCCTTCTAGGTGCACCTAGTGAAAGCCTGAACACATGCATCAGTACACACTGGCTGCTGCAGCACAGTCTATAAGAACTGAACTTTGGAAACTTAAATGTCAACCACCAAAGAGAATGGATAAACGCTAGCTCATTTCTACTATGGAACACCATGTAGCAATTAAAAGGAGTGAACTAGGTCTATGTGTATTAACACAGGTATATATGTTTTATTTTACTTTAAGTTCTGGGATACATGTGCAGAATGTGCAGGTTTGTTGCATAGGTATACATGAGCCGTGGTGGTTTGCCCCATCTAGGTTTTTTTTGTTGTTGTTTGTTTTTTTGTTTTTGAGATGGAGTTTCGCTCTTGTTACCCAGGCTGGAGTGCAATGGCGCGATCTCGGCTCACCGCAACCTCCGCCTCCTGGGTTCAGGCAATTCTCCTGCCTCAGCCTCCTGACTAGCTGGGACTACAGGCACGTGCCACCATGCCCAGCTAATTTTTTGTAGTTTTAGTAGAGACGGGGTTTCACCATGTTGACCAGGTTGGTCTTGATCTCTTGACCTCGTGATCCACCAGCCTCGGCCTCCCAAAGTGCTGGGATTACAGGCTTGAGCCACCGTGCCCGGCCCCCATCTAGGTTTTAAGCCCCACATACATTAGGTATTTGTCCTAATACTCTCCCTCCCCTTGCCCCCTACCCCCAAAACACAGACATATTTTTAAAACACTGAAGAATGACATGGCATGATAGGTTCATGAAAAAATTAAAGTCACAAATTATATGTCAAAATATCTTCAAATCTATATATGCCTAGAAAGACAGAAGTAAAATTCATGGTCATGATTTTATCTCTGGGGAGGAAAGAAGGGAAATGGTATACTAAGGAAGGTCTCAAAAGAGGATTTCAACTTTATCTGTAATATTCTCTCCTTTATTTAAAATTTAAAAATCTGAAACAAAATGAAAAATGTTAACATTTTAATGCTAGGCAATGTGTGCTAACATGTATATTAAAACAATCCCTCTTTAAGAAATATTTTCTAAATGAAAAAGTATTTTAAAAATAAAATAAATCATATGTCTTGGTCCTGTACAATTGCTAGGGTTTGACCACAAATTTGGTTTAGTTTCCCACAACAATGTAATGACCTCTATACTCTATATAAATAGGACAACAAATTTGATAGGGCACTTCTTATCATATCTTTTATTATAAAGTACAGGACAGTGACGTAACATCCTGCATGAAGCTTAGCAAAATGCAACCAGGGACCAAAAAATAAATTCTCAGCATGGAGGCTTTCATATTTTTCAACATGTACCACTTTAATGCTCATAGGTATAGATCCCATCTTGCATTCTAAGATGAGGAGATGATATTTAATTTACACACATAACTAATGATGCTGAAATTCTCCTCAGCCTTCATCTTTTCAGGCATATGTTTCCTTGTTTTAAGCTGCATTTAGGTTAGTTCTTTTGGCACCTCAGACATTAAAATTGCTTAATTCTTTCTTCTATTACTCTGTTTGGTTTTTGTTTTAGTGTTTATGAGGCAATTGTCAGCCCCATCTGCAAGCTCAGGAAGCTCTTTCTCTCTGTCTCTCCCTCTCATGTTTTAAATGCCTTTCTCTCACTTCCAGAAATCTTACAGACTAGTAATGTCCTTCCATCCTCTCTTGTGTAACCATGCCAATTCCTCAACCCAAACTTAATGTGCACAATTAATTGTACCAATTCCCATTCTCAATACTTGAGTTATTTAATTTGTCTATCTTTACCTGTCTTTGTAAACCCCCAGTAAATGAAGCTCTTTCCAAATTGCTTCATATGACATTTAAGTTGACGCCACATGGAAACAGATGCCTACAAATATAATACTTTGTGTGGTCACACTAATTCACAGTGAGGAAATGCTTTTAGGGCCCAAGTAGAGGGATATGCTTTTCACACACTGCACTTGCGTAACAGTAAATAATTGGTAAGTTTCCCCACTCCAGAGATATATAGTTCACTTACATTATTTGAAACATGATCAATATTTATGAGCTTCAGAGGTATACACAATTATTCCTTTAATCATCAACTCTCTTGATAGGGGTTTGATAAAACCACCCTATTTACTTCCTTAGAAGCAGAAATCAAACTCGTTTTTGAATTAAAATAAGCACTGTGTAGTAGCTGATTTTGTCAAATGATCATATAACTTCTATGTATGTTGTTTTCCACACATGCTGCCCCTATACCAATTTGCTGATTTAAAGTCACGATATAAATCAATAACAATGACAACTGAAGTATAATAAAATACTGGCTTATAGCTTTAAAATATATCGTTCTTTCACCCCTACATATTCAACTGGAAGGAACAACTTCTAGGCATGAGCTTCTTTGACTTAGTTGGTCACATAGTGCAAAACATCAACCATGTTCGCAAAAATGAAAAGTTTGTCCACCAATTACCATGAATTAATCAATAATTCTTAGCACTGGAAGCAGCTTTTCCAAAGAAAAGACTTTTTAGACCATATAGTCAAAACAGGTGTTTAGATTAATGATATTTCCTTTTATTCTGCTTATCACAAATTAATTGACTTTTTGTGAATTATTTCTACAGAGGTTAGCAACTCCATTTAAAAAGTTAATATATCTGATTAAATGTCTAACAAAAATATTTTTATTGTAAATTTCATAATTTTTGTTATGGGAAAAACATAAATGCCTAAATAAGTATCTCACATATAAATATATATGTTTAAAACAAAAACAACCCTTAAGTGTATTCTATCTTCTATAGATTATCAACAATCACTTCTTTTGGTGAATAGTTTTAAGATTGTGCAACAAATGTTTACTCAAAAGAGGAACGATGAATTTATGTTAGTAAATGAAAAACAAAAACATCTAGCAAATAGCCAAGATGTAAACCCTTTAAAGGGCATTTTGACTTTCCATGAATTACACTGTCTCTAGTATAATATATTCTACCAACAAGGATGTTTTTGGCAATTATTTCCAAGTTGCCATCAACACTATCCCAGCACAGCATCATTATCTATTTTGCCATGTCCCTACTTATTACAGGATTTAACAACCACCACAAACCTTGTCTTTTTTTTTTAAACCTATAGCACCTCTTCTAATCACAGGTACCTGTGCTCACACAGATCAACAAAGTGGGTCTCCTCCATGTCAACAAATCTTTTTTTAAACTTTTCACTAGAAGCAACATTCCACTAGATCTTTATGAATGTTCTCAGAACTGCTTATGAGAATCTTATGCCAAACACCAAGATCAATTAAAGCTCAATCAGGCCAGTAAGCATTCATTCACACATTCATACTGACAATAGATTTCATACTTGTTTTTTCTTCTCTGCTCTTTGCAACATTTCCTTCTTCTTCCACAGTTTCTCTTTCTCTTCTTCCTTTTCTCTTCTTCTGGCAGAAATTTCCATTTCCAGTCTTGCTACCTCTTCCTGGTGGGCCCGCCATTGAAGAACCTGAAATAAACAGAAAAACTTCATTCCAATAACTAAGCACACTGAAATTATTTCACAGGTCATGATAAGACTAGGCTCTATATCAAGCAGATGTCAATTTTTTTTTCCAAATAGATATTTAAATTCTATGTGCACATGACTATGTGATATATCTGTGAAAGATGTGTGTGTGTTAGTGTTAAAAGGAAAAAGCAACTTTAAAATCACCACGTTCAGGAATTCTTCATCTGGATTCATGGAGTGAGGTTCCTAAAGAGTCTATGATTTAACTCCAAAGAATCTGTATATTCCCACAAATAGTACATAAAAATTTTTGTGCTTTTGCATATTTTTTTCCCGGAGGTTAAACAACTTTCAAAAATTCTCAAATAATCCTGAAATGCTGAAAGGTTTAAGAATCTCTGCTATATTTCAGCCTTCTTATTTTATAAGAATGGAAAATGGGCTTGAATTAAGATGAAAAATCATTGTAAGACACTTAAAACAACTTTCTGGGTACTGGCATGTGTTATTGGTAGAGGTATATTTGGTACAGCCTTTCTGTTGGGTATTAGGTAATATGTAAATATGTGTCACAATATAAAATATGCATAGCTTTAGTACACAACCCTATTTCCAGAACATTATTTAAAGAAGACAATTAACTGGACACGTGCACAAAAATGTACCCACAGGAATGTGTACTAGAGTTCTGTTTAAAACAGAAAAATTGAAAAAGTCTAAAGTCTGGCAGTAGGAGATGGCTTAACTCAATTGTGGTGCCTTTATACAATGACTGCCATTGAAAGAGGATGCCATAACTCCATATTCATTGACATAGAAAATATTCACAACATATTATTAAATGCAGAAAAGCAGATACAAAACCACATTTATGGTATGATCTCATTAATGTAAAATATCAACTATGCGTCTATGTATAGAAGGAGATTTGGATGGGGACTTACCAAAATAATGATATTGGTTATCTCTGAATAGAATCATTTCTTGGGATTAAAAAAAAATAACTCTTTAAACCTTTCTGTGCTGGGTGAAATTTTTTCAATAAAAATGTATTATCACTGTAAGCAGGAAACTAATGAAACTAATGAAATAAAAACAAATACTTATCTGCTCCATGTATACATCTGGCTAAGAAGCAGACAGCAGGGAAATGCCGAGGTATGCAAATTTTTTTATATTAGCATTCCCAATTAAATACTTCATTTCTTACACATTTGATGTAATCATCATTTATAAATGGTAATATATAAGATGAAAATTAAATACATAAAATAATGTCACAAATAATTAAAGTGACTAAATAATTAAGCTCATTTTGCAAAATTTTCATTTTCTAAAGTAATATTTTGCCTTGTTTATCAAAATAACCCAGGAAATTTCTACTCCTGGTTTTTAAACACAGTTCAGTTTACTCCCCCTACTGCTTATCCTGGCCATCATAGTGACCTTTTTCTTGGGAACCCCATCCCTAGAAAAGATCATCCCTGCCTTCTGTCCTGACCTGCTTTCAAACCTTTCCTTTCTGTAATTTATCTTCCATCTTTCACTTGGTACAACTAAGCAGTGTCGTGTCATCCCATCACGTTACTAGTGATCTCCCCATGAACACGCAAGGGATAGTCCTCTATTCCTCAACATCATGGTAAGATTTGACCCTGTTGGCCATAGTTTTATGCTTAAAACTCTTTCCTGCCCAGATCATGACATTGCTGCCCCCTGTTTCTCTACCCACAGATACTGTTCTCTTCTTCCTGTTTCCCGTGTCTACCCTATAATCCCAACCCTACATTATCCTCTCATTAATATCCAACCTTTCTATGTTCATTATTTGATGTGCTCATCCTCTTCTAGGAGTTTGCTTCTATGACTACAAAATTTGCATTATCAGCTCTATCTTTTTGTCTGCAATCCAATCCTATATTAACAAATTCTTTAAGACTTAGCTATTTGTATGTGCATTTAAAATCCAACATTTCCAAAATTAAATTCAACATCTAACTTTGCCACAACTTCACATCAAACCTGGTGCACCTGCTTCTCCTTTCCAAATATCCTGGTTTGGTCTGTGGAACCACAAGTCACCATGTAGTCTGGATTTTTTTTATTACTATGTATACATATCAACATGACTGTCCCTTTACATTTTATATCTGACTTGGAAGCTCATATATTTCTTAAGCTCAGATGAACTTTTATTTATGACAAACTAATTACCAAACCATTGAGCTTGGCTGTAGTTCTGTAGTCCATCCAAAGTTTTTCTGCCAAAAGTATTTAGAACAAGATTAAAAAGTTCAAAAGGATGATGTCAACTGATCAATTTAGAATCTAAATAACTTAGTTTTCTCACTGCCAACCAATGCCCCCCTTTGATGTAGCTAACACGTAATCTCTAAGTAGCGTTCTTCCTCTGCCTTCCCTTATTTATATGGCCATTCCTATTCTTAGCTCATGAAGTGACTCAAACTATCCCCTGCTTGGAATGCCCTCAGATTTCCCCTTCTTCATAAAATAGTCATGGCCCACATCTTTCCCTGAAACAGTCTACTGCCCATGCTCATCTCTCTTGTCTTATCTCACTGATCATACCATAACTGCTCTCTGTGTATGTTGAATATATTGTTGGTTTCCACTTAGAGCACAGTCCATGCATTTGCTTTCCCCTTATACTGCCTAGCAGAGTACTGGGACATCATAGGTGCTCAATAAGTAACTTTTATTTAATCCATCAAAATGAATATTTTAAATGAAATGATAAATAAGAAAAAAAAATGTTAGCATTGGAACACACCACCTTGCAACAATTGCTGAAATAATGGATCCTCGTTAATAATCATCAGTGGCTGCTAAAAACTTCATATTAACAATTAATGGGAAACTTTATAATGAAGGGCAACAAACACATTGAATAATCTTAACATCATAGAGGAACAAGCAAACATTTTTCCTACTGATGGAAGCATACAGCAGTCCCATGAATTATTCTTGCCAAAAAATAAAATTGAATCTGATCAAAGCTCTAGATCTACCCATCAGATTACAGGAAATTCAGCCAACAGAAAAACACATTATGCAATAGTAATGGGAACATAATCTGCAAAATTAAAATTTGTGAACCCTCAAAGAACTTTAACAAATTACAAGAAAAAAATGAAGGAAGAACTATGAATTGAAAGAGATTTAAGAAACATACTAACTAAATGCAATATTTGGTTTATATTTGGGTTCTGATATAAATAAACCAATGTAAAAAGAAATTATGAGATAATTGGAGCTATTTGAATACTGATTGGTTAGTTGACGCTATTAAGGAAATACTGTTAGTTTTTAGGTATGAAAACAGTGTGGTTATGGTCTACAATTTTAGAGATATACACTTTAATTTTAAAACCAGATACTTAACACTAACAGATGATATGATGCTTGTTATTCTTACTATTATTTCAAGGGGCATGGGGAGTAGGTAAGAATACAGATAAAATAAATTTGACTAATGAATGGATAATTGCTGAAGTTAGGTGATAATAGGCTTTTATAGGTTTTTAAAATTTTCCATAATAAAAAATTTATTGAAAAACAAACTATAAAATATAATGCATATGAAAAGAGAGTTATATAATAAAATACTGTAGTCTCAAGGTTCTGAGGCAGTAGGAAGGAAGATTTGTGATACATTGAATTAGTGAAAAGAAAAATTCAGCCTTTCTGAGCACTGAGACTATTTTTATAGATTGTAATGGAAATAAGTTAGGGTTTTGTAACTACTCTTCTCATTTGTTGATTTAAAACTAACTTAGGGGAACCATCATTGAATGGCTTTTGCATATATGATGTCCTATGATTTAAACAAGGAAAAGCATAAGTGAAAATCTATAAATGGAAAAGATTTCTGTTTCCCGAGGCAAGTATAGCAAGAGAATAACCAGACCAATCAAACCGGTATAACCAGTTTACTCAACAATTTATTTAATTTACCCTTCCCTGTCTTTGGCAAGTCTAAATGATGCTTCTTTTCTCCAAAAAAAAAAAAAAAAGATAAAATTATGTTGATTTTTATAAAGTGATGTACACACCAGAAAATTCTGAAGCAGCTGCAAATTCAACAACCAGAAGCCAATAGTTTGTAGATCTTAAGCAATAGAAGAAAAAAATAAAAGAAAAATGCTGTTAAAAAAAAAAAAAAAGAAAAAAGAAACAAAAACCCTAGAGCGAAGCTTCAGCCTTCAGAATCTAAATTGCTTCTACTTAATATTGGAATCATGGGGATGGTCAGGGACCTGTAGAATTTTACCTGAAGTCAACAATTCACAGCGTTATTTCTAATTATAATGCTACCAGGAAAAAAAGGGGTAAAGGCAAGAAGGTTGTTGGAAACTAGAGTGGTGAGATCTTGACAATGAGAAACAGGCTCAGCAGCAATCAGTATCTAAGCAATAAGGCAAAACAGCTTTTCAGAATGCACACTGGATAAGATGAAGAATCTGGTAGCCATTGAAATAGTCCTTATCCAATGGATCCGCACAGAGATAGTCAAGGGATGTGGATGGCTCCCATGTGGAGAGAATGACAAACAATTATGGTATTTTCAAGATGACTAAGGATAAGAAAGCTGGCAGGTGGGCAAAGAAATCAATATTAGCACAATGGACTAAAGCACAGAAGACTCTGAATGAACAGTGAGCAAAAGGAAGAATAGCACAGAAGAACATTTTAGTAGTTTTATTTTAAAGGCTTTGCTAATTATATAGCTTTAAACAGAATATGTGAACATACAGCCATGTACCAATAATAATCACAAAAGAACATTACCACAGTAGCAGCCAAGAGTGTATGTTATAGGAAAGCATTATTTAGATTACTAACTACAGGGCATTTTTCCACATTTTAATTAATATTTTTCTTAATATGCCTGCCAAGGGTCGTCTCTGAATGAGACCTTAACCTAACAGAGGATAAATGACATTTAAAATATGTTCATCTAGTGCAAATAATAAATTAATGGTTTAAAATGAAAATGGTTAGTAGCATTACGTGTACTCCTCACTCTTAATGTACAATAAAATGGTTCAACTGAAATTAATAAGCACACATTCTCAGAAAGAACAAAGTTGTAGAAAAAAGAAAATGAAGGCCATGAAAACTTCAAAGGTAATAATTGAAATTAGCATCAAGGAAACAATATTAACACAATTTTGAATCAAAGTTGAGAGCTTTGAAAACAATTTATTGTAAGTGTCAGTATGGTGTAAAGGAAATATTGAACATCTGCTTTTGAGACCTATCTTTGCCACCAACAAACAATATTGTTACTTTGAGCAAATGGCTCATCCAGTTCTTTCATGTGTTAAAGGGAGGGACTGGATCAGGTTACCACCTTAGTTCATTTAAGTTCTACTATTCTGAGTCTATATTTTCCATAGAGAGATCGTAATATATGATATTCTCTGCAGTTTACTTCAGCAAGCAAAGCTAACTTGAATGAAAAACATCAGTATTTTGTAAACCTTTTAAATAATAACAATTAAATATTAATATATTCTTTTGTCCATATTTATGGAAACAGTGTGTGATGTGGTTGTTTTATATGGAAAATCAAAAGACAGGTACCAGCTGAGCAGTACCTATAACTGACAATAATGAAATCTGAAAAACGGCCATTTAAAAGAGCTTATTCTGTGCCAGGCTAATGTTTTATTAAGGTTTAAACACATGGCATGATGTAATCCTTGAAACAAGCGAGTCTGTCTACTTCACACTTCATCTGCCTAACTTCTACTTATTCTACTTAAGTCTCGGCTCAGATGCCATTTGCTCCAGGAGGCATTTCCTAACCCTCCTTGCCCAGATCAGATGCCGCTCTACTTCCCTAGCACATTGTCCCTATTCTATTACAGCATGCAACAAGCGTTTGGAATGACCCATACCTCCAAGGGACTGCAAACTTCATAAAGGCAGGGACCAGATCTGTCTTATTCATAGGCTATCTCCAGAGATTAGCACAGCATCTGATACTCGATAAGGGTTCAATAAGTACTTGTTGGGTGACTGCATGGATAATGCTCTGAAGTTAGATGAACAATATTTTCCCTTCTGCCTCCTGCATTGGTCCTTAGAAAGAAAAAGTCTCCCGCCAGACATGCCACCATTTTCTGATACCCCCTCTGTGGGAACTCCTAATCCTTGCTTTCCACAGTCCTAGCTATTTCACTGCTTCCTAAGCTTCATCTGTGCTTATCTGATGGGGAAAATAATCAGAAAACTTGTCAGGATTTTCAGCAACTAATTTATATTTCTATCAAGGTTAGAAAACATGTGTGAAAACTAGCAAACAAATCCCTTTCTCTGTCTTCTCCCTAAAAGTTACTATAAGCTTCTCAATTCAGTTCAGCTGAGTAAACTTTAAATTTTCATTTTAATAAATCTTTAACAGTGTGATAGGTCCATTAAATATTGTTCAAATGTACCACCATTTTTCAATATTACCTACCTAAGCTTTTTTATCTTATGTATTTCGTTTATGTTTAAACTTTGCTTATGAAACACAGAACCTGTGATTTTGCACGTTTATTAAAGCTTTCTATTCTCCACTTGGCATTTTTGCTTAGCAGAAAAAATTTTATTTTTCCTCTTGGCTTCACAATTATTCCTTGGTTTCTTAGGTAACTTCATAAGTTCATTTTTTTATCACCTCTCTTTGATAACGGCTTTTCATTTTCTGTGGCCTTTTATTAGTTTTTCTCAGATGCTCAAAGATAATGCACTATTATTATCTTGACTGTTGCATGTCCTTTACTTTCAAAATAAAATCTTGCAATGTTTCATTTAATTGGGTCCTGGATGGTCTAACCTTAGTGTAAAACAAAACTTTCAGAGGAAGAGACAAACTAAATGCCAATAAGCAGAAAATTATCAATAGCTACTTTTTACAAAGGGATAAAATTTACAAACCTATCAGTCAATTTTATTTACGAAGCTGACAAAGTCAAATTGCATAATAGAAAGAATTAAAAAACCGGACTAAGAGTCAGGAGCTCCCTTGCTTCCTGGCTGTGAGATCTTGGGAAATCACTTCCCAGTTCTGGGCCTCAAATCCTCTGCTAAAAATTAAGAGGACTAGATAAGTATTGTCTAAACAATTCATTAATTGGATCATGAAATCAATTTTGTGGATAGCAACTAGCATTTTTTATGCAAGAGAATAGAATGGAAAATAACAGAGATCATGTCAATATATTAGTGCTGTGTCAAGAAATTGTTTCCATTCTGTGTGTGTTTGTTTGTGATGTAAAATACATTTCTCACTATAGGTCACAGTCAAAGAAGCTTGAAAAATACATCAGAAGGCTCTCTATAATCTCTCTCAATGCTAAGATTCTATGGTTCTGTAATAAAAAAGACCAATGTTTTTATGTCACCATCATTGAGCTATAGTCTTTCTTCCTTCTACAATCAACTGAGAAGCACAACATAGATGAGATAACCCAGGTTTTGAAATCATAAACCAGAGTTTAAGTCCTACCTCTGTGACCTATTAAATGTGTCCCCTGGATACACTGTTTAACCACTTAGAACCTCAGGTAAGCATAAAATAATAACAACGCACACTTGACAGGGTTGCTATACAAACACCAACCATTTGCACAAACCAGAAACTCAGGAATCATCCTAACACTGCCTGTCCCATCACTCCAGGTTAAAAACTCTCAATAAACTAGGTATTGAAGGAACATAGCTCAAAATAATAAGAACCATCTATAGCAAACCCACAGCAACATCATACTGAATGGGCAAAGGCTGGAATCATTCCCCCTTGAAAACTGGCACAAGACAGTGATGCCTCTTCTCACCACTACTATGCAACATGGCATTAGAAGTCCAAACCAGAACAATCAGGTAACAGAAAGAAATAAAGGGCATCCAAACAGAAAGATAGGAAGTCAAATTACCCCTGTTTGCAGACAGTCTCAGCCCAAAAACTCCTTCACCTGATAAACAACTTCAGCAAAGTTTTAGGATACAAAATCAACATACAAAAATCACTAGCATTCTTATATGCCAACAATAGCTAAGCTGAGAGCTGAAACATGAATGCAATTCCATTCACAATTGCTACAAAAAGAATAAAATACCTAGGAATACAGCTAACCAGGAAAGCGAAAGATCTCTACAATGAGAATAATAAAACATTGCTCAAGGAAATCAGAGAAGACACAAACAAATAGAAAAGCATCCCATGCTCATCGATAGGAAGAATCAATATCATTAAAATAGTCATACTGCCCAAAGCAATTTAGATATTCCATGCTATTCCTATCAAACTACCAATGATATGCTTCACATAAATAGAAAAAAACTAGTTCAAAACTTATATAAAACCAAGAAAGAGCCCAAATAGCCAAGGCAATCATAAGCAAAAAGAAGAAACGAAGCTGGAGGCATTATATTACCTGACTTCAAGCTATACTACAGGGCTACAGTAAGCAAAACAGCATGGTAGTGATACAAAAACAGGCACATAAACCAATGATTTCAATGGGAAACTTTAGCCTGACCAATTTCTTACACAGACCACACTTCCATCCCTTGCCCTCTCTGCCTCTTTAGCCTTTTATCAAGGAGGCAGGCTAAACTCATGTAGGTTTCACATAGCTGGTAGGACCTGGATTCAGCTTTAAACGATTCACCAAAAGGATTTAGACTGTAAGGGAACACTAAAGTTTAGAATACAATAAGACTCTACTTTAAGGCATATACTCTAAATGGAGGCCTTGAGAAAGTTAGGCTTATGTATGCATATAGCTATTTGCTGTAGTGGATAGAGGGCACCTACCTGTTCTTTTTGCCTCCCTTGGAAATGATCACAATGCCTGGCACAGTAAATACTTATTAAAGGTGTATTAAATATATTTAGCACTTTATCTTATATTAAAAAGTTTATTAATCACTTCACACGTGTAGCCCACTTTGCAACTAGATTATATTCTCCCTGTATTCTGGGGACAGGTGTATGACATTTTTGTAATCCATAAAATCTACCAAATGCTAAATTCAAAGGAGAGACTCAGTAATACTCATTCTTAAATATACTTGTGATCTTACAAACCTCCCTTTAAAAAGTTGAGACAGCTTTCTGTTGAGCCCTAAGTTTAATTTTAATATCAGAGATTTTCCATAAATCCACCAAATCCCAGAAATGACTCCTCTTTTGATTCTGCAATTCTGAGTTTTCTTATCTTGGGCTGTGGTTAAAAATAAAATACAAATAAAATATCTAGTACGTTTACCTAACAAGACATTTGCCTAATTAATGCAAGTTAAATGGATTACAAAGAAGAAAAGGAATTATCTAAAATCCTTTCCTGTAATAAGGGGATTATGATGCCTAGCAGGGGAAGGTGAAAGATGTATATTATATAAAGTAAATATACATATTTATATTATATATTATATAATGTACAAAGCATTAGTAAACTATTCTTAAATGTACAGGTTTACATTAACATAACCATATTCCTCAAAGTTCTGATATTTCCTTTAGAGTTATTATTTTAATGAACAGAACCCTCAAGAGAAGCGCTCATAGATCACTAACCGCTTTAACACTTTTTTGTGTGTGAGGATAAGACCATTTTGGAACTATGAAATGGAGTCCACTGCTGAGAACAAAAATTAAGGAAAGTGGTTATAAAGTGTGATAAAAGTGATTACAATATATGGATTTACTAACTTGTAGGACCTAAATAGGAAACCTTCAATGAGAGTACTTCTTCCCTCATCGGCTCATTCCTTTCTAGATATAGCACAGGATCAAAAACAGATAATTTAAAGAAATTGGCAATACTTTTCATCTCTTCACTCGTTACATCTTAACTATACAGGAGACCAAGAATGGAACTCAAAGATCACAAGTTGATTAACTGGGAAAAACCATAAAAGAAAGTGACTTCCATTTTCATCAGCAGAGCCCCCTTCACATGTGATGTTATTCAGCAATGAGTATTTCAAACTAAATATAGTGCATTTTCTGAATGCCTTCTTCTATAAAGAGTAGTCAGAATATACCGGGAGGAAAAAGAAGCAACATCTTCAAGAGAGAAAAGGAAGTAGAGAGGAGAGGCAAAGGATAAAATGTAAGATTAAGGGACTACTATATCCATGCACAGGGGTCTCACCCAGATTAGCCCCCAAAATGCTAAATGGAAGTTGCAAACTTCAGTTCTCTGAGTACTCACAAGATGATAAATCCAGTTATCTTGAATTTTTTACCAAGTACATACTAAAAGGCAAGATGCTATACTGATATTACAATATGTTTGTGGAAATGGGAAATCTTATTCTTTTCCATAAAGTCTTAGTTAACCTCTGAAATGAATGTTCTGAGTAAACACTAGAATAACGTGCATTATTCTGAATTCATTTGTTTTATGTTTAATATTTAGCCAGTTTTATTTCTAAATTACAACTCCACCAAAGCTTATTTATACATTCCTCCAACTTCCCCAATCTTCGAATTTCTTATTCTGCATATGTTTTTTGAAGGAATAACTATGACCCTTCATATAAAATTCTATGCTATTCACTGAAGGAGACAGCTCGGTCCTAATCCATAAATATGTATTAAATAGAACATATAAAGCATGCTGGTGTGAATCTAATTGCCACTTATGCTAGGAGGTTTAGAAATTTGAATTTGGTTTTTCAAGTCTATGTTCTATTGCATATTTCCTGCTTACAGGTAATTACTCTTAGCTAGAAAAAGGTGCTATCTTTCATAACAGAGCTAATGCAACCAACCAATAATCCTACATATCATTATGTGTAAATGTCTTGGGTTTTCTTTTTACATTTAAAATTACTTTGTCTCTTCATAAGAGTCAGTTTCTTCATATGTGTGATTCTTCTGCGTCATATACATCCCATGGAAGCTTTAGTCTTCACACAAGAGGAAACTTTAATCTTCAGATACTATTGTCATCAGTATTCAAATTAAAGTATATTTTATTGAATTAATAAGAAAATGTTTCTAACTTATAATTTATAAGTATATTTTAAAGAGTTAGTAGCATGTTAGAATTAATAACACCAAATGTACATCTCTCTTGGCTAGCTGGGTCCACTTCCTCTAGGCACCCTTTGGCATTCCCAGTGTTTCCTTTTTGCTTCTTTTCTTTTCTTTTTAGGCGAAGAAGAGAAATTATTTATTTACTTATTTACTTATTTGTTTATTTAGTGAGATGGGTCTTGCTCTGTCACCCAGGCTGGAGTCCAGTGCTGCACTTCTTTTCTTTTCACTCAACCCATTGGGGCCTCAGTACCACAAATGTGCTCACAGTTCCCAAATCCTTGGCTCCAGATCCATATATTCAGCTCTCTGTTGGGTAGCCAACACAACTCCAAAATCGACACATTCAAAACAGAATCACATCTTCCCCTCAGAATCTGTATTCCATATCTGGGTTAATGGCATCACAGATCACCCAGTTAGTTCCCTAAGCCAAGAGCCACCTTAGACTTTTTTTTCTCCATTACCTTTCACACCCTGTAACCAAATCCTCCTTAATATATCTAGACTCTGTTATCTCACCTCCAGTACCATACTAAGTTAAGTGTTCATCTCTTTCCTAGACTGACAATTATTTCCTAACTGGTTCTCCACTTTCAGATTTATCCCATGTCAATCCACCTTCCATATCCATGCCTGACTAATCCCTTCATAGTGAAAAGTCTGATCACATGATTCCTCTGACTCAAGCCTTTCAATGGCTCTTCATGTCTCAAGCAGATGAACAAGCTCAAATAGCTGCTAGGGGCAGGCAAATACAGAAATGAGTAAAGGAGGCGCGCATGCTCCGCCTCCGAGCACTTAAGGGAGAAGATGCTTTTGACTCCAGCTAGTTGCTGCCACATAGGAATGGGTGTAGGCCCGAGCTCACCATAAGTTCTGGTTTTTCAAAAGAAGCTGGAAGTCTGGATTTGTATGCACAATTTCCAAAATGTTCATGTTAAAAATATACCCACATTCTTTTTAAAATTTTTTTATTTATTTCCATAGGTATTTTGGGGAACAGGTGGTATTTGGCTACATGAATAAGTTCCCTAGGGGTGATCTGTGAGATTTTGGTGCACCCAATTCCTGAGCAGTATACACCAAACCCCATTTGTAGTCTTTTACCCCTCATCCTCTTCCTACCCTTTCCCCCGAACCCCAAAGCCCATTGTGTCATTCTTGTGCCTTTGCATCCTGATAGCTCAGCTCCCACTTATGAGAGCATACAATGTTTGGTTTTCTATTTATGTGTTACTTCACTTAGAATAATAGTCTCCAACCAGGTTGCTGTGAATGCCATTAATTCTTTCCTTTTTATGACTAAGTAATAGTATTCCAGTGTGTGAGTGTGTGTGTGTGTGTATGTGTGTGTGTATATATGTGTGTGTGTGTGTATGTGTGTGTGTGTATATATATATATATCACAGTTTCTTTATCTACTCCATTGATGGGCATGAAAATACATCCACATTCTTAAAAACAAACATATGAAGCCCTAGCTTAATATTCAGCCTATCGAATTTCAACCTCTCCTGAACTAGATAAAACTTTGATTCTTAGCATGGCATGCCAGGCTATTATCTGTCAAAGAACATTCATTTCTTTCTTCTCCCCACAAACCACCTGTGTTCTACCCATACCAAACGTCAAACTCGCCATGCTGTTTTCAGCCCCTGTGGCTTTGGATAGTCTTCCCCACTTCTGGAATGCCCTGGCACACCTACATGCCTCTTGTTTTAATAGCAAAATCTTCTTTACTTCCCCAGACTCAGCTCAAGCATCTCTTCTTTTGTAATGCCTTCCCAGACCCAGGACGAGACAAGACAATCATTTCACTCTTGGTTTACCAGCATATCAAAGACATGTACTTCTTACAGAATTAGTCACACTGAATTGAAATTATTTATTTTACAGTTGCCTTCCCTATCAGAAAATATAGGATTTTAAGGACAAGGACTGTTATTATTCAGCTTTTTACATTTATCCCTAGGCCATCACCTATTAGCAGACATATAATAGAATTAAACAGGAGATAAGTGACTATGTCATTTTAATAATAGAAAAACATGTAAGTTAGAGATCGTCATTGATCTCTAAATGAATTTAACTCTGCTTTCATATAAATATAAAACCTCGGCTTTAACTGAAAAAGTGTCCATTATCTGCCTTTTCTCCTGGACTGATCAGTCCTTCACTCACAATGCAGTGGCTTTAGCCCTATTTTCTGTCCCTATAGTTTTGCTTTTTCTAGAATGTTATATAAAAGGAATTATACACTATGTAGTCCTTGAGGTTGGCTTTTCCCACTTAGCATCATGCATTTGATGCTCATCCATGTTGTTCCATGTATCAGTGGTTGATTCCTCTGGGTACTCTGAGAAGTATTCCGTTGTATGGATGTACCACAGATTGTTTATACATTCATTAGTTGTAGGACGTTCGGGTTGTTTCCAGTTTTTGGTGATCACAAATTAAGCTGCTGTACACATTCACATGCGGGTTTTTGTGTGAACATAAGTTTTTATTTCATTTGGATAAACACTCAGTAACATTGCTGAGTCATATAACTATATGTTTAACTTTATAAAAAGCTGCCAAACTATTTTTCCAAAATGGCTGTACTGCCTGTCCATCAGCAACGCATAAGGTTTCCAGCTGCTGCACTTCTTCACCAGCACTTGATATTGTCAGAGTGTGGAGGACTAGTTTTCTGGGGGAGAGGGGTTGATTCAAGCCCTCTCATAGGGTTAGTAATATCTTGCACCTCCTTTAAAGCATTTGTCTGACCTCCTTTAAAGCATTTTTTCTTCACTGTCCTGTATTAGCTGATAAATCAGACACCTCTGCATGCCATCTCACATCCTTTATACCAAACTTTTAAAATTTTCCAGATTTATTGAAGTATAATTGACAAAATTATATTAAGGTATCCAACATGATGATTCTATATCTATAAATTTTGTGACATGACTACCACAATCAAGTTAGTTAACACATCACTCTACCTAGTAACCCTTTTTGTTTGTTTTCTGGTAAGAATATGTAAGCACATTTCAAACATACAATTCAGTACTGTTAACTATAGTCATCATGCTGCATATTAGAGCCGCTGAACTTATTTATCTTATAAATGAAAGTATGTACCCTTTGACTAAAATCTCCCCTTTCTTCCCATGCTCTTACTCCTGGTAAGCATTGTTCTACTCTCTGCTTCTATAAATTCAACTTTTAGATTCCACATGTCCTAAGTGAGATCATGCAGTATTTTACTTTCTCTAACTTATTTTACTTAGTATAGGTTCATTCGTGTTGCTGCAAATGGCAGAATTTTTTTTCTTTTTAGGGCAGAACAATATTCTGTTGGATGCATACATGCCAAAATTGCTTGATCCTTTCATCTCTTGATGGGCACTTAGGTTGTTTCCATATCTTAACTGTTGTGAATAATGAACACAAAAGTGCAGATATCTTTGACTGGTGATGATTTCATTTCCTTTGAGTATATACTCAGAAGATGAATTTCTGGGCATATGGTAGTTCTACTTTTAATTTTGTGAGGAACACCCATACCATTTTTCATAATGGCTGTAGCAATTTACATTCCCACCAACAGTGTACAAGAATTCCTTTCTCTCTGCATTCTCGCAGACGCTCGTTATCTCTTGCCTTTTTGGTCGTGTCATCCTCTCAGGTATGAGATGGTATCTCATGGTGGTTTTAACCTGCATTTCCCTGATGTTTGAGCACATGTTCATGTATCTGTTGGCTCTTGGCCAGCCTCTTAACTGCAGCTATTGTTGTGGCAACCAGCTGCTCATAGGTAGAACCTGACAGCAACTCAACCTCATCTCACCTGCACCATGTATCTCACTTTCTGCTCCAGGGTTTCTCTGCCCTTCAGCCCCCATGTAAAATGTCTGCAAAAACTTATTCATTCTGAAGCATGTGTAAACCTAGAAATGCAAGAAAGTTTATGCCCTAATGGTCAACCCTTGACCAATAGTGGAGGGAAGCTGATAAACACATGTTTCTCTCTTCCACCCCTTAGAAGAATAGTTATAAGGCACATTCTTTATGGCTCCTCACAGGATACCAAATGGGAACAAACACAGACTGAACACTGTAGTGCTCACAGTGGTGATCAACAAAATAATGCATCCTTGGAATGGCTTTTCCTCCTTCCTTGTTTGACTCTTTCAAAGCCTCTACTTTTCCTTAAGGTAGGTCATTTTCTAAAATAAATTACCTGCACATAAGCCCTTGTCTTGGGCTCCGCTTTGGGTGCTATCCCTGCTAAGTCTAAAGGGAGTAAATAACAGAACACAGTAGTAGGTACTTCAGTTCAAAAGGGAACTTAATAACCGAACAAAGTAGAACCTACGCTAATATTCTGTGTAAGGAACACAAATATGCATTTTTTTCCTTCTTTGGTGAGTATTACTTTTAGGCATGTCTTGAAGCATGAGATATAAGATTGCAAAGTTACATGGCTAAAGTGTTGGATTTTTGATATTTAAGTATGTCTCTTCAATTAGAATTATAAGGAGATATAAGAATATAGCATTTTAGACCTATTGAAAAGCAGTAACATATTAATGTCAACTTGTTAAACATTAACATTTAACTTTTATTCTTCACTAAAGTCATTTGTACATTTGCATTGTTTTATTTTACCTACACATTTTGTGACATAGCCTCATGAGAATAATATCAACAACAAGTGAGGTGGCTTGCGTAGGTTTGGTCTCGTACAGAAGTGGGGTATTACTCTGTATAAAGGTTCACACCAGGGCTGGAGAGACGATGTGAGTGTACTAATCACTTATCATTTAGGACACAAGCAAATAGCAAAGGACAGGGTTACTTTACTTTGTATGAGGAAAACAGTCCTTGATTCTGGAAACTCCAACCACTAAAGCTATACTCAAGTGGCTCAGATGAATCCTACACCTAAGAAATGTCCATATAGAGAACAATTCACAGGTAAACCTGGGATCTTGTAAAGGACTGGATTGTTATCACTTTTGACAACTGACACCAACTCTCCTCGCTGTCCATACAAAAGTAGCTTTTGTTAGCAAGCACAAGAAAGCTAGTCTATTCTGAAGGATAGATTTCTCAAGTTCCTTGATGATGATACAAATATAGCTCAGCTCTTTTTGGCACAGCTTTCTGGCACATGCATATTACATACACATGTTAATTATATCCACAAGCACTGTTGCGGGGGGGAGTACTTTTCCAATTATAGAAAGCACTCTTAGTATTTTTAAAATGGTAAAAACTGATATAGTGGTAGACAGAAGCCACATATGTGTACCCTATCAGAGGACAGCTCGTGAATTTCATTCAATGTTTCATAGCTTCATAGATTAATGCTGGAAAATAGCTCCTGAGAAAAATGGGAAATCTAGGTTGGATTTGATTTCAGATAAAAATGTGTAAATGAAAATTATGCAAATAATTGCATATTTATAATAACCAAGCATTGCAAACATTTGTAACATAGTGCCTTTGTGAAATTGATCCATTCACTGTTTCAGCATAATCATCATCACCTTCACTTTCATCATCTAATAGTATTAATAAAGAAGACTTTTGGGGGGTTTAGCTACTTCGAGGCTTTTATATGCACTCTTTTATATCTCTCAATTACTAATTCACCACAATATGAGTACCTTGCAATATATCTATGCTTCCTATACGTAGTCCCTCTTTATCTATGGTTTCACTTTCCACAGTTTGTTACCCAAGGTCAGCTACGGTTAGAAAAATATTAAATGGAAAATTTGAAAAATAAAACATTCATCAATTTTAAGTTGCATGCTGTTCTGAGTAGTGTGATGAAGAAATCTTGTGCTGTCCTGCTGTGTCCTGGCCAGGAGGTGAATCATTCTCTTGTTTAGCACATCCACACTGTATGCACTATCTGCCCATTAGTTACTTTGCGGCCATCTTGGTTATCAAATCAACAGATCATAAGAAGGAAGGTGAGCACAGTACAGTAAAGTATTTTGAGAGAGACTATGTTCTTGTAACTTTTATTACAATATATTGCTATAATTGTTTTACCATTATTCTTGTTCAGTTCTTACTGTACATAATTTATAAATTAAACTTTATCATAGGAATATATTGTCATTATATATATCATATATATATAAAATTATATATGTCATAGGAATCATATATATATATATATAAAAGTTGGTACTATCTGTGGTTTCAGGCATCTACTGGGGATCTTGGAATGTATTCATCATGGATAAATGGGGACTATTATAGTATGGAAATCAGATAGTATGTGACTACTAAATATTTTTATTTAGGGTTACTACTGTCATTTAAACAACATGCCTTAAAACTAAGCTTACTGATTTTGTCACAAAAGTAAATTGCTCTTCCTGTTTCTCTATTTCTCTAACTACTTTAGCTTAGAACTATCAGGCATCTTACATCCTTTTGCTTCCATATGACAAGTTACATTAATTCATTCTTTGTTTTATTTGATCCTTCTCTTCTATTTCTTCCAATCCAAGTTCAAAAGGCTGGGCTGATGTTCAGCTGGTTAATATCAGGACAAAATATAAGTTAGCTCTCAGATGACATGAAAATTGTCTAACAAGCTTAAAGACAGCATTCCAAGAGCTTTCATAAGAAGATTTATAGTGGGAAATTCTGGGGAAAGCACAAAGAGCTTTGGTTCAATTTCAGACTTAAGAATTATCTTGGAACAATCTCAGGAATAAGCAGAGCATGTGCTAGAGGTAGAGACCAATACAGTATACGAGTCCTAAATGCCCACTGGTCTCGTTGATGGAGGAGAAAGTTTGGTAATATTTCTCTATAACTCTGGTTTATGGAAGGTGAAGTATAGTTCTTAGATAAATGGAATAAAGTATTCTTGAATAAAAGTCAAAAAGTACACAACTGCTGCCAATTCTTTGGTAACTCTTATCTTTGACATAAATGAGAAAAAGAGGAAACTCTATAATGCCTTAACTGTAGGTTAAATATGAAGCTGTCTCCAAGCAGGGCAGACTCAGACCTTTTGATGAAGCTGCAGAATCCCCAGCCCCTGAGAGTAGGATGCATTGTGCTCTGCCAAGGTGGATGTATAGTAACTTATTGCAGGGGATGAGGCAGCCGAATGCAGGCCTATTGTGGGAAATCTATCTTCCAGGAGTATCAAGTCAACGTTCAAGAACTGTCCCTGAGTCAAGCATATCAACTCCTATACTTCTGCTCATTCACTGGGAAAGTATGAAACAATGAAATCCAGAATGTATCTCATCCACCATAAAAACTCATCTCAGAATTTGAAATCTTATGATAAGTAGGTAAGGTGATGGATATATTAATTAGCTTGACTTAATCATCCCACAATATATTCATATAGCAAAACACCACATTGTTCTCAATAAATATATGCAATTATTGTTTGTCAATTTAAAAAGGATTTAAAGTCTTGGAAACATAAGAGGTAGATTCATTTTTTTTTGGTCTAATGTGAGATCATGACTTTGGAAGAGGCTGGAGGATGTGAGAAGTGAGTAACTGGCTACGAAAAAAGGGCCAAGAAAAGATTTTCTTTCTGTGCTACAAACTGTGATTTAGATGAACATTTTATAACAATCAGAGGAAAATTTTGATAGGCGTCATACAGACCTGATATAGAAGGCATCAAGCTAAAAGAAGATGATGATGGGTTAAAAGTGTATATTATGGTGATTGCAGGCATGATATATAGGGAACAACAGTGAAGGCTGTGATTAGTAGTAAATATAATAACAATATATCCCCAATGTCCCCAGACTTCTTTGATCTGTGATTACCCATGAAATCCTATTTGCATTTGTGTACAAATTGTATTGCCTCCTCATGGTCACCTCCTTCCACTATAAAAAGTCCCCCAAAGTACTTCTGGGGCTTAACAGAAGATACGCTAACAAGAATGTATTCGATGGGCATGTGCCTCTTTGTTTGCAGACCTTAGGGAAATATCTGCCATCTCTACTAGGCATCCACTAAATCTGCAGCTGCTCTTACAGAAGCTCTCCTTGAATGCCATCTCCCGATGCTCTCAAAGATGCCACACCCTACAGGTGCTTGACGACCCTGCATTCCCTCTAGTATTTCTGTATCACAGTGACTCTGGGTTCCTTACAGAAATGCATCATGCTTATTATTTGTATTTCTGTGCCACAGTGATTCTGGGTTCCTTACAGAAATGCATCATACTTATTACTTGCTGATTTGATAGACTCATTCACTGTGTCATCCCTCCATTACCTCTCATGCATCTGTCTCAAGCACCTGCATAGATTTATGACATGAGATTATAGGCTCAATTTAGGTTCAGCATGATTTACCTTGCTACACTGTGCCTCCCCCAACCAACAACAACAAAAAATTACAAGTGCTTTGGAAAGAATTCCAACATCAGCCACTGATTCCTCAGAGAAGAGAATAATGTTTTCTTTGCAACTCCCTGGCTCTTCCTCTGGGCTCAGAGCCAAGTGTTACTGGCCTCCAGGGCTATGTTCCAGGATAGCAGTTACTCCAACATTTAGATGACCCCATACTAGAAGCTAGAATTCATGAAGTTTTGCATGGGATTTCAGATTTCACTAGAATGTCCCTCAATGTCATTAGCCTCTGAACACAAATGAAGTTCCTCAAGTTTAGACTCTGGCTCTTCAACATGTAGTTTGTGGACAAGTAGCACAGACATCATCTAGGAGCTTGTTAGAAATGCACAGTCTGAGGCTCCACCCCAGAACCTGCAGTTTAAAGAGATTTCCAGGTGATTCAGGTTTACGTTAAAGAATGAAAAGATGATGTTAAAGAATATATCCCTGAAGTTTTCCATTTTAGAAAATTACATTACTGACAGCAACACTGTTCATGGATTTGAGTCATGAATACAAACACCTAGATCTAATCTGTACCTGCAGCTGTCATAGTCACTGTTTTAAGCATAGGTGCAAACATCTGGCCAGTATGTCTCCTGGTGATGTCACATCCAAACATTTACACATTGAAATACATATTCTTTTATACACAGTTATTTTATTTTTATTTTATTTTACCCTATTGTTAGGGCATTCGTTAATTTTATTTTCAAGTTATGTAAGTCAGTCAACTATATTTCCTATGGATTTCGTTTGAAAAGAGTAAATGAGATATTATAGAATATTTGCTATGAAAAGGTAGGATTGGGTCTAAGGGAATTGACAACCACAACCAAAGGTCAACAGAAGCCATCCAACAAGTTTAGAGCAGGGAAGTAACATGGTCAGATGATTTGTTTCAAATAGGTTATTCTGGTGGCTATTTGGAAGATGGATTTAGGATCACAAGGCTGGTGGTGGAGAAGTCAATGTGGGAGAATACTACTATAGTCCAAATGAGTGTGACGGGTGGCTGGGGACTAGAAAAAAACTGGCCAGTGAGGATTCTCAGAAGCAAAGATAAAAGGATTTCAAGATAAAAGGAATAAGTCAACAAAGTCAAATGGATTTATATAAATTCTATAAATTGGCCACAAAATGTGGGAACAAGGCCAACTCACTTTGCCTTGGCAGGAATGTTGCAGGGCAAGGAATGAGGAAAAAGAGAAGGAGGAAGAAGAAATACTTCGTCTCTTTTCTCTGAGCAGCATTCTCCCCTTCATCCCTCCTTTCTCATAAGTGATTCTATAGTCTTTGGGAAATGCCATTGCTAAGAATCTGCAAAATAAATTCTGGTCCCAAATCAAATGCCAATGAGCTATGTAACTTCAGGCTGGAAAATATTCTGTGACTCAATGTCCTTACCTGTGGCTTAGGGATGAAATTTGTCCTTTCTCATAAGATAGCACTGATGACAGAAAAATATAAGTCAAAGTATTTTGCAAAATCAAGGAAGGGAACTAAATTGTGATTGTTATATCATTTAGGTTTAGACAATATAAAAGGTTTCCATTTGGAGCATCTGCATGCATGAGTGGGAGCCATGCCGTTTGCTTCTAGGCAATAATTAGGTTCCTCTTTTCTCAAAAAAGAAAGAACTTTCTGATATTGCCACTTCACTATGGCTTTATACTAGGGGATTTATATGAACAAAGAAGACTAACGGTTCTGTGGCTTTTTGGAGTCTCTTTCTTATCAAATCCCTGTCAATCTAGTTCTATAATCAAAGTATATTCTTTAGAGACCTTTGGTGACAGCTGGAAGTCAGAGTTGCAGTTGCTTATATTTATGCAAAGTATTTTCTAAAAGATTCTCGATGGGAAAAATTTAAATTGAAATAAAATCTCTAGAGAAATTACTATTGCTTTGGAGAGTATAAGTAGTCATGATGACTCTGAAAAAGTATATCCTATGAGTGTTTCTTTTACAATGGAAGTTCCAGACAGACTCTCCTATGCACATCATCAGCAGTACTTCTCTGCACCCATACACATTTATGGGCTGAGCATCTATTCACTTCAAAATCAAAGAATTATTATTATACCTATAGATTCCTGACAAGCCTTAGAAAGAAAAAAAAAATGCCTAGTTTCTCAAAAAAAAAAAAAAAAGAACTAAATGGATTTAGTTCAGTAAAAGGATTAACATGTAAAATGGTTAGTTCTAAGTTATTTGTATGACTTGGAACTTTACAAGAGTCTTATCAGGTCAGGATGAGGCACTGGGAGTTTACTGGGTTTGCATTAAAAACTGCCTCGCTGTGGTAGCTCACGCCTGTAAACCTGGCACTTTGGGAGACCAAGGCTAGTGGATCACTTGAGGTCAGGAGTTCGAGACCAGCCTGGCCAACATGGTGAAACCCTGTTTCTACTAAACATACAAGAAAAATTAGCCCGGCCTGGTGGCATGAGCCTGTAATCCCAGCTACCTGGGAGGCTGAGGTATGCATATTGCTTGAACCTGGGAGGCAGAGGTTGCAGTGAGCTAAGATCACACCACTGCATTCCAGCCTGGGTGACAGAATGAGACTCTGTCTCAAAACAAAACAAAACAAACAAACAAACAAAAAAAACCTGCCTGCCTCATTATACTCATGAGCTGCCTTTAAGACTGGGCATGAAGTATCATATTAGGTGAGCTGAAACTCCATTCAGACACACACAAGATGGCATTTCTATTATCTCTGATGAGGACTTTTCTTTGAGGCATTTGAAATATTGTGAAGTAAGAAGGCATTTGATATGGTCCTTTATTACACAGATAATTATGGTGCTAAAACAGACTTTGAAAAGGCCACATAGGTCAGACTAAGCCCCGTGATTTTAAATGCCACACATTTGTTCTAGAATATGTATGCTTTGTTAATACGACAAATAGAAAAAGTATGATGTTTCATGCTAATTATCAGCCTACAAATTCGAAACTGCCCAGCTAATACTAGAAATTTACTAAAAGATGTAAATCCCCTACAGAGATACTAAAATTGCATTTTACATGCAAAGCATAAAAGCTTAGAGCTGGAGATAATATACTTCAACTCTCCTCTTTGACAGATGAAGAAATTCAGATACATTAAGTCCAATGATGGTTTGTAAATTAATATTGCAAATGTATGGAGAATATAACATTGTTGAAGAATTTTCCCAGTTCTATTGCATGTAGTTAGTTGTGCAGGTTGAATAAACGCACATCGCAACTCAAGGGGATAGTAACATTTGCATAAAGTTAGGCAGTACAGTACACAACTTCAATGGCTATTCACAGCAGGGTTGGCTGTTTCATGCAAAAAGTCCTTTAAAGGATTTGGTCCACATTTCTTTGAGGTAATAATGACCATTCCCGATACCTAATGTTCACACTTACTGAGAATGTTCCAAATCAGGCTAATGTTTTATCATAGTCAAGAAGAATAATGACTGATCTAAACATATATTATTACCATTTTTCTCTCTGACTCACAAATAGGGGAAATAATAGCTAAATGCTATGAAATGTTTACTAAGTGGCAGAAACTATGCCTCTCATTTATATGCATGGCCCCTTTCAATACTCACAACAACACAATGGGTTATGTTTTTTTATTTTCATTATCTTATATACAAAGAAACTAAGACTTAGAGGGGTTAAGTAACATGTTCAATGTTAACAAACTCATAAGTGATCTAGATATCATCTAAATGACCAGGTCAATTTGAATAGCACCTATGGTTCTAGCCACTACACTGTGTTCGATAAACCTCAGTCATTAGAATGTCCCCTTCCAACCAGATCCACAAATAATCTATGGTATTAACATTTTTCCTTAAATAGACTGATTTTTTAAAAAAACATATTTATTTGAAAATAAAACCAATAATGGCAGATTAGTATTCCAGACCAAACTTTCTGCTAAACAACTAAAAAAAAAAACTATCCAATATTTATTTTTTATAATTAATAACAAGAACCTCTAAAAGAACTAACAAGATGGTGAAAAATTAATGTGACAAGTGAAGATCTCCTTTTGGAAATTTGGATAGCTACTCAAAATCAGAGATTCTTCTGTGAAAAACTGAGAGTGAGCACTGGGGCATTCACCAACTTGGGGAGAAGGACAGGGCTTTGGAAGGATCGTGAAGGAATCTGAAGAAAAACGACAGCCCTCAGCTGGGACCCTCGGTAACTGGAGCAATACAGAAGTCTTCAAGCTTTGGTCCTGGACTTTTAATACTTTCAAGAATATGGCAGAAGAATGCAGTGTGTTCACTGGAAGAGGCTAATATTACTTACATATCAAATTATTTCTGTGAGCATTTTTAATTCAATGTCTACTAAATAACCAAAGCATGAAGTACCTGAAGAGAAAGAACCTGAGCCAGAACCAGCAAAAACAAATGGCATCTGTAGGAATTATCACAGATTGTAAAATAACAGTGCTTACTACGTTCATGGAGATGAAAGCTCAGCTTAAAATTTTAAGCAAGGAATTTAAAACTATGAGCATCGACATTTAAAATTTTGAAAAATAGGCAAATATCAAGTCCGAAACTGAAAACTGGTGTTAAGAATTCAGTGCATTAGGCCATGCACAGTGGCTAGCACTTTTGGAGGCTGAGGCAGGTGGATCACCTGAGGTCAGGAGTTCTAGACCAGCTGGGCAACATGGTCAAACCCTATCTCTACTAAAAATACAAAAATTAGCTGGGCATGGTAGTGGGTGCCTGTAATCCCAGCTACTCAGGAGGCTGAGGCAGGAGAATTGCTTGAACCTGGGAGGCGGAGATTGCAGTAAGCCGAGATCATGACATTGCACTCTAGCCTGGGCAACAGGAGTGAAACTCAGTCTCAAACAAAACAAAACAAAAAAAATCAGTGCGTGAGATTAACAGCAGATGAAGAATAGCTAAAGAAAGAACTGATAATCAGAAAGATAGATTAGAAGAAACTCGGGGAGAGAGATCCAAGATGGCTGATCACTAGCAGCTCGGGATTGTAGCTCCCACTGAAAGTGCAGAGAACAAGAGGACGCCACACTTTCAGATCAATTTTTGCTGCTCACGCACCAGGAGATTCCCAGCGGAGGAGCCCCACGTGTCGCCAGCGCGACTCTTGAGGCCGGTGAGGCAGTTTTGCTGCTGCCTTGGAGCGGCGGTTCTTGGTGAAAAGTCAGAAAAGCACATCAATCTTAAAGCCGCTGTTTTGGCCGGCACAGTGGGTTGCTCAGATTCTAGTGCCGGGAATCAACAAGTTGGATGTCCATTCAGAAACCCAACTATAAAGACGGTAATTATAAAGACCACAGATGGATAAATCTATAAAGAAGGGAAGAAAACAGCCTAAAAAGGCTGAGAATACCCAAACTCAGAACGCCTCTCCCTCTACAGGGGATCACATTTCCTCATCAGCAACGGAACAAAGCCTGATGGAGAAAGACTGTGTTCCATCAGCAGAAGCAGGCTTTAAAAAGTGGATGATAAGAAACTTCTGGGAATTAAAAGAACTTGTTGTAACCTAATGCAAAGAAACTAAGAACTTCAAAGAAAGACTTGACGAAATGTTAAAAATAACACACAATTTAGAGAGGAATATAAGTGAATTAATGGAGCTGAAAAACACAACACGAGAACTTCGCGAAGTATGCACAAGTTTTAGCAGCCGGATTGATCAAGCAGAAGAAAGGATATCAGAGGTCGAAGACCAACTTAATGAAATAAAATGTGAAGACAAGATTAGAGAAAAAAGAATAAAAAGAAACGAGCAAAGTCTCCAAGAAATATGGGACTATGTGAAAAGACCTAATCTATTTGATAGGTGTACCTGAATGTGACGAAGAGAATCAATCCAAGCTGGAAAATATGCTTCAGGATATTATTCAGGAAAACTTTCCCAATCTAGCAAGGCAGGATAATATTCAACTCCAGGTAATACAGAGAACACCACAAAGATATTCCTCAAGAAGACCAACCTCAAGGCATATAATCGCCAGATTCACCAGGGTTGAAATGCAGGAGAAAATACTGAGGGCAGCCAGAGAGAAAGATCAGGTTATCCATAAAGCCCATCAGACTCACAGCAGATCTCTCAGCAGAAACCCTACAAGCCAGAAGAGAGTGGGGGCCAATATTCAACATCCTTAAAGAAAAGAACTTTCAACCCAGAATTTTACATCCAGCCAAACTAAGTTTCATAAGCGAAGGAAAAATAAAATCTTTTGTGAACAAGCAAGCACTCAGAGATTTCATCACCACCAGGCCTGCTTTACAAGAGCGTCTGAAAAAACCACTATAAACAGAAAGGAACAACCAGTATCACTCTTTCTAAAAAATACCAAAAAATAAAGAACATCAACATAATTAAGAACTTGTATCAACTAATGGGAAAAACAGCCAGCTAACATTAAACGGCAATATCAAACTCACATATATTATTATTAATTCAACTAAATCCCCCAATCCAAAGTCACAGACAGGAAAAAAAAAGCCAAGACCCATTGGTATGCTACATCCAGACCCATCTCACATGCAAGGATACACAAAGACTCAAAACAAAGGGATGGAGAAAAATTTGCCAACCAAATGGAGAGCAAAAATAATAAAAAATAGAAAGCAGGAGTTGCAATTTTTGCTGATAAAATAGACTTTAAAGCAACAAAGATAAAAAGAAGCAAAGAAGGATATTACATAATGATAAAAGGATCAATGTAACAAGAAGAGCTAAAGATCCTAAACATATACGCACCCAATACAGGAATACCCAGATATATAAGACTTATAAAGAGACTTGGATGCCCACACAATAATAGTAGGAGACTTCATCATCAATATCAGACAGATCAATGAGACAGAAAGTTAACATCGATATCCAGGATTTGAACTCAGATCGGGAACAAGTAGGCTTAACTGACATTTATAGACCTCTCCACTTTAAATATACAAAATATACCCTCTTATCAGTACCACATCACACCTCTTTACAGGTTTAAATGAAATATTGGCTGACTGCTTGTTAGTTATTTTCTTCCCTCATTTTTTTTTCCATGTCTCTATTACTAAACACAATTACAGGCATACCCATTTTTAGACTGCATTCTAGCCCAGGCAATAAAGCAACACCCCAGTTCTCTCTCCCTCTCCCTCTTCCTCATTCTTCCTCTCCTTCATTTATTCTTTCTTTCTTTTTTTTTATTCTTTCTCTTTCTTCCTTTCTCTCTTTCTTAAAATATATAAATAAATAAATAACTTCTAAGAATAAAAAACAAAAACAAAAACAGGTAGGCCTCTAATGTGAGTGACTAATCCTCTTACATACTGCTTAAATCAGAGAACTGTTGCACAAGAACTGAAAAAAAAAATATATATATATATATAAAACATACTAAATTTTTAACTATTCTTTTCTCAAATATTAAACAAAGGCTCACTAAATCTAACCACAAGACCAGTCATCAGTGCTTTGTTTGTCAAATAGTTTAGGTTCATAAGCTTTGATCTTTGGGATATATGCTTAGAAAAATAATAATAATGGTTACAGTCTCACTGTATGTTCTATCGTATGTGTGTGTTTTTAAAATTTCTTTCACCCAATAAGACATTTGGAAAATGCACCCCCAAAGAAAAAAAAAAAGAAGAAACTCCAGAATAAAGCATAGCATCTGAAATAGGAAGTCAAAAAAGAAGGTAAACATAGAATCAGAAAAAGCATTTAATAACAGTAATATGCATATATCTACACATACATTCATACATATATGTACTTCAGGCAAACTAAAAATAAAAAGGAGCTTCTTTAATCTGACAACATTCTCTTTCAGATCAGAAACAAGACAAAACTGGCCCTTAGCAACACTTCTATTCAATACTGTAGTGGAGGTTCTAATCAATGCAGCAAGGCAAGAAAAATAATAAAAGATATAAGCACTGGTAAAAAGAAGCAAAATTGCCATTCATAGATAGCAATATCCTATCCATAGACAACTTAACATAATGTACAGAAAAATTATTAGAATTGATACTACTTATATTAATACCAAGGTTCCTTATAAAATCAATATAAATTGTATTTCTATGTTCTAGAAAAAATTAGACACAATTTTTTTAAAATATATTTTTTATTGCACTTTAGGTTCTCGGGTATATGTGCAGAACATGCAGGATTGTTGCATAGGTACATACATGGCAATGTGGTTTGCTGCCTCCATCCCCCCGTCGCCTATATCTGGCATATCTCCCCATGTTATCCCTCCCCAACCTCCCTACCCCCTGCTGCCCCTCCCTTATTCCCCTCCAACAGACCCCAGTGTGTGAGCTCCCCTCCCTGTATCCATGTGTTCTAATTGTTCAACACCAACCTATTAGTGAGAACATGCGGTGTTTAATTTTCTGTTCTTGTGTCAGTTTGCTGATAATGATGGTTTCCACATTCATCCATGTCCCTACAAAGGACATGAACTCATTGTTTTTTATGGCTGCATAGTATTCCATGGTGTATATGTGCCACATTTTCCACCTCCAGTCTATCGCTGATGGGCATTTGGGTTGGTTCTAGGTCTTTGCTATTATAAATAGTGCCACAATGAACATACATGTGCATGTGTCCTTATAACAGAACGATTTATAATCCTTTGAATATATACCCAGTAATGGGATTGCTGGGTCAAATGGAATTTCCATTTCTAGGTCCTTGAGGAATCACCACACTGTCTTCCACAATGGTTGAACTAATTTATACTCCCACCAGCAGTGTAAAACTGTTACTATTTCTCCACATCCTCTCCAGCATCTGTTGTATCCAGATTTTTTAATGATCGCCATTCTAACTGGCAGTAGATGGTATCTCAATGTGGTTTTGATTTGCATTTCTCTAATGACCAGTGATGATGAGTATTTTTTCATATGTGTGTTGGCCTCATACATGTCTTTTTTTTTTTTTTTGAGACGGAGTTTCACTCATGTTACCCAGGCTGGAGTGCAATGGCACGATCTCGGCTCACCGCAACCTCCACCTCCTGGGTTCAGGCAATTCTCCTGCCTCAGCCTCCTGATATGTCTTCTTTTTAAAAGTGTCTGTTCATATCCTTTGCCCACTGTTGAGTTGGTTTGTTTGTTTTTTTCTTATAAATCTGTTTTAGTTCTTTGTAGATTCTGGATATTAGCTCTTTGTCAGATGTGTAGATTGTCAAATTTTTTTCCCATTCTCTTGGTTGTCAGTTCACTCTAATGATTGTTTCTTTCGCTGTACAGAAGCTCTGGAGTTTAATTAAATCCCATTTGTCTGTTTTGGCTTTTGTTGCCAATGCTTTTAGTGTTTTAGTCATGAAGTCCTTCCCTATGCCTATGTCCTGAATGGTTTTGCCTAGTTTTCTTCGAGGGTTTTTATGGTGTTAGGTCTTATGTTTAAGCCTTTAATCCTTCTGGGGTTAATTTTAGTGCAAGGTGTCAGGAAGGGGTCCAGTTTCAGCTTTCTGCACAGGGCTAGCCAGTTCTGCGAACACTATTTATTAAACAGGGAATTCTTTCCCCATTGCTTGTTTTTGTCAGGTTTGTCAAGATCAGATGGCTGTAGATGTGTGGCATTGCCTCTGAGGCCTCTGTCCTGTTCCACTGGTCTATGTCTCTGATTTGGTACCAGTACCATGCTGTTTTGATTACTGTAGACTTGTAGTATAGTTTGAAGTCAGGTAGCATGATGCCTCCAGCTTTGTTCTTTTAGAATTATTCTTTTTAGAATTGTCTTGGCTATGTGGGCTCTCTTTTGGTTCCATATAAAGTTTAAGGTGGGTTTTCCAGTTCTGTGAAGAGGGTCATAGGTAGGTTGAGGGGGATAGTGTTGAGTCTATAAATTACTTTGGGCAGTATGGCCATTTTCACAATATTGATTCTTCCTGACCATGAGCATGGAATGTTTTTCCATCTGTTTGTGTCCTCTCTTATTTCCTTGAGCCGTAGTTTGTAGTTCTTCCTGAAAAGGTCCTTTACATCCTTTCTTAGTTGTATTCCTAGGTTTTTTATTCTCTTTGTAGCAATTGTGAATGGGATTTTGCTCATGATTTGGCTCTCTTTAAGTCTGTTATTGGTGTATAGGAATGCTTGTGATTTTGCACATGGATTTTGTATCCTGAGACCTTACTGAAGTTGCTAATGAGTTTCAGGAGACTTTGGGCTGACGTGATGGGGTCTTCTAAATATACAACCATGTTGTCTGCAAATAGAGACAATTTGACTTCCTCCTTTCCTAATTGAACACCCTTTATTTCTTTTTCTTGCCTGATTGCTCTGGCTAGAACTTCCAATACTATATTGAATAGGAGTGGTGAGAGGGGGCATCCTTGTCTAGTGCCAGATTTCAAAGGGAATGCTTCCAGTTTTTGCCTATTCAGTTTGATATTGGCTGTGGGTTTGTTGTGAATAGCTTTTATTATTTGAGATACATTCCGTTGATACCTAGTTTTTAGCATAAAGGGCTGCTGAATTTTCTCAAAAGCCTTTTCTGTGTCTATTGAGATAATCATGTGGTTTTTGTCTTTGGTTCTGTTTACATGGAGTATTATGTTTATAGACTTGTGTATGTTAAACCAGCCTTGCATCCCCGGGATGAAGCCTACTTGTTCATGATGGATAAGCTTTTTGATGTGCTCTTGCAATCGATTTGCCAGTATTTTCTTGAAGATTTTTGTTCATCTCTGTTCATCATGGATATTGGCCTGAAGTTTTCTTTTTTTGTTGAGTCTCTGCCAGGTTTTGGTATCAGGATGATGTTGGTCTCATAAAATGATTTGGCAAGGATTACCCCTTTTTGGATTGTCTGGAATAGTTTCAGAAGGAGTGGTACCAGCTCCTCTTTCTATGTCTGGTAGAATTCAGCTGGACCTGGGCTTTTTTTGGTTGGTAGGCTATTAATTGCTACCTCAAATTCAGCCCTTGTTATTTGTCTATTCAGGGTTTCAACTTCTTCCTGGTTTAGGCTTGGGAGGGAGCAAGTGTCTAGGAATTTATCCATTTCATCCAGGTTTACTGGTTTGTGTGCATAGAGTTGTTTGTAGTAATCTCTGATGGTAGTTTGTATTTCTGTGGAATCGGTGGTGATATCCCCTTTATCATTTTTTATTGCATCTATTTGATTCTTCTCTCTTTCCTTTTTAATTAATCTGGCTAGTGGTCTATTTTGTTGATCTTTTCAAAAAACCAGCTCCTGGATTTATTGATTTTTTGAAGGGTTTTTTCTTGTCTCTATCTCCTTCAGTTCTGCTCTGATCTTAGTTATTTCTTGTCTTCTGCTAGCTTTTGAGTTTTTTGGATCTTTCTCCTCTAGCTTTTTCAATTTTGATGATACGGCGTTGATTTTAGATCTTTCCTTACTTCTCATGTGGGCATTTGTTGCTATAAATTTTCCTCTAGACACTGCTTTAAATGTGTCCCAGAGATTCTGGCATGTTTTATTTTCGTTCTCATTGGTTTCGAAGAACATCTTTATTTCTGCCTTCATTTCATTGTTTATCCAGTCAACATTCAAGAGCCAGTTGTTCAGTTTCCATGAAGTTGTGTGGTTCTGAGTTAGTTTTTTTATTCCTCAGTTATAATTTGATTGCACTGTGGTCTGAGAGACTGTTTGTTATAATTTCCGTTCTTTTGCTTTTGCTGAGGAGTGATTTACTTCCAATTATGTGGTCAATTTTAGAGTAGGTGTGATGTGGTGCTGACAAGAATGTATATTCTGTGGATTTGGGGTGGAGAGTTCTGTAGGTGTCTATTAGATTTGCTTAGTCCAGATCTGAGTTCACATCCTAGATATCCTTGTTAATTTTCTGTCTCATTGATCTGTCTAATATTGACAGTGGAGTATTAAAGTCTCCCACTATTATTATGTGGGAGTCTAAGTCTCTTTGTAGGTTGTTAAGAACTTGCTTTATGTATCTGGGTGCTCCTGTATTGGGTGCATATATATTTAGGATCGTTAGCTCTTCTTGTTGCATTGATCCTTTTACCATTATGTAATGTCCTTCTTTGTCTCTTTTGATCTTTGTTGGTTTACAGTGTATTTTATCAGATACTTGGATTGCAACTCCTGCTTTTATTGCTGTACATTTGCTTGGTAAATCTTCCTCCATCCCTTTATTTTGAGCCTCTTTGTGTCCTTGCATGTGAGATGGATTTCCTTGATACAGCACACTATGGGTTTTGACTCTTTACCCAATTTGCCAGTCTGTGTCTTTTGATTGGGGCCTTTAGCCCATTTACAGTTAAAGTTAATATTGTTATGTGTGAATTTGATCCTGCCATTTTGATGGTAGCTTGCTGTTTTGCCCATTAGTTGATGCAGTTTCTTCATCATGTCAATGCTCTTTATCATATGGTACATTTCTGGCATGGCTGGTACTGGATGTTCCTTTCTATGTTCAGTGCTTCTTTCAGCAGCTCTTGTAAGGCAGGCCTGGTGGTGATTAACTCTCTCAGCAATTGCTTGTTCATAAGGAGTTTATTTCTCCTTCACTTATGAAGCTTAGTTTGGCTGGATATGAAATTCTAGGTTGAAAATTCTTTTATTTAAGAATGTTGAATATTGGCCCCCACTCTATTCTGGCTTGCAGGGTTTCTGTGGAGAGATCCGCCATGAGTCTGATGGATTTCCCTTTGTGGGTAACCCAACCTTTCTCTCTGGCTGCCCTTAGCATTTTTTCCTTCATTTCAACCCTGGTGAATCTGACAATTATGTGCCTTGGGATTGTTCTCCTTCAGGAATATCTTTGTGGTGTTCTCTGTATTTTCTGGACTTAAATATTGGCCTGCCTTGCTAGGTTGGGGAAGTTCTCCTGGATAATATCCTGAAGAGTGTTTTCCATCTTGGATTCACGCTCTCCATCACATTCAGGTACACCTATCAAATGTAGATTAGGTCTTCTCACATAATCCCATATTTCTTGGAGGCTTTGTTCATTTCTTTTCACTCTTTTTTCTCTATTCTTGCCTTCTCATTTTATTTCATTGAGTTGATCTTCAATCCCTGATATCCTTTCCTCTGCTTGGCCAATTTGGCTACTGAAACATGTGTATGGTTCGTGAAATTCTTGTGTTGTGGTTTTCAACTCCATCAGGTCATTTATATTCTCCTCTAAGCTGTTTGTTCTCATTAGCATTTCATCCAACCTTTTGCTTAGTTTCTTTGCATTGGGTTAGAACATGTTCTTTTAGCCCAGAGAAGTTTCTTATCATCCACCTTCTGAAGCCTGTTTCTGTCAATTCATCAGACTCATTCTCCATCCAGCTTTGTTCCCTTGCTGGTGAGTAGTTGTGATCCCTTGTAGGAGGAGAGGCATTCTGGTTTTGGGTGTTTTCATTGTTTTTGTGCTGGTTTCTTGCCATCTTTGTGGATTTATTTTCTTGTGGTCTTTGTAGTTAGTGACTTTCGAATGGGGTCTCTGAGTGGATATCCTTTTTGTTTATGATAAAGTTATTTCATTCTGTTTTTTAGTTTTCCTTCTAACAGTCAGGCCCCTCCACTGTAGGATGGCTGGAGGTCCACTCCAGACCCTGCTTGCTGGGGGATCACCTGTGGTCACTGTAGAACAGTAAGGGTTGCTGCCAGTTTCTTCTTCTGTTATCTTCGTCCCAAAAGGATACCCACCAGATGTCAGCCTAAGCTCTGCTTTATGAGGTGTCTCTTTGGATATACAGGGGTTGAGGAGCTGCCTGAGGAGACAGTCTGTCCCTTATAGGAGCTCAAGTGCTGAGCTGTGAGCTCCATTGTTCCATTCAGAGCTGCTGGGCAGGTATATTTAAGTGTGCTGCAGTGGAACTCATAACCGCCTTTTCCCCCAGGAGCTCTTTCTTGGGAAGGTGGGGCTTTATTTATAAATTCCTGATGTGCTGCTGCCATTTTTCAGAGATGCTCTGCACAGCAAGGAGGTAGCCTAGTCAAAGTCTGTCAGCAAAGGCGTTGCTGAGCTGCCGTGGGCTCTGCCCAGCTACTGTGTGAACTTCCTTGTGGTTTTGTTTATAGAGGTATAGTTAGAAATGCCTCGGTAATGACGGTCTGCCTTAGTAATGGCAGAGTGCCTCTGTAATGGCGGAGTCCCACAGTAATGGCTGATTGCCTTGGTAATGGTGGACTGCCTCAGTAATGGCAGGCCGCCTCAGTAGTTGTGGACTGCCTCAGTAGTCATTGACTGTCTCAGTAGTCATGGACTGCCTCAGTAATGGTTGACGCCCTTCCCCCCAGAGATCCAGACTGTTCAGGGTCCAGCTGTGCTTGCTGTGGAACTCTCAATCCAGAGTGTTTCAGATTGCTGGTCTTTGTTGGGGTGGGACCTGCCGAGCCAGATCACCTGGCTCCCTGTTTCAGCCCTGTTTATTTCAGTTGAATGACGGCTCTGTCTTCCAGGCATTCCAGGTGTCAATTGAAATGGTCATCCAGATTTATGTGAGTTTTTGTGTGGAGACCCGCTGCACTGTCTGAAACAGCTGTGCTGGAAACTTGTGGCACTTTTCAGCCTGGGAATCTCCTTAGACACAATTTTCTAAAGATGCCATTTTTCAATAACATCAAAGACACAAAATATATAGAAATGAATCTGTCAAAACATTGCATAGGACCTCTGCAAAGAAACAATAAAACTTTTTAAAAGGCTGTTCTGCCTATGGAGTAGCCAGTCTTTACTCCTTTACTTTCTTAATGAAAAAGAAGACAAAACAACTTTATGAGAGAAATTAAAATTAAAGACGACCCAAGTAAGTGAAGACTTATGCTATGTCCTTTATTTTGCAAAGCTCTCCTTTTTTGCCAAATTTATTCATACATTCATTACAATATTGAACAACTCTCAATAGGACTTCTTTTTTAGAACTTGGTAAATACTTTCTAAAATGTAATGCAAAGGTCCAAGAGTTAAAAAGACACTTATGAGAAAGAACAAAAAGGTAGGAGGACATTTACTATAACAACACTCATTACAAAGCTATAATACCTAAGGCAGGATAGTATTTGCCCACGCACATAGAAAAATAAAATGGAATAGACAGTTCAGAAGTAGATTTACAGACACTTGCCTATGGCGCAGATGGAACTACAAAACAGTAGGAAGAACAGAGCTTACAATAAAAGGTACTGGGACAACTGGGTATACTTATGATAAAAAGTAAAATTGGACATTTACCTCATACTATTAAAAAAAAACAAGTGTAGGATCATGGGTCTTCATATTAAAGGCATAATAATAAAGCCTTCAGAAGATTAAAAGGAAAATGGATTCATGAGAGTATTAGTCCATTTCATGTTGCTGATAAAGACATACCCAAGACTGGGAAGAAAAAGAGGTTTAATTGGACTTATAGTTCCACACGGCTGCAGAGGTCTCAGAATCATGGTGGGAGGTGAAAGGCACTTCTTACATGGTGGCAGCAAGAGAAAAATAGGGGGAAGCAAAAGCAGAAACCCCTATAAGCTCATCAGATCTCATGAGACTTATTCACTATCACGAGAATAGCACAGGAAAGACCTGCTCCCATGATTTACTTACTTCCCACTAGGTCTCCCCCACAACACATGAGAATTCTGAGAGATACAATTTAAGTTGAGATTTCAGTGGAGGTACAGCCACACCATGTCAGTCTGCCCTTGGCCCCTCCCAAATCTCACGTCCTCACATTTTAAAACCAATCATGCATTCCCAACAGTTAGCCCAAAGTCTATGCCTTCCCAACAGTTCCCCAAAGTCTCAACTCATTTCAGCATTAACTTAAAAGTTAAAGTCCAAAGTCCCATCTGAGACAAGGCAAGTCCCCTCTGCCTATGAACCTAGAAAATCAAAAGCAAGTTAGTTACTTCCTAGATACAATGGGGGTACAGGAATTGGATAAATGGAGCCATTTCAAATGGGAGAAATTGGCCAAAACACAGGGGCTACAGTCCCCACACAAGTCCAAAATCCAGCAGGACAGTCAAATCTGAAAGTTCTAAAATAATCTCCTTTGGCTCCATGTCTGAAATCTGGGTCATTGATGCAAGAGGTGGGTTTCCATGGTCTTGGGCAGCTCTACCCCTATGGCTTTGCAGGGTACAGCCTCACTCCCGGCTGCCTTCATGGGCTGGCATTGAATGTCTGTGGCTTTTCCAGGTGCAAGTTGCAAGCTGTTGGTTGATCTGCCATTCTGGGATCTGGAGGACAGTGGCCCTCTTCTCACAGTTCTATTAGGCAGTACTCCAGTAGGGACTCTATGTGGGGGCTCCAACCCCACATTTCCCTTCTGCACTGCCCTAGAAGAGGTTCCCCATGAGGGCCTACCCCTGCAGCAAACTTTTGCCTGGACATCCATATATCCTCTGAAATCCAAGCAGAGGTTTCCAAACCTTAATTCTTGACTTCTGTGCACTTGCAGGTTAACACCACAGGAAAGCTGCCAGGGCTTGGGGGTTGCATCCTCTGAAGCCATGGCCTGAGCTATACCTTAGCCCCTTTTAGTCATAGCTGAAGTGGCTGGGATGCAGGACACCAAGTCCCTAGCACAGGAACTCTGGGCTCAACTCACGAAATCATGTTTTCCTCCTACACCTCTGACCCTGTGATGAGAGAGACTGCTGTGAAGACCTCTGACATGCCCTGGAGACATTTTCCTCCTTGTCTTGGTGTTTAACATTCAGCTCCTTGTTACCAATGCAAATTTCTGTAACTGGCTTAGATTTCTCCTCAGAAAATGGGATTTTCTTTACTATTGTATTGTCAGGCTGCAACTTTTCCGAACTTTTATGCTCTGTTTCCTTTTTAAAACTGAATGCCTTTAACAGAACCCAAGTCACCTCTTGAATGCTTTCCTGCTTACAAATTTATTCTGCCAGATACCCTGAACCATCTCTCTCAAGTTCAAAGTTCCACAAATCTTTAGAGCAGGGGGAAAATGCTGCCAGTCTCTTTGCTAAAACATAGCAAGGGTCACCTTTACTCCAGTTCCCAAGTTCCTCATCTCCATCAGAGACCACCTCAGCCTGGACCTTATTGCTCATATGACTATCAGCATTTTTGTCAAAGCCATTCAACAAGTCTCTAGGAGGTTCCAGACTTTCCCACATTTTCCTGTCTTCTGAGCCCTCCAAATTGTTCCAACCTCTGCCTGATACCCAGTTCCAAAGTCGCTTCCACATTTTTGGGTATCTTTTTGGCAACACCTTACTCTACTGGTATCAATTTACTGTATTAGTCCATTTTCATGCTGCTGATAAAGACATACCCAAGACTGGGAAGAAAAAGAGTTTTAATTGGACTTACAGCTCCACATGGCTGGGAAGGCCTCAGAATCATGGCAAGAGGCAAAAGCCACTTCTTACATGGTGGCAGCAAGAGAAAAATGAAGAGGACACAGAAGCGGAAACCCCTGATAAACCCATCATATGAGAATAGCATGGGAAAGACTAGCTCCATGATTCAGTTACCTCCTATTAGGTCCTTCCCACAACATGTGGGAATTCTGAGAGATATAATTCAAGTTGAGATTTGGGTGGGGACACAGCAAAACCATATCAATGACTTTTAAGTCAGGAAATTATTTCTTACAAAAAATATAAAAGCAACTGATCATAAAAGACAAAGATTGATAAATTAATTACATAAAACTTTAAAATGTTTCTTAAGTGAATGATACTACTAAGAGAATGAAAATGAGTGATACAGGGTTGGAAAACATACCTGAAATACATATAACCCACAAAGAGCTAATATGCAAAATATTTAATGAACAAGCACAAATTGATAAGAAAAAGTAGAGTAACACAATAGAAAAAAAAGACTTAAGCAATTTCACAAAGAAAAAAATCCCCAAATAGCCATTAAACATGTTGAAAGTCCCTCAACTTAATTAGAAATCAAAGAACTGCAAGTTAAAACTACAACAAAATACCACAATACATTTTTTAATTAGTTCAAAAAATACAGTAGGATAATAGAAACATTCACAAAAATGTGAAACAACAGGATCTTTTATATGTAGCTGGTCAAGTTTTGGCACAAGCTTTCTGAAAAAAAAAATGTGTTCATACCTTGCAGAGATACATATTCTATACTGTTAGGTATGGACCCCAGAGAAATGTGTATACCAGGGAATGCATACAAAAACATTTATAGCAACATTGTTTCTAATAACCATGAAGCACAGATAACCCAAATGTCTACCAGCAGCAAAACAGATCAATAAATTGTGGTACACAATGGCCACACACAACTATCAAATAGTAACATACTATTTGATTTTATTCACAGGAGTTCAAACACAGGCAAAACTAAATTACATTACTCAGGGAGGCATACTCAATAGTAATACCAAGGAAATGACTGACACACAAGTTCGGTAATAATGTGGGAAGGTTGAGGGGTTGAGGTAGGGTGGAGATATATCGAGTTTCTGAATAAAGGGTAGAGCAAGATAGAGGTGGACCTTGGAGACACATGAGATGCAGGTATGCAGGTTGAGGTGAGGCACAGAGGAGAGGGAGCTGAAGGATGCCAGCTGGCTGAGGAGGGCACAAGCTGGGAGCACAAAGACAAGCTGGGGAAGAAAGGAGGCTGGCGGCAGGGAAGGACTGGGCACAGGCATACCGCAACACTCAAAACAGGTTGTCAATATATAAACCACATTTCATCCCTTGGTCTCTAACCTAGCTTACTGCAAAAGCTTCCTAATGGATCTACCAGCTTCTTCACTTGTCCATTTGTCCATTATCAAGCCAACAGTTCGACTGTTTAGCCAGAACACATCATCCTCTGCTCACGCCAGCCATACTGTTCTAATTGCTGTTTCTTGAACACATCAGCATGGTGTTTACACTTGCTGTTCCCTTTGCTTAGAGTATACTTTGCCTAGAATTGAGTCTTCGGATTTGACTCAATTGCCATCTTCCTAATAAGGCCTTTTAGATAGTTTCACCTAAATTATCAACACTTCCCTCCTTCCCCATGTTCTACCCTTTTATTTGCTTAATACTTTTCTCCCTACCACTTATTGCTCTCTTATACTATTTATTATATATTTTGTTTGCTTATCTTGTTAGTCATCTTAACTTCCAATAGAAATGAAGCTCCACGAGGATTGGGATTTTAGAATCTTTCCCATGGTTTGATTCCTTAATATTTGGAAGAAGCTAGTGTGCACTCAGCACTCACTAAATATTTGTTGGATGAATGAATCCATCCACCCATCCCATAATGAAAGCAGAACCCTTTCATTTCTTTCAGCTCTTTGGCTCTTTCTTCTCCTTCATCCAGTTCTGCCCACTCAACTTTCTCAGTCTCCCTCTACTCCTTTCTCTCCACCACCATTACCATCACTCTAGTTCAGACCACATCATCTGTCACCAAGACAATGGCAATAGAAGCCTGACTCCCCACCTCTAGCCCTCTCCCCATGAAATCTATCTCTACCCCTGGCTAGAGAACTAGGTGTTTGCTTGATCTTGCAGGTCCTTGGGTGCAACATCAAGGAACAGAGTTGTCTGCCTGTGTGATGAGGAGCCATTGAAAGCCTTTATTAGAAGAGGGACATGTTTAAAATCAGCCTGGGAGCTGGGCACCATGGCTCATGCCTGTAATACCAGCCACTCGAAGGCTGAGGCAGGAGGATCAGCTATGACACTGATCCTCTTTTATATATATTTTATTTTTTAAAGAGATAAGGTCTCACTATATTGCCCAGGTTTGACTGGAACTTCTGGGCTCAAATGATCCTCCTGCCTCAGCATCCTGAGTGGCTGGTATTACAGGCATGTATCATGGTGGCCAGCTCCCAGGCTGACCTTAAAACATGACCCTCTTCTAATAAAGGCTTCCAATGGCTCCTTATCATAGAGGTAGACAAAAACTCTTGCTCCTTGATACTGCACCCCATAATAACCATATGTTTATGTGTATTCCTTCTCTACTGGAATTTGAGATCCCTAAGGATGAATTATTCATCTCTGAATGCCCAGTGCCTACTGTAATGTTTGGCACAAGGTAGGTGCACAAAAACTATTTGTTGAATAAGTAAATGAATAAATTATACTATATAAAAGAAAAATAATTTTTGTAATAATCACTAAGTATATTACTAACAAGCAACTTGTGTCATTTTCAGATACTCAGGCATTCAACATATGTCTTTAAAGAAATAGGCACAGAGCCCAGAAGAATCAGGTTTAACATGTCTTTTATGGTCTTTTCATGCCAGAAAGTTAATTTCTTTATTACAAATGCCTCAGGCACTGAAAGATCACTTTTTTCATTTTTTTGTTCAACTTTATTCCTTTGCTAGTCTGCTTCTCTCATCCACAAAAAAAAAGAACTTCCAGCAAGCCACTATAACCAAATGAAACATTTATTATAATAAAACAATATTGGAGAAACTCAATATACATTATTTTAGACATTTACAAAATAGGGATTTTCTCAAATAGTCTTCAGTGAAAATACTCTGATGGGAATTCATTTGGTTATAATCAGCTTGGCAAGTAATACCAAGCAGGCACTGGGCTGAGAGAATGATATGCTCCACTAGGTGGAAATGTACTTGAATATCACAGATATCAGAGCAGAGATTTCCTTCAACAACTAATATATTTAATTCTTCCATTATAACCCAGAGAATTCTATGAAAATAAACGATACATTTAAAAGTATCATCTGTCCATTTGCAAACTTTCCATTCTGACCTTGAAATTCTCTTGACAAAAGCTTTCCTGTGCCATTTGGAGCTAAGAGCAAGAAATCAGGACTTGAGTCTTTCTACCCAATTATTCCTTCACTCGTTGCCTAAAATTTCCCCAAACAATGCCAAGGTAAAGTGCAAACTACAAAAGGCAGCTAGATTTGCCTTCTGAGTTTCTAGTTGGAGAAAAGTATACATGGAAACCAGAATGAGTTCTGGTGTTATGCAATCTACAGAAATTGCCTCAAATAGACTCAGATGAGTTAATGACATAAGCATATTTTACAATGCAATTTTTAAAAACACCATGAAGAATATTAAAGCCAGATGTAAACTATTTGAAACACAAGTAAATTATCAAAGAACCTTAAGGAGTATACAAGATTCCTCCTATAGCACTTTTTTTTATAAAGTCAATTTGTTACAAATGCAGCATATTCAAATGTATAGTAAGTTATATTGAGTACCCATTATGGATTAGGATTGGTGTTAGGCATTACTGATACAAGAATCAATAAAAAATGTACTCTTCCTTTCATATGTTTAGAGTCCAGAAATAGACATATAAACAAACATGTACATCAGATATAATAAATATAATATGGGAGTGGAGCACTAGGAAGACAGTGGTGGTGGGGGCGGAGGAGGAGCACATTCAAAATACCTATGGCATTATTGTAAAGAGCAGATCTCCAGAGAAAGTTGCACTGGTAATATACCATCATAGCAGCCAACACACCTTACACTTATCTGCACACTAAGTTGCATCATATGTTATTGCTGATATTATGCCATTTCTGATCTATAGAAACAGCAAATTGACACGTTTTAACCTATTTGTTTCTAAAGCAAAGTTTCATTTATTTATTCCATATATATTTGGCAATCACATGGCAAGTGCAGGTAGAAGGCTAAAGAGAAGGTAGAGCAGATGGAGACCAAGAGAAGCCAAGACTATGGTCGCCACTTAACCAAATCTTTTCTTCCCCTAAATTTTCCCTGAAAAAATATTACAGACTTAGCCCTCCAGGAAAACTGTGCTGATCAGAGGATCCTGTGGTTGGCCTTAGAGATAATAGGCCAGAGAGAATCTTTGTGAGAATATCTGAAGCAGAGGTAGAGTCTTAGAAAGGAAAGTACCCCCAAATTCCTTGCTGGAAACTCACAACCCTGGAGGCTGCTAGTTGTCCCTGTTATCTTATTCTCCCCTTTATTGATAGTAATAATCTCTCAATTTTGGTGGTGCATCAATTACCTAAAACAGATGACATTGGTCAGCTTGCAGCCAGGCATGGCAAGTACAAATAAGTTCTGCTTTGTGCAGTTAGTGAGAACAGAATGTGTAACTTCTGGAAAACTAATGAGGGGCATGGATATGGCCTTCACTTATTTTCCTTTCCTTTCCTTTCCTTTCCCTCCCTCCCTCCCTCCCTCCCTCCTTCCCTCCCTCCCTCCCTCCCTCCCTTCCTTCCTTCCTTCCTTCCTTCCTTCCTTCCTCTCACTCCCTCGCTCCCTCCTTCTTTCCTTCCTCCCTCCCTCCCTCCTTGGAAATCCCTCTCCCCAAGTCCCCTGGCAAGGACTAACTTATTTTCTATTCCTATAGTTTTGTCTTGTAAGAAGATCATGTAAGTGAAACCAAGTGGTATGTAGCCTTTTGTGTCTGACATATTTTGTTTATCATAATACATTTGAGATTTGTCTATGTTATTGCTTGTATCAGTAGTGTGTTACTTTTTCTTGCTGAGTAATATTCCCTTGTATGGAAGTATCACAGCTTGTTTATCCATTCCCTGATTGAAGGCATTTGGATTGCTTCCAGTTTTAGCAATTACAAATGAAGCTGTTATAAATGTTCACTTACAAGTTTTTGTGTCAACATAGTTTTCCATTTTAAATGAATAAACATCCATGAGTAGGATCGCTGGGTCACGTGGTGTGTGTTTAACAGTATAAAGAACTGCCAAAATCAGCCAGGCATGGGAGGCCGAGGTGGGCAAATTTCTTGTGATCAAGAGTTGTATACCAATCTGGGCAACATGGTGAAACCCTGTCTCTACTGAAAACAAAAATTAGCTGGGCATGGCAACTGGTGCCTATAATCCCAGCTATGTGGGAGGTTGCGGCACAAGAATTGCTTGCACCCAGGAGGCGGAGGTTGCAGTGAGCTGAGATCTCACCACTAAGACCAAACAAAAACAAAAACAAAACAAAAAACTGCCAAAATGTTTCACAAAGTGACCATATTACTTTGCATTTCCTGCCAGCACCGTATGAGAATTCCGGTTGACCATATTTGACATGGTCAGATTTTTTAGACTTTCTGGTAGGTAATACTAATATCCCACTGTGGTTTAGTATTTTTCTACTAATTAGTGGTTTTGAACATCTTTTCTTGTTTTATTTGAAATATAACTTCTTTGGTGAAGTGACTGAATATTCTGCTCTTTTTAAAAATTGAGTTGTTTTTCAGTTTTAAGAAATTTTTATAAATTCTGGACACAACTTTTTCATTAGACATGTAATTTGCAAATATTTTTTCCTAGTGGGTGACCTGCCTTTTTATTATCTTAGCAGTGTCTTTCAACAATTTCGAAGATGTCCAATTGACCAATTATATCTTTTGCACTAGACGCACTAGGGATAGTGCATTTGGTGTTGTATCTAAGAAATCTTTGCCAAAACGAAGAACATAAAAATTTCCCCAAGTTGTCTTCCTCCATGTTTTATAGTTTTCAGTTTTACATGTGGGCTTATGATTCATTCTGAGTTCATTTTACATAGGGTTGAAGTATGTATTAAGATTCACTTATTTTTGGATCTGGATATTCAATGTTTCATACCATTTTTTCATAGGACTACCCTTTCTTCATTGAATTGACTGTGTATCTTTCTTGAAAAGCAACTGACTTGAGATGTGTGGATCTATTTCTGGACTCTTTATTCTGTTCCACTAGACACACTTAAAATTTTTTTAATAGTCATATATTTATTTTTATAGATATTTTAAGAATATTGGCTTTCCAACTCCAAGTTGTAACTTCCCATCCTAAGTACTTGAGATGATGGTTGCCAGAAATTTTGTTATATAAAGTCATGGTAAAATGCAAACAACTATATTCCAGACTAAGTATCCTCATTTGCAAAACATCTTGGGAGATGTGGTTATAACTTGCCATAGAAATATAAGACTCTCATTATAAAGAACATTAAAAAGTATAGCCTCTTTTAAACTTTATAAAATAGACCCCAATGCAGACAGATATGCTTTAAAAACTAAGACATTTTAAGAGTAGGGCTACTTGGAATATCTTGCTTGGAACTAATATGCAGATTTATCAAGTCCTCAAACCCTGGGAATTTCAATTAGCTACCTGCCAAGAGCCACAGATAGTGCAATATAGCTGTATAGAGGAAATGCCATCTGCTGCTGTGACCAAAAATCACTCTGGCATTCATGCCTATGGTTCCTCAGAGCTCTCTTTCTTCTGCCAATATTATATCCATGGTTAACCACAGGGAACTTCTTTATAAATGCCCCCAACTGCCGCGACTATAGGGAAGCCAATAATGCAAGGGATTCATCACTAGCACTGATTATGCTAATGATGCATGGCACCATTGACCACACCAAAACACTCATGAACAACTGCCTTAAATTGGCAGAAACTACTGGATCCTTGCCAGTTGTTGTAGTAAACTGGACACCCAAGTTCCTCCAGTTACATTGCTTTTTTCTTCACTAATCGAGGAAGTATATTGTGAGGAGATCCCTAATGCTCAAAAAGAAGCAACTTGCTGTATCTCCTGAGGAAACACCCCCTAAATGATGTCAGAAGCACAAATGAAAGTAAATTACCTCTACAGATATTGATAGATCGTTATTATATGCATCTCTTTCCCTATACCTTGTCACTTGAGTCATATGACTGATGGATGAGCTTTTTGTGATTACCTCTGTCTCAAAGGTGATCCAACATAGTGTGTGCCTGCAAGATCTGTTTCAGCTTGGACCAGGAGAATGATGAATCATTACTGATTCTGTCTGCTGTTCATGTTTAACCTGTAGCTAGCAAGAAGGCCAGTCAAAATAGCATAGCAAGACCCAGACATCCTTTGTGTCAGTGTTTTTAGTTGCACACAGCAGAATCCACCCTTGATAGTTTAACAGAATGTATTAATTATGGAATTTTAGAAAGCTCACAAAATCTTTGGAGGGGGCAGGGAAGCAAGCTCCAGACTAAGCTTCTAGAAATAACTTCCAGAACCATGTAACAAAGAGCTGGTCTGGTAGAAGCCACTCTGCCCCTGGCACAATTGGGATGTTGTTTCATCACCAATGACTCAGAACAGGCTGACTTTGTGTGTGCCCACACCAGCCAAACGATGGACATGCCATGTCTGTTTCTTTATTTAACTCCCTTTTTCGTTACCCATCTGAATTAGTCTGTTCTTACGCTGCTAAGACATACCTGAGACCGGGTATATATAAAGGACAAAGGTTTAATTGATTCACAGTTCAGCATGGCTGGGAGGCCTCAGGAAATTTATAGTCATGGCGGAAGGTGAAACAAACATGTCTTTCTTCACATGGTGGCAGGTGAGAGAATGAGTACCCACCAAATGGGAAAGCCCCTTATAAAACAGTCAGATCTGGTGAGAACTCAGTATCACGAGAACAGGATAAGGGAAACCACCCCTGTTATTCAATTATCTCCACTTAGTCCCTCCCACAACACATGGGGATTATGGGAACTACAATCCAAAATGAGATTTGGGTGGGGATACAGCCAAACCATATCACCATAATTTTCAGGAGTTTGACTATCAAGTGCCTAGATATGTTTTTTTTTGTTTGTATGTTTGTCCTCCTTGGGTTTGTTGAGCTTCTTACAAATACAGGTTGACATCTTTCATTGGATTTGGTAAGTCCTTAGATATTATTTCTTCAATACTGCCTCTATTTCATTCTCTCTCTCCTCTTTCTGGAACTTTAATTATATATATACATATATATATATGTGTATATATATATATATATGTGTATACATATATATATATATGTATATACATATATATATATATATAAATATACCTTTTTACCATGTTCCACATCTCGTTTATGTTCTCTGCTCTATCCTGACTTTGATTTTATTATTTTTTTCTTTATGTCCTTCAGTTGAAACATTTTCTACTGGCTTGTCTTCAAGGTCACTAATTCTGTCTTCTGCTATGCCCAGTCTGCTGATAAAGCTCATTCAATGGGTTCTTAATTTAAGGTATTACATTTTACATTTATAGAATTTTCATTTGACCCATTTTTATATATGCAAATTCTCTGCTGAAATATTAAAATTTTTCATTCATTTTTTCAATTTTTATTTCTATTTTCTTTAATAAATTAATCATAATTATCTTGAAGTTCTTGTCTTTTAACTATGAATATCTGGATCATCTCTGAGACAGTTTGTGTCCTTGATTATCTGCCACTTTCCCTGTTTCTTTGAATGTTTGGGAATTTTTATTATACGTTGGACCTTATGAATGATATTTTGTACAGCCTCTGGGTTATGCTATTTTTCTCTAAACAGTGTTGAGTCTTAGTCAGGAAAGCACTTAAGTTGCCAGAAAATCTCCTGAATCTTGCCGATGCTTTATCTTGGCCGTTTAAAGAGTAAATCTGTTTCTGTTTTCTTCATAATCCCAGAGTAGAGCCCTTACCCCTAAGGCATGGCCTTTCTAAGGTTTCAGCTGAATGTCTAGAGAGTTCATCAAGATTTCTCTACTTTGACTAAACTAGAACTCCAAGACATACACCCCACCCCGGCCTGTGTCCTGTGACCTCCGAAATCTCTATTCAGTTCCCAGCCTTCAGTGGCTGTTCTCTGTTGGACTTTTAGTATCTTATTCTGTGCATTCAGAACTTAGGAGTTGGCAAAGGACCCAAGGGATATTTTTATATACATTTTGGAGGCTCTGTATCTGCCAGTCCTTCATCTCCAGTATCCTGTCCTCAAATCATATTTGCCTTTGCATCCCAAACTCCAACCTCTGCTTCTCTTACCTATCATGACTATCATTCTCTGCTTAGGCTGTTTCTTTCCATCTTATATTGAAAAATGACCTCATGAAGAAATCCAGGATGAATATGAAGCTCACTTTTAAAAAATTCTCTTATTTCAAAAATCTCATCCATATACTGGTTATCCAATGCCTGCAAACATTTTTAAATCATTTTGTCAAGTTTCTATAGTTGCTTACTGTGTGAGGGTGAGTCTGAGTACATCAGCCATTCATCATCCCTGGAATTGGAACTCAGAAAACTCTATTTGAATTAAATTACCACTCACATCTGATTTGTGAAACCTAAATCCAAGTCTGTTTTTCAACAGCAAAGGAGGCTGAAATCTGTGGAGAGGGCGGGGGTTGTGGAAGGAACTAATATTGTGGAGAACTAAGTTCAAGTGATATTTATTCAAAAAGGCATCTTCTATCTCAACATTATCTGATTTTCATAACTACTTGTGGCTTCTTGACTGGGTCTTACAATCAGCTAGAGAGACAACAAGGAGCACAGAAACAAGATGAGGTTAAGAAAAAACTAAGTGCCTGGTGAGTTTGTTCATGCCAAAATATACCACAATTTTATAAGTAGTCAGGTTTTATTTTTAAAACTACAATTGGCATCCCAAAACATTCAATGTTGACAATTCAGTCTTGCACGTCACTTCTTAATGACTTTGCACATCACATACTTGTTTCTACAGCAAGCTCCCTGAGAAATACATTAGAAAGAAGATAGTGAGGAGAGTACTGTATCAGCAGGTATTGAGAAGAAGAAACAAAATGCCTAAGGCTTATCCACTTCACTTCAACGAAAGTTACTGAGCTCTTACCATTTCCCAAACACTGAAAATCTAGGAAGGGGGAGGGGGAGGCTCACACCAAGATGAATAAGATGGTGTTCCTGCCTGCACTTCTGTTGGGGACGTGAGAGTTTTTAGTGTGACATAATCATAATCACAGGCGAGCCAGAGTTATGTACCAGGAGTCAGGGAGAACAAAGCGTATATTGACTTTAGTCAGGGATTCAACAAAGTCTTCCTGTATCAGACATTTGAGCTGAATTTTGAAGATGAATGAGATTTATTCAGACAAAGGAAGGTAAGCGAGGCATTCCAGGCAAAGCCAACAATAGCAAGAACAAAGGCGCAGAGCCAGGAAATGGAATGTTGTACTGTGCAGTGGCAGAGGTAGAGTGAGTTTGGTATTCCTAAATCATAATATGTAAAGTGGAATGTGTCAAGAAAGGAGGCTGGAGAGAAAGCTGGGGTCCAAGTTACTGAAAACCTGACAGCGATGCCACAAAGTTACTGTAAGCAACTGAGATGTTATCATCAGGGGATGGCATACCTGAATTGCAGTTTTTTAAATAGATAGGGTCTCATTCTGTCACGCAGGCTGAACTGAAGTGCAGGGATGCAATCATAGCTCACAGCAACCTTGATCTCCTCGGCCCGAGAAATCCCTCTGCCTCAATCTCCTGAGTAGCTAGAACTACATGCATGCATCACTACTCCTGGCTATTTTTTTTAAACCATTTTTAAAATAGAGACAGGGTCTTGCTATGTTGCTCAGGCTGGTCTTGAAACTCCTAGCTTCAAGCAATCCTCCCACCTTAGCCTCCCAAAGCACTGGGACTACAGGTATGAGCCACTGTGCCTGGACTGAATTGAATTTTAGATAGGGCATTCTGCCTGCAATTTTGAGAAAGGATTTCACAAGGGTAGAATGTGAAACATAGTGATGAGAGGTGCAATAGCTCAGGAACAATGGTCAGGGCTTTATTATAGAAAGGAAGGGGCAGATAGATAAAATTTTCAAAAGTTGATAAATGGCTATGAAGGTAAGAGAAAAGAGGAAGCCAAGTTTCAAGAAAGAAGTGCAATTTTACCATAGGAAAATGAGAACTTCTATTTTGGACACTGAATTTGAGGCATTCAGCCTTCTAGGTTGATATAATCAGCATGTAGCTGGATACATGAAGTTGAGAGAACTGTGCAGAAATGGGAATAAAGATCTGAGAGCAGTTAGCATATCAGGGTTGGCAGAATCACGAGGATGTTTAGGGGCTAATGGAGTAGAGAGAAGTAAGAGCAAAGATTGAGGACAGAAAACTGGAGTGCTCCAGGGTTTTAGAAGCGGACAGACAATGGGAAATACACGGGAAGACTAAGAACTGTTGTAAGATATGGCAAAGTAAACAGTTTTATAGAAGCTGAGGGAGTAAAGAATGTCAAAGAGTGGGTCATCAACAGGGAAGTGAAGGGGAGAGGTCCAGGAGGCTCAGGATGGAAGAGCCTTGCTGGATTAGGTAATACAGTAGTCATTGGAGACCTTAGAGGAGAAGATTTCGGTAGACTGAGAAGTCAGAAGTTTTTGGGACAATAAGGTAGACGACTGTTTCAAAGGATTGATTTTAAATGAAAGAGTAGAACTAGGGTCTGCCCAAGAGCTTGAAGATGACAAGAGAAGGCTTCTTCGGATAGTCTTTTGACTTAGCCATGTTCACAGGCTGAAGGAAACACTACAAAGAATAAGAGAGACAAAAACAAAGACAGGAGATAACCACTAGCATCACATTTCTAAAGTAGTTAGATGGGTCACAGTTCCGAACTTTAGGGAGAAGGACTGAACTTGAACATATAGGAGGCATCACATCCTTCATCATCTAGAGGAAGGCCGGCATCTGGCAAGAGACAGAAAGGCATAGAGTGAGGAGGAAGAAATTAGGGGTTGTTGTCACTACTCAATGACTTAATTTTCTTGCTCAAGTAGGAGGTGGCTTGTTTCCTGGGAGTCTGAGGATGAGGGTGCATGGTGTCAGGTGAGGGTCCTACGAATTGGTGACCATGGGAAACAGTCATAAAAGGAATGAGGAGGGTGGGCAAATTAAGGACAGGACAAAAGCCTCTCATGCGGCATTAAGCATCCAGATGAAGTTAATTCCCCTTTGCATCCTAAGCATCCAGGTGAAGTTAACTATTTCCCTTTGCATCCTAAGCATCCAGGTGAAGGTAACTATTCCATGCAGGCCACCCAGCATGGAAGCAAAGGAAGTCAATTATGAGATGGCTCTGAGGAGGAGGTTCCTAGCCATGCCGTGGAAAGACAAGCATGCTGCGGAATCGAGTACACAGACTGGTTCAGGCTGCAGTCTGGGAAAACTTGGGGGATCAAAGAGCAGGTTTCGCAGGAGCAGGAGACTGAGTGCTCTACTTCCTCCTGTTCCTCTCATCCTCTGGTGAGAGGCCTAAATGCCTCTGCTTGCTACAGCAACTGTTACCGACAGAAAACCAAAATTAAACAAAACAGAGATGAGAGAGAGAGAGAGCACAAGAGCATTATTTCAAAATTCCTTTAACACTTCTCTTAAAAGACACAAATAATCTAAATTACCCCCCAATAGCCCTTTTAAATTCCAAGGCTGAGAACAAAATTATGGTTAAATGTTTAATTCATGTTTATTATAGCTGGCATATTAGTTTTAGAAAGGTCAAATTTACGATACAATGAAGTAATATTTTTTGCACTCTGTGGGCCTACTTTACAGCACACTGGAGCCTATAGTATAATAAATATCTTCTATTATTTTGTAGGATTCTTGTATGCAAACCTTTGTGGGGCTGAGATAATACTGAATTACAAGTTGAATGAGCTGGTGTGAACCTCAGGCAAGTCACTTCATCTTTCAGGACTTGAATTTCAGGCTTGTAAAATGAAGGGCAGGGATAAATTGCCAAGTTTCCTTCGAGGTTAAAAAAATCATAAGCATAGTTTAACATTTTAAATAACTGTGGAATTTATAGATTTATTTCTTTTCTTTTATGATGTAGTTTTGATCACAGTATAATTTAATGAGCTTCAGTCCCTCATCAGGAATACAAATTCCAATGATAACACCCTCTCTAGAAAAAACAGAATTCATTTTACCACAGTGCAGTATATGTTCTGATTTCCCCCATGGTCTGCCTGCATTTAACCTTTCCAGGTATCATCTCTGAAAGTTCAGGTATTTGTTTACCCTCTTGTGACCATACCTCTCCGAGGAGGCTACATGTTATGTTGTCTCTTGGAGCTGCAGCCTTGGTCCAGTGGCTAGATGCTTTGCAGCAATTTCTGCACATCTCAGCTTAGACTTGTCATTGAAGAGAATATCAGAAAACACACGGAAAGCATCTATTAATATGCTTGGTATATGAAACAGCATGATGTGTGAGACATCATCAAAATGTGGCATTGTTTTCGTCCTCCATTCAGACGTCTCTCCAACCATCAGATAAAAACTCAGCAGAATGCATGGCTCACTGTTGGGTTACAGAGAGGCCCGTGGTAACTTTAAGTCACAAAACACAGTTTTGGTTCAAAATCAGTGCCTGGTTCTAAGAGATTAATCAGCACTTCCCTCTTCATGCAGAAGACAGCTGCTTCTTTCATTGCCTAGATGCTTAAGCCTTCAGGGCCCAGAGGTGGGAGAAGGAAAAGGAGAGGAGGACTGAAGAAAAGCAAAGCAAAGTTCTCACTTGATGGGTGAGTGGCACTGTCCTAAGTAAGCCAGGCAGGAGGTTCATGCTGACCCTTGCCCTCCTAGCAGTGCTGTTGCCCTGACTGCTAGCTGAGCTTTCCAGGAAAGATGCTCCATGCTCTTGATGTGGGTCATGCTCATTTGCCTTTGACTTGCCACTTCTTTTCTATCCATCAGGTTCCCATTTATTGTTGTTCCATCCCCCTGTTTTTGGGGTCCCTTTACTCCAGGCAGGAACCCTGTTGGGCAGAAAAATCTTGGGGCAGAATATCTTTGACAAGGCCCCTTATCATTATCCAGTGAATTCTTAAATAGGGCACAAAAAAGATTGATGAATTATATTTCATTAGGACCTTTGAGGTTTCATTTAGGTGTAGAAAATTAGAATATTGTTCTCACTTTCCCCACAAGAAACAGCTGAATCACCTACATTAGGACTTCTTTTGAACTCACCAAAGAGCAGAGGTCACGAGGCAATAAACTAGCTTGAAATGTAAGGAAAGAGACTCCTCCAAGGAGAGCCAGGATGTGACAACAGACTTACCTGTACAGAGCACCTGGGAAAGATGAGGCCATTATGGAAGTGGGTAAAAAGATTGCAACTAAAATATTGTAGTAAATTGATAAATTTTAATGATTTACAAGTTTTAATGACTTTGCAGAGCATGAGACTATAGAACCTGTGGAAGCTACAAACACAAGGGGAGTTTGGACCCACTCTCAGGCTTTTCTCCGCAGATCTCACAGAGTACTCACTAGAAAAGGCTGGAGTTAGGGTAGGAGACCAGAGAAAGCATCCAATGGCAGTGCAGATCTGCCAGAGAGAATCCAAAGCCGTATAGAATGAACACCTATCACTGCTGGAGGAAAAGCCACAAACCCACTAGGGGTGCAAGTATAGACCCATCACAACTGGGAGAAGGAAATGAAGAAACCATCTTTTCCTGGGGGAGGCAGAGGAAACTGTCTCCTTCACAAGAACAGCAAAAACATGAAGCAGAATTTGTCTGCTATGGGGAAAAGAGTAGAATCGCTGAGTAAGGCCTAGCCCCAAGACCCAGGGACACAGGCCCTGCCTGAGACTGAGGCTGTACTAGTATTGCAGAATGCCTCTTCCTCTACCAGACTAGCAAGTGTCTAGTGACAATCTAGTGCAGGGAGAGGAACAAGAGTGTGGCAGGGCTGGGCACAGTGGCTCACCTGCAATCTCAGTGCTTTGGGAAAAGCACTTTGCAGAAAGATCACTTGAGGCCAGGAGCTCAAGACCAGCCTGGGTAACATAACAAGACCCTGTCTCTACAAAATATTGAAAAATTAGCCAGGCATGGGTGGTGCATGCCTGTAGTCTCAACTATTTGGAAGACAGAGGCAGGAAGATCACTTGAGCCTAGGAATCTAGGCTACAGTGAGCTATGATTACATCACCACATTCCAGCCTGGGCAACAAAGTGAAACCCTGTCACTTAAAAAATAAAAATAAAAAAACAACAACAAAAAAGACACCCTCTGAGGCACAGGCTCACCAGGGAGCCTAAAGTCTACTCCCACTATAAACAAGGTAACATTAATTGTCAAAAACTTGAAACAACTGATGAATGGAAAAACTGTAACATATCCATGTCATAGAATACTACTCAGCAACAAAAAAGAACAAACTATTGATACAAACAACATGGCTGGATTTAAAATGCATTATGAAAAGTGAACAAAGCCAGACTCGAAGGCTACATACTGTTGAGTTACACTTACATGACCTTCTAGAATAGGCAAAACTATAGGGATGGAGAATAGATCAGTGGTTGCCAAAGGCTGGAGGTAGATGAGGGGTTGACTACAAAGGAGTGTGAAGAATTTTTGAGTGGTGGCGGAACTGTTCTATATCTTGGTTATGGTTGTAGTTACACATCATGCATTTTCAAAATTCATAGCACTATACATTTAAAATGGTGATTTTACTGTATATAACATATCTCAAAGACATTTAAAAATAAAAAAAAAGAGTACTTCATTAAAATTAAGATGTTTTGGTCATTTAAAGATGCCATTAAGAGAGTGAAGAGACAAGTCATCGACTGGGAAAAAATAAAAAGAAATAGCTCTTGTATACAGAATATATAAAGAACATATAATTAAGTAAGAAAAAAGCACACAACCCAACAGAAAATAGGCAAAAGATTTGAGTGGGGGAGGATCGATCCAAGACGGCTGTTTAGGAACAGCTCAGGATTGCAGCTCCCAGTGAAAGCGCAGAGGGTGAGTGGACGCCACATTTTTATTGCCCACAGACTAGGAAATTCCCAGACGGAGGAGCTCCATGGGTCGCCAGCGCGGCTGTTTCGGCCAGCGCGGCTGTGCCGGCCAGCGCTGCTGCTTTGCCCCGCGCGGCTGCTTGGTCGGCTTCCCAGAGCAGCAGTTCTCTGTACAAAATACACCGGTCCAGGTGCTCTTTTGGCTGGCGATTGGAGCCATGGGAAGTCGCCCATTCGTCTGTTTTAAAAGGGGACTGAGCAGGGAACCAGGACAGTGGATTCCAGGGCAAAAAAAGTGCCATGAATCTCAGTGCCGCTGTTTAAGCCAGCGCAGTGACTTGCCGCAGGGGGAAACACACAGACCTTGGCGCCTCTTCAACAGGCGACTGGAACACCAACTTAAAAAAAAAAAAAAGGCTCTGAGGCAGGGAGCCAGCGATCATGCTCGGCTGGTCCCACCCCCACAAAAGAACAGCAATCAGAAACTCTCTGGATTGAGAGTTTCACAGCAAGCGCAGCTGAACCCCAGATGGTCCAGCTTTGTGGGTAAGGGGCATCCGCCATTACCGAGGCAGCCCGCCACTACAGAGGTAGTCAGCCAATGCTGAGGCAGCCCGCCATTGCCAAGGCAACCCGCCATTGCTGAGGCAGCGTGCCGTTGCCAAGGCAACCCGCCACTGCAGAGAGACTCTGCCCCAACGGAGGCGGGCCACCATTGCCGAGGCAGTTCTAACTACACCCATATAAACAGGACTGCAGGGAAGTTCACTCCGCAGCTGGGCGGAGCCCACAGCAGCTCAGCAAAGCCCCTACAGGCAGACAGTGACTAGGCTGCCTCCTTGCTGGGCAGGGCAGCTCTGAAGGAAAATAAAAGAAGGCAGCAGCATAATGGAAACTCATAAAGCCCTAAATCCCTGGGACAGAGCACCTGGGAACAAAAAGCGGTTTATGAGTTCTGCTACAGCAGACCTAAACATACCTGGCCAGCAGCTCTGAATGAACAACGGAGCTCACGGCTCAGCATTTGAGCTCCTGTAAAGAAGAGACTGTCTCTTCAAGCAGCTCCCTGACCCCTGCATATCCAAAGAGCCACCTCATAAAGGAGAGATCAGATTGACACTTGGCAGGTATCCTTCTGGGACAAAGATAGCAGAAGAAGAAAACTGGTAACAACCCTTACTGTTCAGCAGCTGTTGCAGTGATCCCCAGGCAAGTAGTGCCTGGAGTGGACCTCAGCAGACCTACAGCAGAGGGGCCAGACTGTCAGAAGGAAAACCAAGAAACAGAAATAACCTCATCATCAACAAACAGAATGTCCACTCAGAGACCCAATCTGAAAGCCAGCAACTACAAAGACCACAGGTGGATAAATCCATAACGATGGGAAGAAACCAGTGCAAAAAGGATGAAAACACCCGACACCAGGACACCTCTCCTCCTAAAAGGGATCACAACTCCTCACCAGCAAGGGAACAAGGTTGGCTGGAGAACACGTGTGATGAAATGACAGAATCAGGCTTCAGAAGGTGGGTAGTAAGAAATTTCTGTGAACTAAAAGAACATGGGGCCGGGCGTGGTGGCTCAAGCCTATAATCCCAGCACTGTGGAAGGCTGAGGTGGGTGGATCACGAGGTCAAGAGATCAAGACCATCCTGGTCAACATGGTGAAACCCTGTCTCTACTAAAACTACAAAAAATTAGCTGGGCATGGTGGCACGTGCCTGTAATCCCAGCTACTCAGGAGGCTGAGGCAGGAGAATTGCCTGAACCCAGGAGGCGGAGGTTGCGGTGAGCCGAGATCGCGCCATTGCACTCCAGCCTGGGTAACATGAGTGAAACTCCGTCTCAAAAAAACAAAACAAAACAAAACAAAAAAACATGTTCTAACCCAATGCAAAGAAACTAAGAACCTCAAAAAAAGGATTTGACGAAATGCTAACGAGAATGGACAATATAGAAAGGAATATAAGTGAATTGATGGAGCTGAAAAATACAACATGAGAACTTCACGAAGCATGCACAAGTATCAACAGCCGAATTGGCCAAACAGAAGAAAGGATATCAGAGGTCGAAGATCAACTCAATGAAATAAAACGGGAAGGCAAGACTGGAGAAAAAAGGGTAAAAAGGAATGAACAAAGTCTCCAAGAAATGTGGGACTATGTGAAAAGACCTAATCTACGTTTGATAGGCGTACCTGAATGCGACAAAGAGAATGAATCCAAGCTGGAAAATACTCTTCAGGATATTATCCAGGAAAACTTCCCCAACCTAGCAAGGCAGGCAAATATTCAAGTCCAGGAAATACAGAGAACACCACAAAGATATTCCTCAAGAAGACCAATCCCAAGGCACATAATCGTCAGATTCACCAGGGTTGAAATGAAGGAGAAAATACTAAGGGCAGCCAGAGAGAAAGGTCGGGTTACCCACAAAGAGAAGCCCATCAGACTCACAGCAGATCTCTCAGCAGAAACCCTACGAGCCAGAAGAGAGTGGGGGCCAATATTCAACATCCTTAAAGAAAGAACTTTCAACCCAGAATCTCCTATCCAGCCAAACTAAGCTTCATAAGTGAAGGAAAAATAAAATCCTTTGTGAACAAGCAAGTACTCAGAGATTTTGTCACCACCAGGTCAGCTTTACAAGAGCTCCTGAAAAAGGCTCTACACATATGAAGGAACAACCAATACCAGCCACTCCAAAAACATGCCAAATGGTAAAGGGAATCAACACAATGAAGAATCTGCATCAACTATTGGGCAAAACAGCCAGCTAGCACTAAAATGACAGTATCAAATTCACACATAACAATATTAACCCTAAATGTAAATGGACTAAATGCCCCAATCAAAAGACACAGACTGGCAAATTGGATAAAAAAACAAAACCCATCGGTGTGCTGTATCCAGGAAACCCATCTCACATGCAAGGATACACAAAGGCTCAAAATAAAGGGATGGAGGAAGATTTACCAAGCAAATGGAGAGCAAAAAAAGCAGGCGTTGCAATTCTCATCTCTAATAAACTGGACTTTAAAGCAACAAAGATCAAAAGAGACAAAGAAGGACATTACATAATGGTAAAAGGATCAATGCAACAAGAAGAGCTAACGATCCTAAATATATACGAACCCAATACAGGAGCACCCAGATACATAAGGCAAGTTCTTAATGACTTACAAAGAGACTTAGCCTCCCACACAATTATAGTGGGAGACTTTAACACCCCATTGTCAATATTAGACAGATCAACCAGACAGAAAATCAACAAGGATATCCAGGACTTGAACTCAGACCTGGGCCAAGCAAACCTAATAGACATTTACAGAACTCTCCACCCCAAATCCACAGAATATACATTCTTGTCAGCACCACATCACACCTACTCTAAAATTGACCACATAATTGGGAGTAAATCACTCCTCAGCAAATGCAAAAGAACGGAAATCATAACAAACAGTCTCTCAGACCACAGTGCAATCAAGTTAGAACTCAGAATTCAAAAACTAACCCAGAACCGCACAGCTTCATGGAAACTGAACAACTTGCTCTTGAATGTTGACTGGATAAACAATGAAATGAAGACAGAAATAAAGATGTTCTTCGAAACCAACGAGAATGAAGACACAACATACCAGAATCTCTGGGACACATTTAAAGCAGTCTCTAGAGGAAAATATATAGCAATAAGTGCCCACATGAGAAGCAAGGGGAGATAAAAAATGGACACCCTATCATGAAAACTGAAAGAGCTAGAGGAGCAAGATCAAAAAAAACTCAAAGTCTAGCAGAAGACAAGAAATAGCTAAGATCAGAGCTGAACTGAAAGAGATAGAGACACAATAAACCCTTCAAAAAAATCAATAAATCCAGGAGCTGGTTTTTTGAAAAGATCAACAAAATAGACAGACCACTAGCCAGGTTAATAAAAAAGAAAAAAAAGAATAACCAAATCGATGTAATAAAAAACGATAAAGGGGATATCACCACACATTCCACAGAAATTCAAACCATCATCAGAGATTATTATGAAAAACTCTATGCACATAAACTAGTAAACCTGGAAGAAATGGATAAATTCCTAGACACTTGCCTCCTCCCAAGCCTAAACCAGGAAGAAGCAGAAACCCTGAACAGACCCATAACAAGGTCTGAAGTTGACGCAGGAATTAAGAGCTTACCACCCAAAAAAAGCCCAGGTCCAGATGGGTTCACAGCTGAATTCTACCAGACATACAAAGAGGAGCTGGTACTATTCCTTCTGAAAGTATTCCAAACAATACAAAAAGAGGGAATTCTTCCCAAATCATTTTATGAAACCAACATCATCCTGATTCCAAAACCCGGCAGAGACTCAACAAGAAAAGAAAACTTCAGGCCAATATCCATGATGAACATAGATGCAAAAATCTTCAATAAAATACTGACAAGCCGATTGCAACAGCACATCAAAAAGCTTATCCACCCTGACCAAGTAGGCTTCATCCCGGGGATGCAAGGCTGGTTCAACATACGCAAGTCTATAAACGTAATTCACCACATAAACAGAACCAAAGACAAAAGCCACATGATTATCTGAATTGATGCAGAGAAGGCCTTTGACAAAATTCAACAGCCCCTTATGCTAAAAACCCTCAATAATATAGGTATTGATGGAACGTATCTCAAAATAATAAAAGCTATTTACGACAAACCAATAGCCAATATCATACTGAATGGGAAAAAACTGGAAGCATTCCCCTTAAAATGTGGCACTAGACAAGGATGCCCTCTCTCACCACTCCTATTCAATATAGTACTAGAAGTTCTAGCCAGAGCAATCAGGCAAGAAAAAGAAATAAAGGGTATTCAAATAGGAAAGGAGGAAGTCAAATTGTCTCTATTTGCAGACGACATGATTGTATATCTAGAAGACCCCATCGTCTCAGCCCCAAACCTCCTGAAACTGATAAGCAAGTTCAGCAAAGTCTCAGGATACAAAATCAATGTGCAAAAATCACATGCATTCCTATACACCAATAACAGACTTAAAGACAGCCAAATCAAGAACAAACTTCCATTCACAATTGCCACAAAGAGAATAAAATACCTAGGAATACAACTAACAAGGAACATAAAGGACCTCTTCAAGGAGAACTACAAGCCACTGCTCAACGAAATAAGAGAGGACACATACAGATGGAGAAACATTCCATATTCATGGTTAGGAAGAATCAATATCGTGAAAATGGCCATACTGCCCAAAGTAATTTACAGATTCAATGCTATCCCCATCAAGCTACCAATGACATTCTTCACAGAACTGGAAGAAACCACCTTAAACTTCATATGGAACCAAAAGAGAGCCTGCATAGCCAAGTCAATTCTAACCAAAAAGAACAAAGTGGGAGGCATCACATTACCGGACTTCAAACTATACTACAAGGCTACAGTAATCAAAACAGCATGGTACTGGTACCAAAACAGAGATATAGAACAATGGAACAGAACAGAGGTCTTGGAGGTAACGCAACATATCTACAACCATCTGATCTTTGACAAAACAGACAAAAACAAGCAATGGGGAAAGGATTCCCTGTTTAATAAATGGTGTTGGGAAAACTGGCTAGCCATGTGCAGAAAGCAGAAACTGGACCCCTTCCTGACACCTTACACTAAAATTAACTCCAGATGGATTAAAGACTTAAACATAAGACCTAACACCATAAAAACCCTAGAAGAAAATCTAGGCAAAACCATTCAGGACGTAGGTGTAGGCAAGGACTTCATGACCAAAACATGAAAAGCATTGACAACAAAAGCCAAAATAGACAAATGGGACCTAATCGAACTCCACAGCTTCTGCACAGCAAAAGAAACAGTCATTAGAGTGAATCAGCAACCAACAGAATGGGAAAAAATTTTTGCAGTTTATCCATCTGACAAAAGGCTGATATCCAGAATTTACAAAGAACTAAAACAGATCTACAAGAAAAAAAACAAAGCCATTCAAAAGTGGACAAAGAATATGAACAGACGCTTTTCAAAAGAAGACATACATGAGGCCAACAAACATATGAAAAAATGCTCATCATCACTGGTCATCAGAGAAATGCAAATCAGAACAACATTGAGATACCATCTCACGCCAGTTAGAATGGCTATCATTAAAAAATCTGGAGACAACAGATGCTGGAGAGGATGTGGAGAAATAGGAACACTCTTACACTGTTGATGGGAGTGTAAATTAGTTCAACCATTGTGGAAGACAGTGTGGCGATTCCTCAAGGACCTAGAAATAGAAATTCCATTTGACCCAGCAATCCCATTACTGGGTATATAGCCAAAGGATTACAAATCGTTCTACTATAAGGACACATGCACACGAATGTTCATTGCAGCACTGTTTACAATAGCAAAGACCTGGAACCAACCCAAATGCCCATCAATGATAGCCTGGACAGGGAAAATGTGGCACATATACACCATGGAATATTATGCAGCCATCAAAAACGATGAGTTTGTGTCCTTTGTAGGGACATGGATGAACCTGGAAACCATCATTCTCAGCAAACTGACAGAAGAGCAGAAGATCAAACACCGCATGTTCTCACTCATAGGTGGGTGTTGAACAATGAGAACACATGGACACAGGGAGGGGAGCACTACACACTGGGTTCAGTCGGGGGGAAGTAGGGGAGGGACGGTGGGGGGTGGGGAGCTGGGGAGCGATAGCAAGGAGAGAGATGCCAGATGTAGGTGATGGGGAGGAAGGCAGCAAATCACACTGCCACGTGTGTACCTATGCAACAATCTTGCATGTTCTTCATATGTACCCCAAAACCTAAAATGCAATAAAATAAATAAATGGGAAAAAAAAAAGATTTGAGTGGGGTTTTCACAAAAGAGGATATCCAAATGGCTAATAAGCATATGAAAAGATGCTAGACAGCTTTATTCTAAGTGCAAATGAAAACCAAAATAAGGTACCACTACTCAGTCACCACATCAGATGAAATTAAAGATTAGCAATACCAATGTTGGGAAAATGTGATGCAACTGAATTTGGTTGCAAATTTGTATAACCACTTTGGAAAACTATTTGGTAGTATATACTAAAGCTAAACACATCTGAGCCTTATAATGTAGTGATTTTGCTCCTAAGTATAGTATCTATCGAATAGTAATGAATGTATATGTCCACCAAGAGACATGTTCAAGAACGTTGATAGTGCCATTATCATAACAAAAACCTGAAAATGACTCAAATTTCTGTCAGTAGGAAAACTTATACTATGAAATACTACATAGCAATAAAGAAGAACAAATGGCTGTAACATGCCACAAAGATGAAACAGATATGACAAGTGTGAGAAGTACAAAGGACTATATACTATCTATATCTCATTTGATTTATACGGAGTTCAAAGTAGACAAAACTAATCTATGGTCATGAAGTCAGAATAGTGGCTACAGGTGGGGACTGTATTTACTGAGAAGAGGCATGAAGGAGCCTCCTGAGCTGCAGGAAACATTCTAGGTTTTGATCTCAGTGGTTTTCCATGGGTGTGCGTGTGTCATAAAACTTCATCCAAATGCATACATAAATACTGTGCACTTGTGTATTTTACTACATGTATGTTTACCTCAGTGCAATACAATACAAAGAAATATAACTTTCAGCATAGCTCAAGAGCTAATGATAATATGTGCAAAATGAATATTAAGAAAACTAGGAACACAATAACTTGTCATGGCCTCTGGACCCTGTGTCTTTCTTATCAGCCTGAAGATGGAGGAGAAACATGTCTTAGCACTGTAGCCCATGACAGATCAGCCTTGATGCAGTTCCCATTCATTTTAGGTCTCAAGCTTGTGCAATGTCGAAATAAATACCTTTTTTTCTTTTAAAAAATGCATATGAAAGATTTTTCCTCTAATGTTTTAAAACAGAGACATTTGTTTTATATGCTCTTAATTGGTATAGCTTAATTAGTCTGCCAGTTGTTTTCTATCAAGCAAATAAAATTTCTTGTTGCATCATCCTCCTACCATATCATTTACCAATTCAAGATTTGTGCACTTCAAGTATGTTATTCGTCAATACAATTTGCTTTTAATGGCCCTGGCCAACACTCCTGGGGAGGCCATATCCACATCAGGCCTCCAGGACTCATGCACTGTGACCCTCCTGGGGAATGCAATTGTTCCCAACACAGCAGCCACTCTTACAGTTCTGCCTCGGAGGCAGCTCCTCTACTTCCCTCTAAACATCACACCAGTCCTCAATCCTTCTAAAAGCAAGGGTTACTTACCAACTCCCAAGCCACCCTCAATCCAGCTCCCTAGACATTTCTGGGTCTGAGGAGGAGGAAAACCCTGTCTACTCCCCCACATTTTGCTGAGGACTCACACACAGCCCTGCAAGCTGCCAGAATGTATCTCATCATGAAGCCTCTCTCCTCCTTCTCACTTGAACTTTTTGCTGTCTTCTCATGTGAATGAGAAGTCCAAGAGTCTTTGAATCAGCATCAGACAGTTACTTTACCATTACACCTGCATTTTCATCCAGCACCTCCATCTGATGTGCATGTCTATGGTTAATATTGAATATCTCAATCAAAACTTCAATATTAACATCCTGTTATAGTAACTTTTCAGTTGAACCATGTGAAATTGTATTTATTGTTGACTGTTTTTGACCTAAGAAATGCAGTTTTATACAGTTCAACCTAACAGTTTTATTCAAGATAGGCTTTTTTTTTTAATAGAAACTAAACTTTAGGTTGAGTTTGAACAAAAGGGAAAAATAGATTCTTCAATATCCAGGCAAATGCTGAAATACCTGTACAGCATCTTACCTTGGCTTTCAGATCAGCACACAATTCCTGTTGCTTTTTCTTGTCCTTAGCCAATGTGCTCTCCATTTCATGAGTTGTACAAGCCTCGATCAGTGTCACCATAGCCTTCTGTATAAAGTCTTTCCTATTTTTATTCCAATTTGCTATCAGGATCTTTCGCTGCTCCATAGCAAAGCGATATTGGTCACAATATTTCTCATGTTCAACCTGAAAAGTAACAGAGGGTGGATACTTACCCTTATGAAAATGAGCTTATATTTTGTGTCATTGTTATAGAAATGAATTATAACCAAATATTTTGAAAAGCTGGGAGTCAAATATCTTCATCATAAATACAGCAACCAGAAACCAGCTACTACCTCCAAAATTCTGAGCCTGTGGCTAATTGGTGACTGAGGACAAGTCATTTAATGATTCTAAGTCCTTAGTTTCCTCATATAGGATGCAGGTATATCAGGTAACCTCTAACACCACTTTCATTTCTAAATGGTAATGATTCTATGAGCAGAAAGCAACATTTTCCCTATATATAGCTTTTAAAATACCCCATCTTTACATCAATTTTGGTATTTTAACAACTATATCAAGTGTTTCATTTAGACAAAATGCTAATAAATGTAAAAATTGCTACATAAATCCCGAAAACTCAAGTTTTACCCTTAATTACTGTGACATTCAGATGTTAGGATGCCTAAACTTAAAGTAGTAATAGCAATGGCACTGAGCCCTTCCCATCCTATGCTCATGAGGGACATGGCATTTTCACATCAGCAGCAGTACCTCCTTTTGGAATTGAATCTCAACCATGGGAAGTAGCAGAGTCTTCAGGGGAGAACAGGAATGGAGGGAACCTGAGTAGCCTGGAAAACCTCGGTGGATAATTCTGAAATGCTCCCCAGAAAAAGGTGTGTCTTCCAAAGTTGAGAGTCACTGATCTAAATAAATCTTTATTTTGCCAGTATAGACCATGACTCTGAATTTAATACATTATTTAACCCTTAGGAGCTGTGAGAAAAGCAGCTAGCAAATGGGATAAGGTACATCCCACCTAAAATAACAGTTGAAGTATGATTAATTCAGTACACAGTAAAACCACTTACTTGGTCTCACTTAAACGTATTAGCTACTAAAATCTGTTCTGTAAACTCCTCAGCTTTGTTTTATAAAGCCAAAAATATACTAAATATCTGTCAAACATTAAGAAAGGAAGAATACACCACACAGAAATGGATGCTAATTAATCTAATGTAAGAAGTAAATGTAAAAATCTTTATCATTATAATAGGAAAATATAAAAATGTACAAGTTATAATAAAAAAGACAACTTGTCACAGAAGCAAATAGAATCAACAGGGAACAAAAAGAAAGATCTAATTTAATAAATGAAAGTTGTTTAAAAATCCAGAGTGAATTACTTATTATATAACAGGTATCTGTTACCAGGTGAAGGGGGAGGGGTGAAGAGGATGAAAGAGGATGGGAGAAAATGGTCACAGTAGCTGTGTGACCTTTGCTTCAGTTTTTTCATCTAAAACTAAGGATAACAATAGTATTTTTCTCATCCACTGTTATGTGTGTTCCAGGAATTTCCACGTGACTAATATATGGTAACTTCAATATACATGTGAGTATTGTTGTTACTTGCTTAATCTAAAACAATTACAAAAATGCAGAGTACATTATAAGATGCTATAGCATGGAGCATTTAAAAATTAAAAGTCTGTGTTTTTGTTTACGTGCATGTTATAAGGTGAGTTATTGTGAAATTAATTGGTGACAGGGAAACTTCTGTTTTTTTTTGTCCTTGAGTTCTTGTTGACTAAAGAATGAAACTTAAATAAAACAGTGATTTCCCAGTTCCTTTTAGGAATATCTCAGTCACATCTTTGAGTGCTGTATTTGGGGTATTTGTGTTTCAGATCCATCTAGGAGGATCAAGCAGAGCTGTAGTGGTGGGAAAGAGATAAAAGTACCAGCCCCAGCGCAAGTGCTGGCCTCCCTGTGGCTAGAAAGACTGAGGTGGGGCAGGCTCTGTGAATGGAGGAGCAGACATTTCACTTTCAGGCAAGACCTGGAGATGGCAAAGCCCCTTGAAGGTGAGCATCTGGCTACACAGACATTCGGGAGTCAAATACTAACAGAGCAGCCGTGGGACCACAGTGAAGATCTCTGCAGCAAGTAGGCACAGAGACTGACTTTTGTCTGAGGAGGTCGCCCACCTCGTTATGGACAGGACAAACTTGAAAAAATGACCTGTACAGGCTTTCAAATTATTATATAACCCTATTATTTTCTAGCATGTAAGAAAAAAATAATTTTTAAAGACCCATTTAAAATATATGTACATGCTTAATAATTATTGACTACTAAAACGATTTAACTTGCCAGGATGTAGGTAGGTCCAACACTCACCAAATCATGCCTAGATTTGTGAGGAAAATATCTTTGTAACATGTCCAGATACAGAGTCCTTCTTCCAAAGAGATATCCAGGGTACTGATCCAAAATAGCCTGGTAAATCCAGTGTTCTTCTTCACTTAGTTGACAGTTTCTAGAAGCAATAAAAATGTTACAACGTATTATTGAGCAATCATGAAGTCTGAAGGACTCAAACTGTTCAAGCTATTAGCAAGTGACAGTAATGATGCAAAATGAGGTTTCTGTGTTTTTAAAATACATTAGCCAAATTTAATGTCTGTTTCAGAAGAGTTTCTAAATCCTAATGCAATGGGTTCCTTCAATTCTTTATTTGGTCTTGCCATGAGTGTCAGGCATAATTCAAGTAAGTTTGATGAAACACAGTGTTTTTAAAATATTTATTCTATCTTGCCTATAACAATATTTTAGAAATCACGATCAATGAATGAAATAAACATTAGAAAATAAATGATTATGTATATAGATTAAAAAGGAATTTTATTTATTCAACAAGGTTCCTATGTCTAAACTGGAGAAAAGTATAAACGTAGACAGCTAAATGGGCAATTATGTAAAGGAAAATAAAGACAAACTGAGGAAGAGACTTATTTAAGGTTTCACTTCAAAAGAAAAACTAAAATTATTTATTTAAGGTTTTACTTCAAAAGAAAATCTAAAATTATCTTTTATTTAGTGCTTCATAAAGGCAATACTAAATATTGGTAGTAAAAGATAACCAACAGCATTAAAACCACTAAAGAAATGATTTATAAATAGGATACCTTCAAGTCACCTTCCCAATAACATATCCACTATGCTCCAAAAGGCAATTTTCCATATCAGAACACTCCTAGACACCATCCTAGTTTGAATTCTTTATAGAGTATTAGCAAAGTCTTGTGCAGAGTAAAAAGTTTGCAATATCAGCTGGAACTCTAAACTGAATTAATAGCTTTTTATATTCTGAGTTTATTTTGCATATGATTATTACTGTTTAATAAATTAGAATAATCAAATACAAATGCAATCAGGGGGAATATTATTAGCAACAAATACTTCTTAATCCAAGAGGAGACTTGTCATTGTTTATTTCTACTATATCAATGGTCTTATACTCTAAAGTTAACTATGCAATTCAAATAATTTCTTATATATCTTCCATGCCCCTGGAAAATATTTGACAATTTAAAACAGAATAAAACACCTCTTAAATCAGTGATATTAATTGGAATTCCAATGTTCTCATACAAGTTTATTATTCTGATAAGTAGCAAGAGAGAAAAATTCTTTTTCAAAAAAAAAATCCTTTCTGTTTCATAATAGGGAAAAAAAAAAGAGTTGGGGGTGTTCTACCAGGAAGAGGAATATTCTACAGTTCTTCAGTATGACATAATAATTTATTGCAGAGAAACCTGGAAATGAATTCATTGAACACACCAAGTGTTCAGTCCTGTCTGAATCAGTTATGCATGTACAGACAAGGCTTCTGCAAATAAAGCAGTACAAATAGGAGTATTAAGCCAGAAGAAAGGTTTGCCTGAGTAAACTTGGCATTTAAAACACCCTCAGGTTTTCATGGACAATATCACAGGCCCTCTCACAAGAAGCCCATCTTCATTCACATTAACATAAATGCATTTTAATAACAGAGTTAGCCACATAAATTCTGCATTACCATACCACAAACAACAAACAAAAATAGAACTAAAGTCCATGTCCTCATTAATGTTTATAAAATTTTTTTTTAATCAAAGGAAATTGAAAAAAGTTTGAATTTCCACCTGTATTTGATTATAAATGTGAATGTGTGGGTATGTGTACCTTGGGAAGGGGGAAGCAATAGAAGCTAGGTCCAATCCGTTCTCTGTTCCTCTAAATTGTGATTCAACTATATAATGGATGCTGTTGGTACCACACCCAGATCACCTTTATTCAGTGGAATTCCCATCATCAAGATGCTGTGAATCTTGGCAGATAACTCACAGATGCCCCTTCCTTCTCTGGAGAATTGCCCTGGACCAATTGGGAACTGCCTCTCCCATCCTCTTTGAAGAAGGCTTTCCTCTTTGAAAGGCCAACCATAACCAATGACTGACTTACTGGGAGGTACAGAAAGCCAGCCTACTTGCCTTCAGAGAGGATCAACTCTATGATACCTTTGTACTGGGAGCAAACCGTGGCCAGTCTCCACTGACAGCTTCTTGCTCACACATTTCCTCTCCTCTATTTGGCTTCCTTCACAGCCCTCCCCCTGAGATTACCTCCCAACAAATCTCTTGTTTAGGAATCCCTGTCACAGATTTGTTTCAATAGAACCTACCCTAAGATAATCTACAAGCAATCTTACCCATAATTTTCAAAAATAGTTTATATCTTTTGGTAAATGGAGGTGTAATTCTAAATTAATTTTTTTGATGATACCTCACACTGAGTGGCAGTGCAAGACTGTGGCTGTCCTCAAGGAGAAAGTGCAAATGGCAAACATGTACAAAAATGCTTTCCAAATAGAAGCACACATTAAGCAGTGTACACTGCTATGAATAAATATAGCAGCAGGAGAATGTGCAGCACTCGGTGCATTTTTATACATTGCATGAATGTATTAATTAGCTGCCATTTTAGTGACAATATTAAACCACTAAAACATATGAAATGATCATAAAACATTAAAGCCAGATATTTCAAAGCAAGCATGCCACGGACTGTCACCATATCCATTTTGACCTTCGTGTTGATTTTAGAAGCCTCACATGCTACCAGTTTTTTCCAGTTACCAAAATTACTCAAATTGCAAGTCATTTTTTAGTAAATGTAGAATAAAAATTTAAAAACATGCTTAAAGGTAATGATATATAAATATTCACAATATTATTATTTTTAGGTTATGCATTTATAGCAGTTTCCAGAGCTGCAGCCTTAAATATTGGAGCAAATATTCACATAGGCGGTAATAATGGTACAGCCTGCATCTCCATTAAATGTTGCATGTGAGGAAGAGAGAAATCTCCCTCAGCTACATACATACCCTACATATACACCAAGCCTTTGGATAGTAAAAATCTAAGAAGAATATTTAAACACAGTAGCCTCTTCACAATAACAAAGTAGCCACTTCTGAGGAACATGGACTTTGAGCTTCAAAAATAAAATCAAATTCAATATATTTGCATTTCTAAACATAAATCTGGACACTTTTTAAATCAAACCTTCATCTTTTCTTGTGCAGAAAAAGATCTATATAAAATAGCTGAGACTAAGGTTAGGTTTTACCTTTCAAAGTCCTTGTTGAATTCAGCTGCTTTGCTGGTGATTCTAATGATAGAACTAGCTAAACTACACAGACAGTGAAAAATATTCTGATTGCTTATCTACTTTCTGAATTTGAAAAATGACTATAATGTTAAAAGAAAAATTTAAAGAAAACTTTTAAATTGCCCTAAGCTTTTCACAGTTTACAAAAAAAAATCTTCAGACAAAAAAATCTTTAGCATTTATCTGCAATTTCTATTCCTTTTTGTCCATCTAAACTTTCTAATTTAAAGTGCTTTACAATATTCATCTTTATCATGTCCTGCCAAGATTTTACAATCTGTGGGTTTATTGAGTACTTCTAACACTTCAGGGAATTTCAGCCTACAAAAAGGTGAGATATTTACCACTCAATTCTCATTCACCATCCCCTGCCCCACAATATAGTATCTGACCACAGATATCATTTTATTTTGATTTCTCAGGAAGTGAGACAAAAGAGATAATTCAGAAGACAACAGAGCTGTAAAATTCACCCTGACCCAGGCCAATTGTCTCCCTAATTCTACCTGTTTGAATTATTCCAAAAATCCTAAAGTGACTCACAATTAACTTAGCTACTAGTGTTCCTCATAGCCATGTTTAAACCAGTTTCCTTGGGTTCTGGTTCTATGACATTCAAATAAATTTAGGGGTGGAGGACAAGCAATGGTGGTAAACATGACACATAAAGGTAACAGGTACTTTAACAACAGAAACAAGTTTATGAAACCAAACATCATGCTCACAAACTGGCTGAAAGTTGTTTCACATTTTCTCAGAGTGAGGGTGCTTTCCAGGCAAAATGGTAGGTAGTGCCTCCGAAGCTAGCTGATGCAATAGTGAACCTGACCTGAGTTTGGAGTGCAGTGAGCCACCATTCAATTAATGTGGATGAGAAACCATCCTCTTGCTTTGCTGCATCAGGTCTGACTCCCTGTAATACACAATTTGACTTCACCTTTCAATGTTTTCTAAGACAGAACCATCCAAATACCCAATTTACTCAGCCTGGTTTCTTCATCCACCAATGATCCCAGCTCAGGCCCACTGTCCAAATATAAATCTATGTCTGATTTTCAGTCTGGTTTACAGGAGGTTCCCTGCTCCCAGACCCATTTCTGACCAACAGAATCTACTCCTCAGATCTTCCCTGGGTATGCATCTTCTCTTCCTCAGAGATCCGTTCCCATTTCCATAGTCCCTGGCTCTATCAGTCTGCCTACTTAGCTGGAAGCTGACAACCAGGATAAAGTGGACTTTCACAGGCAAGGTCAAAATCCATTGAAACAAAGAATCAAAAAAAAAATAAATAAATAAAAATAAATAAGTGACCTACAGGGTAAAGCCAAAGCTTGTGCCAAATTCCAAAGCCTCATTCTTCTGAAAGAAGATGAAAAGATAGTAGAGTTCGAAAAGTGATGGCTTTGGGAATCTGGTCAGAATGGGAGGCTAAGCCATTTATTTGGAAATGTATTTGGAAAATTGCTATTTTCCAAATAGTAAGCACATTGTTGTTACTTAGATGTTTTTAGAGTAGTTTATATAGAAATCTAATTTTTTTTTTTTTTACTTAGAATGTATATTTTTTGGAGGTAGAATAGTGGGGGTAATGGCAAGTCTCTTAAACGCATCTTTGTCTCTGAAACATCCATCCACCAGTAGTTTTCTAGTGGAAGTTTTGAAATAGCATAATCGAGATAAAATAGCCTTTTCCTTTTTTTTTTTTTTTTTCCTTTTTGGAGACAGGGTCTTGCTCTGTTACCCAGGCTGGTGTGCAGTGGCAAGACCATGGCTCACTGCAGCCTTGAACTCCTGGGTTCAAGCAGTCCTTCTACCTTAGCCTCCCAGACAGCTGGGACTACAGGCACGTGCCACCACACTCAGCTAATTTTTGATTTTCAGTAGAGACGGAGTCATGCTATGTTGCCTAGGCTGGTCTTGAACTTCTGAGCTCAAGCAATCCTCCCACCTTGGCCTCCCAAAGGAGGCTGGGATCCACTCTCCTCCATCCATGCTCAGCTCTGCTTCAGGAAAAGTGAGCCCCATCTCCAGCCCTGGCAGTGAAACTGGATTGATGTTCAGAGATTCACAAACACCCATTCAGAAGCTTCCTGTTTCTCTAACACGTGTTTGGTAGGAACATGGACAAAATATCCAATTCTGGCCAAAGAAACATGAGGGGAAGTCTTCTGGGGCAAAGGTTTCTGAGCTATTAAAAAGAGTCATAAAGAAAGAAGGAAGGTCCCTGTTTGCTTTTTGATGTTGTTATGCAGAACTGTCTGGCAGGAAGTCATCTAACTTGCAGGAAGGCAGGGCAAGAGAACGCAGAACACCAGACTTCCCTGTACTTGGACTTCCCCATCTCTAGACTTCTTATTAAATAAGAAATTGCTTTATTATATAAGTTACTTTGAGTTGGATTGGGTATTCTCTTATAGCTAAAGATAACCTAATTGATAGCAAACTGAAAAAGAGAAAAATGACTTTTTAAACACAGCATCCTAATATTGCTTTGGAAGAAAAGTACTCTGAAAGGATGTAGAGATAAACGAGATGTAGACCCAATGTAGGGAGAGACCAGCATCTAAAGTGATGGATACTCTGCAGCTGATTGTGGGCAGACGAATGATGTTCAACACAAAGGCCATTTTTAAGACCAAAAAACCCCCCTCAAACTCAAACGAATAGAATTAGTGAGACAAGATCATCTATACATATGTTATTTGCTCTATGTTTTAAATCCCTATATTGAGCCAAAATATGTCTCCAGGTTACCATTTTATTCTTCATTTTTGGGGGGGGCAAGGCATTTTAAAGTGCAGTAAGTTGAATTAAATAAAATTATCTTATATAGCCACTATGACTCAATATTCCAGGTCCAAAAGCAAGAGTAATAAAATTGGCCTACTTCTTTGGGGCAGGATGAGGAAAATCTTAATTAACCATCATAAGATCTTCTGAAATTTTAATTGCCACATGAAATGTCATAATGTCATCTCAAACCAACTATGAGTGATCATTAAGAAATTATAAGAATGAATTTAAAGAGTGATGATTCTTTTCAGTTTATTTTTTAGATATTAGCAATGTTCAACTTTATGTTTTCTGATACACACTAATATGGCAAATAAACATAAACCTGGGAATGGGGTAGTTATAATTTCTTACATTACTCATCTCCATAGTGTCAGTTCTTATGGTTACCTCAAAAGATTATATTTTAACTGTAATTGGACTTCAAGGTGTGAAGAGTAGGGAAAAGTTGTTGTTATGAACAACTGGTTTGTTATATAAAATAGGTGTTAAAATTCTTCTCATGTTAAAAGTTGACAATCTTGTCCATAGAAATTTTAATCTTGCCTTTGCTTATAGCTACACATATCTTATTGTTTTTACAATACATTCTATCTGTATTATCCAACAACAAATGTCAATTGTCCTAGACACAAATCCATCAAACTGCTATGTTTCCATTTTCTTCAATGATATTTATGCAAATTAATTTGATTTCACACTTAGTGAAGAATAGAAACCCCTTATAAACGACTTTCACCCCTTCATGATATAAATCCTAGATCTTTCAGTTTCCTGGAGTATTGAAAATGTAGCCTCATGCACCATTACATTGTGTAGTCTCTAGCTAAAAACAATTACACCGATAAGGCAAGTTATATTACTAATAAAGACTTAAACTAGGAATTTAAACCACTATTCTTAAATACCTAGATATACTTTTTACAAATACATAACATGCAAGTAAATATAACTAAGCAAAGGCAAACGCCAAGACTAGTTTTTGAGGGTATCCTGCAGAAATTAAACCTTTTTTTCCCCTTGATAAAATGTATTCCACCGTAGCCCAGAGAATTTAAAATGTTTTATTCCCACAACAAACTCAAAATAGGTTGAATAAACGCCAAATGTGGTTTCTGGTGTATAAAGTAGTTATTATGAATGATGTATTTTAAGAGAAAGCTACTAAAGATATGTGACAAAAATAAAATCATGGTCCACACCCACTCCTTCCAAAAATCTAAACCCCAACATCAACTTGGATAAGAGAAAACGGAAGCTGCAGTGACCCAGGATGTTGGGTGAGGGGTCAGCTAAATAATGTGACTACATGAACACTGGAAGATCAGGTAATAATGCTTCTGTTTCTGGGAACTTCTCCCTTATTAATCACCCTTGGCATACAACCAACCCAGACGGGAAGTGTAGAACCTGAGACTGGGCATGTCCAGGCACTGAAACTTTCCAACAGCTCTGACACTTCATTCTCAGAGAAAAATGCCACGTGGGAATTATGGCTCCAATGTTTTAACTTGTGACCTCATCAAGTAAGTAAATTTCAGTTATTTATTATGCCTCTTTCCCTCTCTTTCTTCTGTTTTGTATTCATCAAGAATGGTCATATATGTAAGCATTTTTTATTTCACATATTTTTTAAAGAAAGTTACGTGAAGCCACACCATGTTTCCTGAGTGTTGCCTTCTGATGCTGACTTTTACCCATCTCATCTTTATTAGCCATAGAGTATATGGTTTATTTTGAAACAAGGGAAAAGTCAGGTTTATTATAAAAATTACGCATAGATTTCTCTTTTAGCAAAACTTTCACATAAGGACAGTAAAAGAACTGTGCTACACAAATAAATATTAAAAGAGAGAGAAAGAGAATATGAACATGACACTGATGATATTCACACATGACAGCAATCTCCAATGCCCTGATCTCCAAGTACAGATGAATCAAATGATATAAAGTCTACTAATGAGACCATAAATTGTTTGTATTTGTCTAGAAGGAAATTTACCAATGCTACCAAAAGTCTTAGACTTTTTCCTCAAGGATCTAGAAATAGAAATACCATTTGATCCAGCAATCCCATTACTGGGTATACACCTAAAGGATTATAAATCATTCTATTATAAAGATACAGGCACATGTATGTTTATTGTGGCACTGTTCACAATAACAAAGACTCGGAACCAACCCAAATGCCCATCAATGATAGACCGGATAAAGAAAATGTGGCACATATACACCATGGAATACTATGCAGCCATAAGGATGAGTTCATGTCCTTTCCAGGGACATGGATAAAGCTGGAAACCATCATTCTCAGAAAACTGACACAAGAACAGAAAACCAAACACTGCATGTTCTCACTCATAAGTTGGTGTTGAACAGTGAGAACACATGGACACAGGGAGGGGAACATCACATACTGGGGCCTGTTGGGAGGTGAGGGGCTAGGGAAGGGATAGCAGGAAGTAGTGGCATAGGGGAGGGATAGCATTAGGAGAAACACCTAATGTAGAGGATGGGGTACTGGATGTGGCAAACCACCATGGCACTGGGTATACCTATGTAACAAACCTGCACATTCTGCATATGTACCCCAAAACCTAAAATCATAAAAAATCCAGTCTGAAAAAAAAATAACAAGATCTAGTGGCTAGTATAATAATTGCTATAATTTCAAATGGTCATACATATAAACAATATTTAAAGATTTAAAAAAGAATTTTTCATGCCCTTTGACTCAGCAGTAGGAGTTCATCCTAAGGGAATAATTATGGAATTACCCAAAATATAGTGACAAAATTGCCTATTCCAAGTTTTTAAAACAATTATCAAAATGTGGTAAAAATAATTGTCCAAAAATAGGAAATTGGTTAAATTTATGTGATACAACTATTCACGGTAATACTATCCATCTAATTTTAAAAGATGTTGTAAAAGAATATTTAATATATTAATCAAATTATAGAAGAAGCTTAGTAAACATTTATTGAAAAAAGGAATAACACTGGATATGATTCAAAACAGGAATAAAACAGATATGTGTGTATATATATTTTTTCATTTTTATAAACAACATTCATACATCTGAAATATAAAAAATGTTACCAAAGGATGTATCTGAGTGTTGGAAATTTAGATTAATTTTTAGTTTCATTTCTAGTTTCTTAACTGTATTTTTAAAATTTTCTTTAACAAATAGAATTATTTCAGTATTAGGAGAAATATGCATAACAGGGAAAGCTCATAGAGCAATAAATAGTTACCTTGAAAATTACTAATGAGTAAAGCTACTAACAAGCACAGTAAACTGAAATAATTTAGTTGAGAAAATATAAAATTATGGGCATCGGCAATGTACATACAGAGGAGCTAAACTGTTACATCATTGTGGATTTTAAATAGCATTCGGATTCAGACCTCGAATAATAATAGAATATTAATTGTGAACTAACATTATAAAATGTAATATACCTATCAAACAATAAAGTAGAAATCACTTGCTATTACTCCATAGCTTTTTCCACATATTGACTTCAAATCTGACATAGCTAAATGGAGCATGAGACAATTATGTCTCATCTATGTGATTAATTCATCCAAATGTTAGGAAATTAAAGCCACAGCCTCATCTGAGTCTCAAACAAGCAATTAAACTTTTCTTCATATTACTGATGAAATACAGCCCAAATAGAATCTAAATAGCTTCAAAAAAAACACTGAATAAAGGAAGAGGTTCAATTGTAGTCGAATTGTTTTTAAAATGTGTTTTAGTAAAAGAGAACATCCTTTAAAGCTGTGCTATCCAAGATGTTAGCCCCTAGCCATATGCGGCTTAAAAATGTGGCGGTCTAAATTAAGATGTGTTGTAAGTATAAAATGCAGACCAGATTTCAAAGACTTCATATGAAAAAAGAGAATGTATAATATCTCATTAATTTTTAAATATTGATTGTATGTTGAAATTATAATATTTTGGAACTGTTGCATTAAATAAGATACATTTTAAAATAAAATTTCATCTTATTTTAATTTTTTAATACAGCAACTTGAAACTTAAAATTATGTATGAGCTCACACATGCAGCTTTTATCATATTTCTATGAAACAGCACTGATCTAGTACTCAACCTGATTTACCAGCATCCTGGAATGTGTATATCCTTGAAGCAGTGTGGTAAGAAGGGAAAGCTCTCTATTCAGATTTGCAAAAGAGACTTAATTTTCCCTAACCATTTACCATGTCAGAGACTTTGGGGAAATTGCTCACCTTCCTTTGAGCTACAGTTTCTTCATATAAATAGAGCTTTTAAGATGGGGTAAACTGAGGGTTAAAATCATTCATATTTGTCAGATCATATAATAGGTACTCATTAAATATCAATGATCTCCTCCACTCATTATCTTAGATTTTTTTAAATGTGTATTTTTGTTTTAAAAAACAGAAAGTACAAATATGCCAAAATTATGTATAATTTCGCCACTTGGGGATAACCATTTTTTTTTTTTTCTTTTCTGAGACAGGATCTCAGTCTTTTGCCTAGACTGGAGGGCAGTGGTATGATCTCAGCTTGCCTCCCAGGCTCAAGTGATTCTGCTGCCTCAGGCTCCCGAGTAGCTGGGATTATAGGCGCATGCCACTACTGCCCAACTAATTTTTGTATTTTTAGTAGAGATGGGGTTTCACCAAGTTAGCCAGGCTAGTCTTGAACTCCTGACCTCAAATGATCCACCCACCTTGGCCTCCCAAAGTGCTGTGATTACAGGCATGAGCCACCGTGCCTGGCCCAGGATAACTATTCTTGTTTATTTGGGTAAATTACCTTCCAGTCTTTTTTCTGTGGCCATATATAGATGTAACACTTTCAGAAGGAAAGAAAAAAGAAAGTCCATGTTATATAAACTATTTTGTGGCCCGCTTTTTAATTACATAGTAACATAGTCAAACCATTTGTGTCATTAGAAGTACTGTTTATGTAACCATTAATGTTAGTGTAGAATTCTATTGTGTGAATATATCATACTTGATGAAGCTGATTCCCTATTTGCTGGCTCTTTAGGTAGTTTTTAAGAAATTGCCATCACTAAGGAAGGAAAATTTAATGTTCAACACCCTTGAAGCCAATATTCACTTTATGTCTATGATTATTTCCTTAAAGATCTTTTTTTTTTTTTTTTTTTTTTTTTTTTTT